>NW_028227264.1:2447500-2562500 GCF_978045245.1 Mus caroli
TCCTGGGCAATATGATTGTGCAAACCAAGATACACCTTATAGGACTAACTCTGGAAAGAACAGAAAGCACTCCCCCATGCCCATCCATCTGTCTCTGCCTGTCTCTCTGCTTCTCTTCTCTCTTCCTCTTCCTCTTCCCCTTCCCTTTCCCCTTCCCCTCCCGCTCCCCCCTCCTCCCCCTCCTCTCTCTCTCTCTCTCTCTCTCTCCCCCCCCCTCTCTCCCCTTTCCCCCTCCCCCTCCCCCCCCCTCTCTCTGTTATAAGTTTACCTGATCATGGATCTTTAGGTCCAACGCAACTTCAGCTAGCTGGAGGGAGATTTCAGATGGTAGGATAGTGTAGAGACCCAAGTACTTATTCTTCTGTTCTTCTGCAACTTTCTCAATGCTCTCTCTGTGGCTGGTGGCTTCAGCTAGAAGTCTCTGAGGAAGGAAAAGCAAGATAAACTTCTAGGTGCCTGATAAGGAACATATTTATTTATTTTTATGGATCTAGTGATAAAGCTACTGATTTTTCATCAGTTACAATTAAAGGTGAAATTACAGGAAAACCTTGCAAGGGAAATGAACTTTAGCATGTCTCCTTCCATCAGGCACACACTCCATAGAGAGATGATATAGATTATACCTTGCATATCCCATGTGTATATAATGCATGCCTAAAAATTCCAATTCACAATTCATTAAGTGTGCACAAGGATACCCAAAGCAAGGGCAATGTTTTGACAAAGATAGGGAGGAGTACCTTCAGTTCTTCTAGTTGTGTGTCGATCTCTATTGTTGGATTCCCTAAATAGTCCTTCGTTTCTTGAACCCAAGATTTCACAGAATTAATACGAGTCTCGACTGCTTCCCGTTCTTGCAGCTCCTGCTTTACCAGTTTGCCATGATTCTTCACTTTCTCCTGCATGCTTCAAAAATACCAGAGGGAGAAAGCAGAAATGAAGCGGAAAGAACACTTCTGGGTGTGACACAGCTTAATGAGAGACATAGAAATGGGGAAATCTAGTATGTTTTAGGCTGGTAAAATTACTTGCAATACTCTTGGATATTGTTCAGTGACAGCAAGGTTCAAGCATAACAGAAGAATTTGCGTCACAGGAGGTGAATAATTTATCCCTGGAAATGTGAGAGTCAACTTTGCTCCCTGCCCCTCAATGGCTATGTATTTCCCTATGCAGGAAACCTAGATCGCCAGATTTTTTTCCCTAATCTTTCCAATCTGCTCAAATAGTGCCTGCTGTGCCATCACAATTTGAAAGGAATGTGTCATTGGAATGTGTATGGCTGGAGAAGCCAGCCTTTAAAGAAAGAATCAAGCTTTGGACATGTCACCAAGATTAATGTCAGTGTTATGACTGACCTGAATAAGTGGATTAAAAGGCTTTTTGATACATGATATCAGATTGCCCTAACATCATCATGAACTAAGAGTGGTGAATATAGATATGTATAAGGTAACGTTACTTATTAGAGGAATTAACTTGTTTTGTTTTGTTTTGCAGACAGAGTATCTATGGAGCAGGCTAAGCTGCCTGGCCAGCAAGCTCCAGAGATATCTCTATCCCCACTGCTGGCATTACAGTATGCTTTCTTTTTAAATGTAAGTGCTGAAAAATCCAACTTGGATGACCATGCTTGTGCATCATGTACTTTATCACCTAGGGGCTCATCTCTCCTGGGTCTTCTCATTGCGTAATATTTCTGTCATCAAATGAAGAATGGAAGAATTACTAATTACCATCAGTAGAAGAGATAGGACTAGATCTGCATGCTTTGCAACTGTGTGATAGAGCAACCCCATGCCTGAGAACCTCATATGTCCCTGAGTTAAGGCCCATTGTAATAGTGAACAAAACAGGTGTGTAATTACTTGAGACACTGGTCTTGCAGCGCAGTGATTTCCCGAAGGATGGGCACCTCTTCCTCAGTTCCAGGGAAGGCTCGATCTTGAAGTATGCTTAGCGCTCGCTGCTGTAGCACACCCAGGGTCAGCTGCTGACTCTCCAGATCCGTCAAATATGTGTCATGACTTTCAAGGAGGGTCATGAGCTCTGCTTTTGAGGCTTTCTCTGTTGAACTTCCAGGTAATCTACCTTGGAGTTGATTGATCACTTCAGTAGTTTCTTTGACCTTAGAACAAGCATACATCGTATGAAGCTCAAACTTATATTGAAAAGAATGTGACAGGCAGCTAAGTGCCGTACTTAAAGGCATCATTAACCACGATGACACAAACCACAAACTTCCAAAATTAAAACCAAGATGCTGTTGTTAACATAAAAGACCACCTTCCCTACCCTGTGTTTAATTATTGATCCTCAAATCTTATCAAGGCAGGCATAGACTTTTAAAGTTGGCTTGTGTGTGTGTGCATGTGTGTGTGTGTGTGTGTGTGTGTGTGTGTGTGTGTGTGTGTGACAAAGAAGACATGGCTAAAACACCTAATGGGTGGAAGAAATTTTACAGAGATTTGAGGGATGAGCTAAATTCTTATTTTTACAACAAAGAAAAAAAATGATTTTGTGCTTTTTCCAAAATAGGTTAAAAACAAATAGGACTCGCCTTGGCTTGCCTTCCTTTTGAAATTTCATTGCTTAATTTTCATTTTAAAAATGTAGTTATATATTCATTTGAAATACTTATTTATTATTATTTGTGCATGTGGGCATGTGTGCGTGCACACACTTGAGAGGCATGCACAAAAGCGAGAACTCAGCTGGACATGTAACACACATGTAGATAACATGGGACAACTTTCAGGAGTCTATTCTCCCACTTCACTGTGGGTTCTTAGGACCAAACTGGGCCGTCAGCCCCCTATCACCAACCCCTTTACTTGGCTCAAGCGTTTAGCTGGCCCTTAGTTATTTTAAAGTTAGCATACAAAAGAACCGATTCCCCTATAAGATTTTCATACATACTTGGTTTTGGTTGAACCCATTCCTCCCTACCTTTCCAATCTCCCTGGCTTTCTTCATCCCGACCCTTGTATGCATTCTTCTGTCCCCTGTAGTGGGTTTTTCTACTCCCTGTCACATGCACATTACTCTCCCTGTACCATTTGATCCTAACTTGGAACTAAAACTGTACAAGGCACACAACACTCTGCTTCCTAGTTTAGTTTTCATGAAACTGAAAGAAGAATGAGAGCTTCACAAGAACAGCAGGTGGCTGTCTGCGTGAGAAATGCCTCACTCCTCTACCCCTCAGTCTAGAGTCTTTGAATACTTGATCTCCAGATGACGGCCTTTTTGGAGGGGGTTTAAGAGGTGTGGGCTTACAGGAGGAAGTAAGTCACTGTGGCAAGGCTTTGAGAGCCAAAGTCTTCCCCTACTCCCAGCTTATTCTGGCTCCTTTGTGCATGAGGTTCAAGATGTGAGCTGTTAGCTTGTTGCTCCAACTGCCATGCCTGCTGTCCGTTGCGGGCTGCCCGCTGCAATGCCTCCCTGCCATTGGGGGAATCTAACCCTCCAGAACTGTAAGCCAATATATACTCCTTCCTCTATAAGTTGCCTTGATCCTGGTGTTTTATCACAGTCACAGAAACCTAACAAATGCAAAGGCAAAACACCAGTTTTTCAAACGTGCGCTTAATCTCCAGGGAATCTCCGGGTATGACACAAAACAGGACTCAAGCCAATCTGTAGTGAAAGTTACCTTAGCGCTCAAGCGCTTCCACTCATCTACTGCATCTTCCAGAATCTTCTCCTGGTCCTGGGCCACAGCACGGAGACGTGTCCAGCGCTGCCAGACAGTGGTCATCGACCTGCTTAGGGTCGCTTTGCTTGTATCGTTTCCGGTTTGCTCTAGTTGTGATGCTTTTTCCTCCAGAGCCACAATTTTCTCATGGAAAGAGTCAACTACAGACACTAAAGCCTAGTGCAGGGTTGGGGGTGAGTAGAGGGGTTAGAGAAACATTGATTTGTTTTTCTGTGGACTTGGCTAAAGCCCTATTGCACAAAAGAAATATTTCTGTATAAGTTTACGTTCCTCAGGCAGTCGTGATGGTGCATGTCTATAAGACTAGAGCTGGGGAGGTGGAGAGAAAGATTCAAGAGATCAAGGTATACTCAGCTACATGGAGAGTTTAAGGCAAGCCTGGGTTACCTGAAAGCCTGCCCTTAAAAAACCAAAAGTAGGGCTGGAGAGATGACTCAGCTGTTAAGAGCACTGACTGCTCTTCCAGAGGTCCTGAGTTCAATTCCCAGCAACCACATGGTGGCTCACAACCATCTGCAATAGGATCTGATGCTCTCTTCTGGTGTGTCTGAAAAGAGTGATGGTATACTCATATACATAAAATAAACAAATAAATCTTTTGAAAAATCCCAAAAGTAAATTAGTAATTATGAATATATTTTGTTTCCTTTAATAACTCTACTTTAAAGTTACACTTATCGGAGTGGGGTTTAGATTTATTTTGAAAGGTGAAATTTATTTATTTATGATAGACAAGTTATTTTCTACTTGAGATGAATATTTTTATTTCTGAAAATCAACAACAATCTACTTTGCTGTTTTGGAATGTTATAGTGTTTCTTATGATGCTATGCTAGATGAGGGGCGTTCAGGAATTAATTTCTGGATTTTATTTTAGCCCAATTAATCAAGAGATAATATTAGCTGCTCTTTAAAAGATTTGTTTGTTTGTTTGTTCGTTCATTCATTCATTCATTCATTCATTCTGGGGGGCTGGCAGGACATGGGCAGGAGTTAAAGATAAGTTTTTATGAGTCAGTTCTCTCTACCTTGTTTTGCAGAGGATGTCTCTCTGGTTTTCTGCTGATGTACTGATTCCTAGAGCTTCCAGGAGTGTCTCCCATTGCTATCTCCCTCTTGCTTTGGGGGTGGTAGGCTTACTCACCTGTGCCTCAACATCGTGCTTCTTATGTGGATTTAGGGGGTGTGACTCAGGCAGTCAGGTGCCAGGCTTGTGTAGCAAACACTTTTACCCACTGAGCCATCTCCCCAGCTCTTTACTGCCATGTTAATGCAACCCTATCTTACCAGAAGCACATCGTTTGGATTTATCACTGGGGCCTTAGCTATGCATTTCATGTGAGCATCTTCAGTTGTGAAATGTGTTTATCAGGCCTTTATCACACCGAAGGAAGCAAGATGAAAATAAAGACTTAAAGATGTGATTCTGAAAACATCATACCACAAATACTGTTGCAATTAACACAGAAAGACACTAAAATAAGGACAACAAACCTGACCTTGTGTTTTGACAGCTTTTCTTCGGCTTCATGGATGGAAGATGTCTTTAACACTGCAAACTCCGACAGCTTCTTTTCTGCATCATTCATCAACTCGATAACCCCTTCCCTGGCTTTCTGATACTCTTGCCACTGAACCATACATCTTGAAAGAGTCCAACAGAAATAAATAAATAAGCAATGCAAACCCAGTTATTTCTATACAGAGCTCTGCTGCCCACATGCCTGATGATAAGAGAGAAAAATGAATTTACATGCCAATGTATGTCACTATATATTATATTAGCATGCTGCTGTTATGCAAGAACCTACTCCAAATACCTCTGCAGGAGGTCCCGCTGGCTGTGGGACTCCTGGATGATCCCCTGACTCCTCTTTTCCAGGGAAGCCATCTTCTGTGCCAGTTCTTCCTTTCCTGTGGGCTTAATGAGTGGGTCTAGCCTGTCCACAAGACCTCGGAGCTCCTCCATGTTGCTGTGGAACTGACCCTCTGTTTTGAAAAATTCCATATGATTTTTGAGGTTTTCCTCTGCGCTCTCAACATCCAGGCCATTGCCTGCCAGTTGTAACATTTCTTGGGCATCGTCAAGCCAATCATTAGCTGCTTGGAACACTTGGTAATACCTTTGACACCGACTGTATATTTCGGTCAAGGTTGCCTGAAAGACAGTCATTGTGGTACAATCAACTTCCATTCACAGTAGGTTTGTAAGATGTCTTTCCAACTCTATTTTAGTTCTCAGCTCTATAAATGCCATGAGAAGTTAACAGGTAAGTTGGGAGACATTATTTTCATGGTGAGTGCATATGAATCCTTTATTCCTGCTTTTTAAAATCTTACCATAGCTCTAATGCTGCAGTTAAGATGTACAATAACGAATAAGTAAGGAGAGAAATGAACTATAAATTTATGTTAGCGTCTTGAATGGTCTTGAAACTATGGTTTTTTTCTTCTAAAGGCAAAATACAAAGCTTAGTAGTGTATTTCTGGATGGATGTTTTGAGAAGCAGTTATGCCTCAGTGGGCTAAAAGAATGATAACATTTAACTTCCAAACTAGCCTCTGCCAGCTTCTGGAAATAAACAGATTTATTTGAGCTGAGTCTTGAGCAGAAGACTAAAATAGAAGGAGTAGAAATCCACAGGACTTGCTGCTATAACTCCAGAAGAGAGGGAAACACTCTAAGCAGTCATCAATGAATAGACAACCAGAGCCACATTGGCAGTAAAGATGGAGTCCACAGTTGGGGTAGGCAGTGAGCAAGGGGAGGATGGGCAAGTGAGCAAATGGCTTAGAAATTCTTCCAGAGTAGGGACTGGAGAGATGGCTCAGTGGTCAAGAGCAATGACGGCTCTTCCAGAGGTCCTGAGTTCGATTCCCAGCAACCACATGGTGGCTCACAGCCATCTGTAATGGATGCCTTCTTCTGGTGTGTCTGAAGAGAGCTACAGTGTAGTCATAGAATAAATAAATCTTTAAAAAAGAAAAAGGAAAGAAAGAAATGCTTCCAGAAACATCGGGACCTACAAACATCTGGATGGAGATGACCAGAGTGAGCCTAACTGATTAAAACTTGTGTTCAAGAATCATCACTAACTCAAAAAAAAAAAAAATCCCTGTGATAGGTCAGTGGTTCTCAACATGTGGGACTCAACTCCTTGGGATGAGGGTCACATATCAGATATACTGCATATCAAATATTCACATTATGATTCATAACAGAAGCAAAAATATAGTTAAGAAGTAGCAACCTACTCAGAGGAACCTTAGAAATGTGTAAATTTGTCAAGTTGAAAAGCAGTACCAATGGAGCACAGAGCTAAACAAAGAATTCTCACCTGAGGAATACCGAATGGCTGAGAAGCACCTAAAGAAATGTTCCACATCCTTAGTCATCAAGGAAACGCAAATAAAAACAACCCTGAGATTCCACCTCACACCAGTCAGAATGGCTAAGATCAAAAACTCAGGTGACAGCAGATGCTGGCAACGATGTGGAGAAAGAGGAACACTTCTCCATTTCTGGTGGGACTGCAAGCTGGTACAGCCACTCTGGAAATCAGTATGGCGGTTCCTCAGAAAATTGGACATAGTACTATTGGAAGATCCAGCAATACCTCTCCTGGGCATATTCCCAGAAGATGTTCCAACTGGTATTAAGGACACATGCTCCACTATGTTCATAGCAGCCTTATTTATAATAGCCAGAAGTTGGAAACAACCTAGATGTTCTTCAATAGAGGAATGGATAAAGAAAATGTAGTACATTTACACAATGGAGTACTACTCAGCTATTAAAAACAGCAACTTCATGAAATTCTTAGGCAAATGGATGGAACTAGAAATATCTTCCTGAGTGAGGTAACCCAGTCACAAAAGAACACACATGGTATGCACTCACTGGTAAGTGGATTTTAGCCCAAAAGCTCGGAATACTGAAGATACAATTCACAAACCACATGAAACTCAAGAAGAAGGAAGACCAAAGTGTGGATATTTCGATCCTTCTTAGAAGAGGGAACAAAATACCCATGGAAGGAGTTACAAAGTATAGAGCAGAGACTGAAGGAATGACCATCCAGAGACTGCCTCATCTGGGGATGCATCCCATATACAATCACCAAACCCAGAGATGAGGAGTAGAGCCCGGGAAGCCTGGGCTTGAAAGTCTGACATTCTGAAAGAAAGCCCAGGTTTGGATGAGACGTGTCCCCCAAAGGCATTTGGATCATTCTGTGCCCAGTTGTTGGTGATGTTTAGGAAAGGTTAGAGGTGTGGTTTTGCTTGAGATAGGCTTTGAGAGTTTGCTCCTTCTGCTTTCTGCTTGTGGATGATGAAAGTGCTCAGCTTCCTGCTTAGGCTGCCCTGGCTGCCTGCTGTCAAGCTTTCTTGCATTGATGAACTCTTACCCCTCTGGAATTTTAAACCTAAATAAACTCCTTCTACAAGTTAAAGAAGAAGAAAGAAGAAAGAAGAAAGAAGAAAGAAAGAAAGACGAGGAGGAGTAGGAGGAGGAGGAGGAGGAGGAGGAGAAGGAGCAGCAGCAGCAGCAGCAGCAGTAGCAACAAAATAATTTTATGGTTGGGGAGGGGGTCTCCACAACATGGGGAACTGTATTAAAGCGTCAGAGCATTAGGAAGCTTGAGAACCGCTGTGACAGATGATTTTTAAAAAGAGAAGGCCAGTCTTTGGCCTGCACGCAGGGCCTGTCTCTGGATCTAGAGCTGCAGGTATATCATTTTAAAAGTATGATGGGTTTGATTTAGCATGAAGAACTTTGCTAAGCACACTTTGAAAATCAAGCATTTTATTGTATGCCTTACTTAAACACTAAAAGTTTTGCTATTTAAGTGTTAGAATTAATCTGTGTAGGAAGTACAGGTAAATGATAGGTAGATTCTGGATGCCTGGTGCCCAAAGAGGACAAAGGGGGCATCAGTTCACCTAGAACAGGAATTACTGGTGATTATGAACCAGCTCAAGATTGCCAAGTTCAGGTCCTCCATAAGAACAGCAAACATTCTAAACCAGGAACCATCTCTCCAGGCCAGGATGATTAGCATCTGTTGTGACAAGGTTTCATATAGTCAAGGATGGCTTCAAACTCTTTATGTAGACATTTAATTGGCAATCCACCTGCCTCTGCTTCTCAGGATCTAGGTTCTCTGCCATGTATCATCATGCTCCATTGAAGGGATGTCGAGAATTAAAACTCAGGACCATGTGCATGATGGAAAAGCAACTGAACTGCATCCCTAGCTTTGAGACCAGGGGATTAAAGGAGTTAGCTCTATGGTAGTAGCTACTGTAACTTCCATCTTATGTAGAATGAGGCGAGTGAGCAAAGCCTCCGTAGGTGGGCAATCTGGGAAGATCTCTGCATGTTCCCATTGCTGTTTGTAGTTCCTGGGTCTCAGGAGCAGTGGAGAAAAGCCCCTTGCTTCTGCTGTGTTACATTTGACACCAGGGAAAGGGAGCACCTCTACCTGAAGGAGTGGGGAAGAAACAGGGCAACGGATAGGACAGCCTACAAGAGAACATGCCTCGGCACCATGAATGATCGGTACCATTCACCTGGCTTCACTGCCTTTGGAGCCTCTCCATCCAATGTTATTTTTGAAGTGCCAGATGTCATGTAGTATAGAAAGAGCACTAAGTATCCACTGGCCATATATTCTATAAGTGTATTCACAATGCCTCTTTATGGGAATTATGCCCAGACTTCCACTAATTTAAGATGCTCAAAGAATGTGTGTACAGCACTGCAGTGTGTGTGTGACCTAAACATCCTGCCATGCTTGATATCATCTTTGTATCCCCTGTAACACCTAATACAATGCTGTCAAACATTACTGTTAAAAGAGAAGTGTGAAGAGGTTAAAGGTCTGCACAGGTTTCAGATCTTTAAAAACAACAAACAAACAAACAAACAAAAAACCCAATCACATTAGTTTGGAAATTTCTCTGAAAACTGCCAACAGATTTATTGTATAAGCCAGGCATACCACTCCTGGATAGTTTCCCCAAGGATTCTCTATGTCAGTATTCCACAGAGACACTTGGACATCTACTTTTACTACAACACCTTTCATAGTAATTTAGTTGTGGAATTGGCTCAAGTGTCCACAAACAGGAATAAACAGAGAAAATGTGACATGCATATCCAACAGAATTTTATCCGGCCATAAAGAATAGGATGATGTCATTTGTAGAAGAATGGATGTAACTGTGTGTATGGATCCCAGACCTTATGTAGGTGTGAACACACATATACATGCATGTATATGACCTGAAAATGAATACTGACTAGGGAAAGGCAGGAGACAAATGGGGGGTATTGTATGAAAATATCTTTGGGGCTGGAGAGATGGCTCAGCAGTTAAGAGCACTGACTGCTCTTCCAGAGGACCTGAGTTCAAATCCCAGCAACCACATAGTAGCTTCACAACCATCTGTAATGGGATCCCATGCCCTCTTCTGGTGTGGCTGAAGACAGCAAAAGTGTACTCACATATATAAAATAAATAAATCTTTAAAAAAACTTTATGAAACCCAGAACCATTTGTACTGAATATGTGTCAATAAAAATAAGTAAGTCAACAGCAAAAGAAGAGGAGGAGGAAGAGGAGAAAGAGGAGGAAGAGGAGAAAGAGGAGGAAGAGGAGGAGGAAGAAGAGGAGGAGGAAGAGATTATGAGTTTGTTTGAATCTCTTTTAAGCTATGTTATCAAAGTCATTTATTATCTCCTCCAAAGGTGAGAAAAAATGGTATGATATACCAATCTAAACAAAAAGTCAATATGGGACACATGGCAATGACCACACATATAAACAATAAAAATGGTCTTTAAAGTCATCGAAGATGATTTGATAAACCATCCAAAAAGCAGTGTTTGGGGGTTTTCTGATTTGTGTGTGTGTGTGTGTGTGTGTGTGTGTGTGTGTGTGTGAGAGAGAGAGAGAGAGAGAGAGAGAGAGAGAGAGAGAGAGCCTCAGTGCTTTGTAGCTGAGGATGACCTTGAACTCCTGCTCTTATTGGCTCCATATCGCAAATGCTGGATTAATACTCATGACCTACACACTTAAGTAAAATATAGTTGGACTTTTAAACAGAGAACCAACCCAAACCAGATTTTTTTTTCACATGTTTATAGATAAGCAGCCTGGAAAAGAAAGATAGAGCGCCCCCCTACAGACCTGCCGGGTGCGCAGCGCTTCCTGCACATCTCCATCTAGCTCTTGGAGCTCAGCCAGCGTGTGCTCCAGATCTGCCGAAATCAGCTCCTTGGCTTTCGTGAACTTCTCCTGCTCCTTGTGACTCAAAGCACTCATTATCCTCAGGCTGGACAAGACCTCCTCCTGGTGGATCTGGATCTTTCTGATCTCCTCCTGGATGTCCTGGAGGCTGAGGTCAAGGCACACTGGCCCACTGAGCTCTGCCCTCACCCTCCGAAGCCAGTCTAGGGAACGGCTCATCTCAGTCTGGAAGTCTATGCTCTGTACCATCCTGCTTTCGCATTCTGTCACCAGCTCCCCGACGTCAGACGTCATCTGTTTTAGCTCCTCCTGCCAGGACTGGACCTGACCCTTGGCTTTCTCATAAGCCATGGGATCGAGATGTGGAGAAAGATCTTCTAGGTGCGTGGCCACTCGTTTGAGCAGAATCCCCGAGTCTTGCAGGCTGCCTGCCAGCGAGTGGTACACCTTGAGCTTCTCCTCTGCAGGCAGTGTTTCCTCGTTCACTTTGGCCTGCTCTCTTTTCACGACTTCCAGCTGACTCTCTAGCTGCCGGCACATCCGTGCATGCTCTTTGTAAACGCTGGTGGTGTCTTCTAACAAACTGATCCTTTGCTCTGCTTGCCGCTTCAGCCTATGATATAGGGTGGCCAGCTGAAGCATCTTCTCTGGCTGCCAAGGCTGACCTGTGCTGCGAAAACTCTCCTTTTTCTGGTTCAGTTCATTCACAGCTTCCCCAAGGGCTACCACTTCACCCAGAAGGGTTCTGTAGCTCTCTTGAAGAGACACACTCTCCTCAACAATCAGGTCTGAAGGCATTTTCCTCATCTTCAGGAACTGGTCTTCCAGGTCACCCAGAGACTGGGTTGTCAGCTCGATCAAAGAAGTATATTCCTTTCGGGCCAGAATTGCTTCTTGGATTTTATAGAATTTATCCTTAGCCAAGGCGACGATGACATTGAACTGTTGGGGCAGAGCACTGAGTTTTTCACTTAAGTAGGAGTGATCAACTTCATTTAGCGATGGTAGCATGGCCTGCCCAGTCGTCTGCAGCGTGAGCAGAAGGTTTTCATACTCAGGAGATTGTTCCAGAATGCTTTGGTATTTGTCCAGTTGAGCATGGAGCTCAGACTTCTCGTTCATGAGATTGATCTCAGGAAATGTGACAATGTCTGCTTGTTTAAGCCAGTGACAGGCTTTATCAAAATCTTCCTTAAAATGCTTTCTAGAGACCAGACTCTTCTCTAGCTCTTGCAACCTGTGACTGCATTTTTGCAAGACGGTGTCATAGACAGTCTGTAACTCCTGGAGCTTCCCCAGCACCTCCTCCTGTTCTTGCTTTGTTATTCCCTTCATCAATTCCCGACCCTGGGCACAAAGTCCAGTGACCTCATTCTGGTAAGTCTTGAGGCTGGCCTGGGCAGTCTTACATGTTTTGACCTGTTTGCTCACATCATCTGGAAGTAGGCAGATATATTCCCGGAATACGATCTTTCGCTCATGTTGCTGGATTTGGCTGGTGGCCTGAAAGACTGCCATGAGAAACTGGGTTTTCTCAGACAAGGCCTTATTCAAGTACTTTCTTCGCTGGCCCACTAGGTCACTGAGACAACTTACATGCTTCTGAGCCTCAGAGAGCGCCTTCTGGATCACCTTCCGCTCATTGAGGCCAAGGTCAGCCATCACACGATCTGCGTCCTTCATCAGGGACTTCAGGAGCACCTGTTTGTCTTCCAGCTCACTGCAGATGGCCAGGTGGTCCATGAGGAGGTGCTGAGCCATGCCAGGAGGTGGGCTCTGCTTCAAGGCCTCCACAATGTTAGGCTGCTGCTCTTCAGCCCACTCCATCAGCTCCTGGAATCTGGATTGAATCACATTTAATTCCTCCAAGTTGGTGACTGACACCTGGATTTTCCTTTTGACAAGGTCCTCGAGCTGACACCACCGTTGCTCGAAGTGACTGGTCTGTTCCCTCACCAGCTCTCTGTCATCGAGACTCAGCTGCTCTATCAGTTTCTGTCTGCAGTCTTTCAGGTCATCGATGGCATATGTTTTCTCTTGCAAGGCCAAGGCTAGCTTCTTCAAAGCTTCCAAGTGGATAGCTGTGCTTTCTGCATTAGATCTGTAAATACACAGACACTACAGGAGCATGTCAGGTCCTTATCCTCTTAAATAACATTTCATTGAGGGGACATTTGGAGCTCAGATTCACCACGACTACCTGAATTTATGGTTAACTGATGAAGCTGTTGGCATTAGGAATTCAAGACCCATCTAGCCTTTGAGTCAGATCACGTTGGCTACATGCGTCTCAACTGTCTTTTATCTGGACACTGCTCCTCTCCAGTAATATCGCCATGTGCTGTTAGCTCTCTTTGAATCTTTATGATCTGCCTAGTAACGTGCTATGTGTTGTGTTACATATAGGGAAACACATGTCATAAGCAATGCAATCAATAATCATTTATAGTCTTTCCTATTGGAGCAAGGGACAATAAACGATAGAGTGTGTGATGGTACAATCTAGAAGGTACATGGCTCGTGGACTGCCTACATGTACCTGGTTCTGTTTATCTCTGTACTTAGATATGAGAAAATTTAAAAATAAATGTGTGATTTATAAATCATCACTATTTTCATTACAAAGCCCAAAGTGAAAAGCTGGATCTTATAATCTGCCTTGAATTTCTTGGTGATCAGTTCTGAAGTATAAGCAATCAGGCTTATTGACAGTATGATTGAGTTTGGTTTTGGATGCCCTAGGTTTAAGGTACTCCTAGGATTACCGTAAGATATATATATATATATATATATATATATATATATATATATATGGAGGTATAGCTGATATTGACAGCATTTATTTAAAAAAACACAGTAAAGTGCTGAGCATTTACAAAGAGTTAAAAACTGAGAAAATACTCTGGCAAAATAAACAAACAGTGAAGCCTCGCCATGCTCTGCCTATGCTGGAATAATTCTGCCAGCTTGTATTACAAAAACCTAACATGTTATGTAGAAAAGTTCATTTAAAAAAAAAATGTAGCATTCAGAAGCCTGGGAGTGTTTTCATATAATACACTTGTGTATGTGTGTGTGTGTGTGTGTGTGTGTGTGTGTAAGAAAGGTACTTACTTTCAAAGAATAAAAGGGCATAGTTTCACCGCATCTCAAAATTATGTTCTACAACATGACTGTTGTGTTTGAAACTGCAGTGTTTCCCCAGAGTTTCATGAACTCAAACACTGAGTGTGCAGCTGGTCTTCCTCTTTGGAGAATGGTAGGAGCCTTAAGAAATAGAGCTTTGCTACAGGAAGTAGGTCACCAGAATGAGTCTTGAGTTTTGATAGCACAGTTTGCTTCCTACCTGCTTTCTGCTTCCTGTTCAGCAATGTGGCGATAGGCCAGATACATACCCCTACCACTGTGAGGATGCCTGTCACCACATCTTTCCCTCTACGATGGACTGTATCCCTCTCACATTCTGAGCCTAAACAATACTTGGTCAGAGCAACAATAATAACAGCAAAAGTTTCTTATACAGTGACCAAACTTGACTAAAGTACCTAGAATATGTTACTTCCCAGACGTGCAGGGAAACTTTTGCTTAAGGTAGATCCACTTTAGAGAGTCATGGACGACAAGCAATGATTGGCGTTAACCAAGGTGAAAATATTCAGAGTAGGTATCATGGGGACAGTGCTAAAGACCACAGACAAACATGTCTCTTTTTGGTAATTGATGCTAAATTAAACCAGGAAACCCTCCAGGCTACAGCTGCACAACATGAGGATGTGAGGGACATTCTGTCAACTTCTGACTTAGCATCATGGTGAACCACTGCGCGAGTTCTGCTACCTGGCCAGGCTGTCCCATTCTGTAGTAAATTTTTCAAGAAAGGCTTCAACGACACTCATGTGGTCATGGTAACTGCTGGTTCTCTGAAGGTCCTGTTCTCTCTGTGCACATAGCTTGTCAGACTGCAGGCAAAGGTCTTGCCATTGGTCATTCAGGTGGGTTATTTCCTTGTGCTCAGGGGACTCCTGGTTCTTTGTTAGCTTGTCCACCTTTTCTACGATGGTGCTCACAGAGACCTGCTTACACTGTAGCTGCTTAATAAAATCCTGAAGGTGAAAATGCAAAACAAGAAATAATCTGTAAGTCCTCCCAAGTGAGCAGACAGAAACACAAATAGCTTTGAAAAAATATCCCTGAAAATTGAAAAAAAAAAAAGAACAACCATGATTCTTTCTTCTAAACACAAATTCCCACCTGTGAAAGAATCAGAGTAACTTTGATATTTTCTTGCTTTGAATTATTTTGAGAAGTAAGTTTTCTTGAAGTAAGGTCTTATTTTTCTCAAAATATTATGGAAGAAACTTTTAAATAATGAAAACAGTTTATGCCTTTATGGGAAAAAGTAAGTTTAGTTCAGTTTCCCTCTATTCTTTTTTATTATGTGGTTACAAATAATATTCCAGGAGGAAATAGAAATAACTTATCAAAGAAAGCAGTCTTAAAGCTTATTTAAAATATGACCCTCATTCCAATCAAGTTAATATACTTATAATTCTCACAGCTATATTATACAGATTATAAATATATTTCTGCTTTATTTAACTTAATTGCATATGAAGGATGCATTTAACAAGTGGGCTTACATCTCTATAGCTATAGTGTAGTAGAAGCAATTTAAGCTTATTTCTGTCTAGTTTACAAATAAATGAGACTCAGATTATAATTTTTATTTGGCTTTGACAATTACTGGGAAGTAACCCCTAATGTACTTTTCTAGTTGCGGGACTGGCTACCTCCCAAGTGATGTACCCCAGTTATTTCCCGTTTCTTCCGGCCATGGGCTCATGGTTCCTCTCTTCTTGTGGTGCGTTCTCCTCTCTCTTCCTTGTTTTCTCTCCTCTCTCCTCCTTCACCTCCAATGAGGTGACTTAAAATCCAGGTACCTTTAATCTCTTCATTTATTGACTGTAGCCATTTTTATTTAACCAATAGTTTTAAACTAAGGTTTGCACGGCAAAAGCTGGTAACCCAGAGAATTCACTTATAGG
Organism: Mus caroli; assembly: GCF_978045245.1. Lineage (NCBI taxonomy): Eukaryota > Metazoa > Chordata > Mammalia > Rodentia > Muridae > Mus > Mus caroli. Next base: position 2,463,523 of record NW_028227264.1, read on the forward strand.
CCTAGACCTTTAGGTACAGAATTTAACATTACAATACATAGCCACAGACCAAACCTCAAGACTATATGCAATGAAAATATGAACACTAAGGTCTGTGTTTATTAAATAGACTTCCTGGTTTTGTGGGCTAAAGGTCAGCTGTCTTGCTTGTATATAATGAATGTTTCATATGAAAATGGCCATGCAGAACTCTGAGAATATACTTGAAATTTTATTTATTTACTTATTGAGATGGGGTCTTGCTACAGTGCCTGGGCTAGTCTTGACCTCCCAGGCTCAAGCCATTTTCCCTCCCTAGCCCCCAGGTAGAGAAGACTACAGGTACACATTACTGTACTCAGCACATGTTTCTCTGCAACTCATACTCTCTTATTGCTTAAGTGGCTGCCCCAGTGCTAAGAATTCACAAAACCCCTGGGCGTACAGAAGCGAATATATTGAGTGTATTGCATCTCTTGCTCTGTCTTGGCTTCCTCCCTGACCCCTGACCCTGTGTGGGCATCAGTTCCTACCTTCACTTGCATGACCATGTTCTGAGCAATATTTATCTCCAGCTCAGTGTGCCTCCTCTTCATGTTCTGTAGCTGTTGGTCAGCATCCTGTAGGTAAATCCAGAGCTCGGCCTTCAGGCTCTTGATCTCTTCCCAGCCCTGAGTTAAGTTCTGTGCTTGGACCAGCCTTTGTTCAATCTGGAGGAAACACAGTTAAATGTTAGTTTGTTTTCCGTACCTCATCTTTGTTCAGTGAATCTAACCTCTGGGTTGTCAGTGGGTTGTTGGGAAGAGCCTGATCCTGTACTCCCACTCAGCTAGATCCGAAAGGTACTTCTTTATTTGTATCAAAGAAAAACAGATTTCCTTTAGGCTTAAGAGTTTCCAACGAATTAAAACATCTAAGAGTTCTCCTGTGTGATTTTTAATCAGTGCTGCAAAGATCCAAGAAATTTTACCAATGTATGAGATCAATAAGTTCCCCAAGAGCTTTTCCATTTAGGGCAAGCAGTAAATACATCTATTTGACTGGAAAATTGGGATTTGAGTAATTAAGAAGGGCTCACATCTCTTATATATTTGTTTCTTCATCTTTAAAAACATGGTTTAATGTTGTTATCTGCTTTTTGATTTTTTTCTTTTTTTGAAACTGAATTATACAGGCCTAGAAATTCTGGCAATCCTCCTGTTTCAACCTCCTTTACCCAGACCCCAGGAGTGGGATTGCAGATTCACCACCTGGCTATACATAGCCCTATCAATGTTTAGATTGTCTTTAGATCTGCCCTTCTGGTTTTTGGAAGTGAATAGTTTGTCTTATTACAACTGCCACCCTTTGGAAGGATTTAAGCAGTAGCCCGTTGGTGGGCCTTATATAAAAAAGCTAGGGCAGTGGACTCTTCAGAGTATTCCTTAAAGAACAGGATGGGAAAGGAGAAAAGAACAACAGAAAGAGGCATGAGGGAATAGGAAAACCACGAGAGCCTGGTAATTAAGGTGGAGGAAGGTGCCGGCGGTGGTGGTTGAACAGACTAAACAATTCAGTTGTGATGATCCCACTGACTTAGGATCTACCTTCCTTTCTGGGTTGGCAATAAAATAAAATAAAATAAAATAAAATAAAATAAATCATATATTGATTTGTTACTGTGGCTTGAAGAGGGTTATAGCAAGAATATCTCTAGAAATATTTTCTTTAAATCTCACAGCTTTGAAGATGGAGAGAACATAACAAGGCAGACAAAGCAGACAATTAGTTGCAATCATGAACAATATATATATATATATATATATTCTTACCAGCTGCTCTGTTTGCTGAATATCTTTTGCTGTGTTTTTCACTGAGGAGTTTGACAAGTCACACATGGAGCAAAGGAGATCCAAGTAGGTCCTTGCCTGCTCTTGCAAAGCTCTGAAGTGTTTGACCTGAAAAAGAAAAAAAGGGATTGTCAGATCGAACAAGCGGGGTGCACTGTTTTGGTGGTGAACTGTGCAGTTGGTAACCTTTTATTGATATTTCAAAAATCATCTTGTTATGTCAGTGTTTTCCACACTGTCCTGGAATATATTTGTGACTCATGGGAGAGAACTCCAAACACACTGGAGGATCTGTTTGTCTGCCATCTGCTTCCCGTTATGATTAAAGCTGTCTGCATGGTCTGGGAAGGGGGCAATGGAAGGCTTGTCTCCAGACTCTCTGGATTTTCGACCAGCATTCTCATTTAGGGGAAGAAATCCCAGCGTACTTGTCTCCGCTTAGTTATGCTTGTGTATAGCCTGAGACAAGATCACTGTCAGGGTCAGCTGGGAGCTCCTTCAGAATGATATGACCAGGGTTCATCACCTGCGCTTCCCTTCTTCAGAGTCCACCAAGAAGGGCTTATGTGAGATGTTTTTTTTTTTTTTTTCATTTCTTCATGGAAACACAGAAACACAGCTGCTTAGCATCGAGGAAACATATGTTTTAGATACAGTATATAAAGCACTCCAAACAACACAATCTTGGCTCTCATGGGACTGGCACTCTTCTGAGGAAAAACCAGGTAATAGGTCAGCAGTTGCATGCCTGGCACAAGAAGTGGGAAAGAAAGGTGCTGAGAGTCTGGACTGTGTGGAGAAAGCATTGCTACTCCACAAGCAGCATATCTCCAAGTCTTCTCAGAGTGTTAGATCAGAACACATTCAGGAAGTGAGCCATCAAACACGACAAAGATGATCTAGGATGGACAGTGGGTGCAAAAGCCAAAGCAGAGGGAACATTGAGTAGACAGAGACCAAGTCCTGGAGGCTGTCAATCAGTGGTCAAAAGGGTGAACAGATACCAAGTCATGGAAGCTATCAAAGCTATTAATTGCATCTGTAATAAAAAGCTGGAAGGCAAGGAATGGCTCAGGAAAGCTTACAGTGTAAAGGAAATCCATCACGTGTCCACAGTGTAGTTTTATTCTGCTCTAAGGAGAGATAGAATCGTGTACTGTGGTGGGACATAAGTAGAACTGGAAGCAACTATGTTAAATGAAATAAGACAAGCATCCTGGTATTCTGCTTTCTGCCTCTAGTTAGCATGTCCAGTCTCAGAACCACTGAGATCTGAGGTAAGTAGCTCTGTGAGAACAGGTCTGTCTGAAACATTATGGAATGTCCAGTAGTATCCCTGGACTTCAGCATCTCAATGACTGTTAATTGTGGCAACTTACAATGCGTTTAATCACCACTAAATGACCCTGGTGGGGACAGGGGATGTAAGAAGATGTTCGCCAAGTCCAAACCTCAACTCTTCCTTTGTTAGACAAATTATGAAAACAGTCTATTCATGGGCTGTGGCATAAAATTTGGAATTTATTCTAAAAGATGATGGATGGCATTGGATGAATCATGACCAGGCCTTGGCCTGAATGCTATTCTTGAAGGCACATGGAGTAATAGGGAACACAGAGAACTTGCCAGCTCCTCCCGTGGCTATAAGAAGTACAGATCTATTTCCAACCATACAGTGTCTTCGGTATTCATTCAATGTGCAAAATGTTTCACATCCAATTATTCTTACTAACCATTTACCAGAGTGAAAAGTACCATCTAGCGTCCCATGACCCACAGTAGCCAGTGTGAAAGGATCATTTCACATCCCATGACCCAGTGGAGGTCAGTTGGCCCAGACAGCTCAGTGTAGCCAATGTGAAAGGATCATTTCACATCCCATGCCCAGGGGAGGGCAGCTGGCCCAGACAGCTCAATTTTTCAAAATGACAAGAAAATAAGCTGTCAAGAATTGAATTATAATCTCAGCACCCAAGAGACAGAGGCAGGTAAGTATCAGTGAGTTTGAGGCCAGCCTGGTCTATAGACTGAATTCCAGGACAGCCAGGGCTACATGGAGTAACCTGGTCTTTAAAAAAAAAATTAAACTCAATTTAAAAAATAAAAAAAGATTAAAAGTGCATGTAATTTAAAGGATAATTATTCATCTTGTGATTAATAGAGTTACCTTAATCCTAACCAATAGAAAAACTTATCTGGTGAATCCACCAGGATGAGTTCCACTGGAGGATTTAGAATTAATGTGTCTTACAAAATTAGGATTGTAGTCGTTGCAACCAGAGATTGGGTTACCATTATTTCTGAACTATGTTTGTGTGGTGTTTTCCTTCATGCAGCAGATTGACTGGATTCAAGAGAGAAAGGTACAGCAGCAAAGGGTGGGTTTGCCAGATGTGCACCACAAAGGCTGTGGGGGCTTTGAAGCATGGGGCTGGTATGGTAGTGACCCTCCAGTGGGAATTTAGCAAGCTGGGTGGAGAAATTTTGGGGCTCTGAGTCAGAGAGTCTCCATAAGATAAGAACTGACCACCAAGACCACTGGGGCTGAGAGTAGCTGGGTAAAGTGCAGGAACTTGCCATTCGTTTTAATATTTCCCACACCACAGCATGGCTCAGAGCTATGTGTTCAGGAACGTGAGGAAGATCAGCACCTTATCCTGGTTTGTGTAGTAAAGCCTGCCCTGTGGTTCTGGCACAGTACCCTTGTGGGCCTGCCCTGTGGTTCTGGCACAGTACCATTGTGAGAAACTCTTTGTTTGGCACACCCCTTTCTTTTGGGTGGCAACAAAGGAGAAAAATTAAGTTTGGTTTTGGTATGTGGTAAGTAGAATTCATCACTAATAAAGGCCAACATAGAGAAGGGGTGACTTGAGGAAGCTCATGGTGCAAAGAAAATGTGGCTAATGGCCATGATGAAGATGTATATTCTGCCATTTAGCAGGATGATGGAACTGAAGACCACCATGTTAAGCAAAACTAGCTAGGCTAAGAGGAACAAACATCATGATTTTCTTCATGTGTAGACTTAGGAGAATAAAATAATGGAGTTGAGAGTAAATGGGGGCCTATTAGGGACATGGGTGGAGGTAGGGGGCGGTAAGAGAGGGCAGAAAAGGTGTGATCGGGAGATGTGCGAGAATGCCACATGAAAACTCACTGTGTCATATAATTTAATACACAATGCAAACTGAAAAATAGAAAAATCAGAATTTAAATAACCATCAAATCTTTCTTTCTTGGCTCAAAAATGTACATTTATTTCTTTCCTTACACCGTGCTTTCCAAAGTCTGATGTGTGGACTGATATGAACATCTTCATGACTTAATGTAAATCACTTAAGCCCAGTGCACCCTGGGACTGGAGTAAATGGGCATTTCTCTGTGAGGATTAAATGAACAATGGTGTTATATTGGTCTCCATCATAAGCAAATTAAAATCTTTACTTAATATTATTAATTTATCTGGCAGTAGTAATAGCCACAAGTAAATTCCTATATGACATTTTCCCACAAGATTCTCACTGCATGTTCAGCTGCCAAGCACAAAGGTTTGAGAAATACTCCTTTATATCCTAATGAGGTTTCCATAGCATGGTTACATTATATTGCTATGTTATAGGTCTCTTTCATGTGACAACAATTAACATTCCCTTCATCATCCACTCACCAATCACTTTCGAAGCACACCGTGTGTGTGTGTGTGTATGTGTGTGTGTGTGTGTGTGTGTGTGTGCAAGGAGAGAAACAACAGTTTGGGGAGGTAAGTATTACTTTTCTCTTTCTCACCCCCATCCCTTTGAGAATGTTTGAATTCCAGCATAATTCATAAGTATATATACAGCTGGTCCTCTAGCCAGAGATTCTGTACCCACAGGCTCAGTCCACTGAAAGCATTGAAGAAAACCAAAATTGTGTCTGTCATTAATATGTCCAGACTTTTTCCCCCATCAGGTGTGCCTACACAACTTCATATATCAACTATCTTTGAAGGATTATATTGCATTAAATATTCAAAATAATTTACAGAGGGTGTAAAGAATTCGGGTGGACATGAATAAGTTCATTGCCAACGCCATTTCCAACAAAGAACTGCATATCTGCATATCCTAGTATAAACAGGGTCACTGAACAAGCGCCTTGTGCATTTCCAGGAGCAGTTGTACTTACAAGCATCATTTCATATAAGAGAGAACCCAGGCTCAGAGATACTAAGTGCTGGAGCCAACAGATAAGGTGTTTGTGGCAGGATTTTCCCTGTCCAGTTACATTAAGATGTTAGTGCAGCAGGAGGTTTGTGAAAGTCTGTGATTGGACAGAGAAAAGGGAGGTGGAGCAAAGAGTTGCAGAGACAGAGAGTGACTCAGAGGAGGGAGAGAGAGAAGCCAAGATGGAGGTGGATGGACAGAGAAAAGATCCTGATCCCACATGGTTTTAAATAGCCACAGGTAGTTATGAATATCATATAGGAATAGAACTTGTCTGATCTAAGTGGGCAGCTTGTATCATTATCAACTGGCTCTGATACTATTGTGTGAGCATCTTGTGAATTGAGAATTTATTGATACTTAATCTGACTTGTTAATTATAAGCTTCTAGAGTTTTATTTCTACTATGTTGCTGGGTGTTGTGGCAGCTGACCGTGGGATGGATGGTTGTTGCGTGGGGCTGGCATGGCAGGGAAGGGAACTGGGGAGCTCCTGCCCTGCTGGAGAGTTGGCGGACAGAGAGTAGCTGGAAGGAGGTTGGGAACTTGATGGTTCATTTTTAATATTTCCCGCAACAGGTTTTAGAGTTGAGGCTTGATGAAAGAACCATATTCTTTTCCACAGGACCACATATCCATGTTCTCCCCATCTCTATGGTTAGACTATTGCCAAGGCCAGACCTCATTTACATTTCACTATTCCCAGAAACCAGCATGGTTTTGAATGAATTAATGAATGACTCCTAATAATAAAACTTCGCAGACTCCACTACCTGCTTAACAGCTTCTGCTCTGCTGAGAGGTGGCTGTGGGCTGGGCTTCAGGTCTGGCTGGACTGCAGAGATCCATGCCTGGCACTGCTGCAAAGTGTCTTGGCTGCTGACATGCTTCTGGAGTTCATATTCCAAGCTGCGGTATACCTGAGACAGAAGAGAGTTGAGATGTGAACGTTGACTTCTATCTCTAAAAGCATCACTATAAATAAATAAGCATGTTGAGCCAGTCCAGGTAAATCCCCAGGACTCCGTAGCATTGTGCACATATCTAACATGGCTGCATGTGTTCCAAGATGCAATGGCCATAGCCCATTTTATAATTCCTCGATATACCCACATATAATAATGTCATATGTAACAGGCCCAGTGTTCATACATGGGGCAAAATGTATGAAGTCGTTGAAATACATTCTCAAGAACATAAGCCAGGGGTTCTAGAAGGTTTCCCTCTGTATTATAAATACTGAAGACCTTATTTATACAAGGAGCAAAAAACAAACCATGAATCACCATCTTTAAAAGACAACTAAACTTTTCTAATTCTGATGCTCTTCTGGAAATAAACACTAGCATATGGAGACATGGAAGAGTTTGAGGCACTCATTCCACCAAGGGAGCTAAATCAGTAACATCAGTGCGGGGACCAGAGGGATGGCTCAGGGGTTGAGAGCATTTGCTCTTGGAGAAGCCCCAGGTTTGGTTCCCAGGACCACATGGCTGCTCATGGCTATCTGTAAAGCCAGCCCCAGGGCACTGACAACTGCCCTCTATGCAGGCACCATGCGCATACATAGTACAATACATATATTCAGGCAGAACACTCATACACATAAAAACAAGTAAGTTAAAAAAGTGTTTAAAGCATCCACAAATGGGATTCCTTCATACTTTTTTTTTTCTAATATTCAATTAATTAGTTTTCAACCATTTGGCCAACTTGGCTACTTCACTATGTGAGCTCAAGGAGAGCCAATGTAACTTAGTAATCCTCATTTCAAAAGAAAAAATACATTTTTATGGTCTAAGGAATCATCTGCAGTTTAATTTTCTCTCATAAATACAAATTAATATCTCCTTTCCAGTGTATCTTATTATTTCCTCCTGGATAGCCTAGTAACAAAAGCACACTGTAGTACTTCAAAATCAGACAGAAACATTGGACATGATTTTTTAAATCCTATACTAGCTGGGTGTGGTGGCACATGTCTTTAATTTCACCAAGCTGGAGAGAAAAGCAGGCAGATTTCTGTGAGTTGGAGGGTAGCCTTGTCTACATAGTGAGTTCTATGCTACCCAGGGTTACACAGCAAGACCCTGTCTCATAAACAGCAACACAGAAAACAAAACAAAAATCACCACCATCAACAACAACAACAACAACAAAAACTCAAAGATCAAAATAACAAAAACCTGAACCTACAACAACAGAAATCAACTTGTTTACAATACTGGTTTTCACTAAAAGAATAATTATTATTTATTGTAGATTTATTTATATGACATTGAGAATGTAGTCTTGTGGAAATACACCTATTAAAGTATAATTCAAACTGATACACATATGCTCTACTTTTTCAATTTTTTATACACACAAATGAAGAAAAATACTAACTTAAAAGTAGAAGCCAGGCTTCATTATACTAAAAAAAATCAATAATGGGGAAATTAAAATGCACTTATTTTAGTGCCATTTCATTCACAAAATGAATGGCAGACTATAGGGATGTTTTATTGTGTATGAATGAATAAAAATTGCCAGTGTAACTTTTCTTTTTGTTTATTTGGAGACAGAGTCTCCAAACTTTGCAGCCTAGGTTAGCCTTGAACTCATGGCAACCATTGTGTCTAAACCTTCCATTTTCTGGGCACTAGCCATCACACCCAGCTTACCAAACAACTTTTAAACAATCCCCCCTCCCCCCTGAAACAGGGAACCACATCATCCAGGCTGACTTGGAACTCGAAATGCATTGTCATGGATGACTCTATGATCTTTGAACCCTGTGTAAGATTCTATTTCAATCATGTTAGCATTACAGACATATGGCACCACTCTTGATTTATATTTCCTGAGGAACAAACTCATGGCTTTGTGCATGCTACACAGGCTCTCTACCAAGTGAGCCACATCCAGAGCCTAATGTAGTTTCATAATTAACTCTTTGTTGAAAAGATTGGATGGAACTGAATGTCTGAATTTCCAAGCTTCCTCCGATGAAGCAGATGTCTGGCATGCCTGTTTTGTGTTCACAAAAAAAAAAGTTGTGAACTCTGTCTTCTTACTTCCTATTTGGCAAAACACCAAAGCTACTCCAAACACTCAGACATTCATCCTTTATGAAATCTAGCCTTTCTCTTCAGTCCATCACTGCATGGACCACTCTGGACCACTCACCCTCTGGGCTGTGCTGCAGATGGCTGAGTAACTGTCCTTTGTGCCCTGCAGATGAGCTTGGACACTCTGCTTCTGCTTTGCCTGCAAGTGCTCAGGGCACTGGCCAATCAAAGTGTCACCTTTGGCTTTAAGGGTGTCCAGGCGGTCTTCAAAACCTGCTATTTCTTCCATCATCGCCTACAAAAAATGAAGAATATAGAGAGTTGGAATTCCACTCTCAGCTTGAAACAACCGCTTTATTAAGCATCAAGTTTAAGATCTAATTCCATGGTCTAAAAAACCTTTTAGAAGTGTTTTGTGATTCCTCTTGGTTATATTTTAAGTAAGAAAGCACATTTGTATTTCAGTAAGCCACAAATAGGACGGGTGAATGATTTATGGATTAATCACATGACAATGCAGTGATTTTAAGACCATACTGTGTTTATGCCTGGTCTCAGAGAGGCTTCTGTAATGGTAATGCAAACAAGGTAAATGATGTCCATCTGTGTGTCAAATCTGTTTGTTATAACTTAGGAAAATTTTTTTAACCTCATATAATTTTTATTTAACTTACTTACTGTTCTAGTTTCTAAAATAATATAATATGTAATTTACATCCAGGAACATTTATATGAATAAAAATAACAGTCTTGTTTACAGTTAATTGTCTAGTATAGTACGGATATTATAAATAGATTCTATTGAGTATGGGTTCGCATTGTTATGCAGATGAAGGGACTAAGTCTAGGAGAGGTCATATCAAGGTAATCCAGGAATAAATAGCCCAGTTTCCCAGTTTTGCACAGGTCCTTCTGGACTTTGGCTTGTGCTACTTTTTCCACATATATTATCATGTGGATACATCACTACATAAAGGAATCACGGGTGGGATCTAAGCAATGCTGAGCTCCTCTTCTGTCCAATGAGGTTGGGTGAGAGGGCATTAAACCCAACTGGAAATTACTTTTGTCTTCAGCTTGGAACAGAGATATCACATCCTGGGTGAGAGGAGGAGGGGGGAAGGGAGCAGGAGAGGGAAAGAGAGGGAGAAGGAGAGACCACATCCTGAGATTGCTGCAAGAATGGGCTATCTACTGGATTAGTGTATGTTCCAATTAGTCTTCGTTCATCATGATACAAACTAGTGTGATCTAAGAAGGAATATAGGAATATCACCTGAGAAAATGCCTCTATGAAATTGGTCTCTGGGCAAGTTTATAAAGCATTTTTATTATAATCAAATCTATCTAATCAAGCTAATGATTGATGTGGGAGCGCCCAGCACACTGTCAGGTAGAGACAGTCTCGGGCAGGTGGTCCTGAGATGAGCAGGGAGGCACCTGAGCAAGCCAGTAAGCAGTGCTTACTCTATGGCCTCTGCTCCTGCACTGAACCCCTGTACTGCTCCTTCACGGTGGAGGAAGGATAACGATAAGCTGTAAGGTCAAATAACTCCTTTTCTCCCCACGTCGCTTTTGGTCATGGTGTTTATCACAGTGGTAGGATACAAAGCAGGACAGTATATCTTTAGAGCCCAATAGAAAATGTCAGCACAGTTGCTCATTGCCCATCTATGTACTGAGCATCCACGACACCACTTACCTTCCAGAATCAAGAGAGATCTGGAATGTTTAGGGAGGTCTGATCAAAGATTAGTATTTTTCTATCCTTATTTGTGAGGGGAAAAGTTTCCTCTGACAAAGAGGTTTATGGCTTTCATGGCACACCATAAGATATTGATCCCATCACAGATAAATTATTTCTCATTAACATCATGCTGAATGATCTCATAAGATCATTCCATAAAATAGTCCATATGCCATAGTTACTAAGCATACAGAGCTACAAAGATAAGAAAGTCTGCTCTCAGTGTTGCTCTTGCTGGTTCACAGAATGGCATTCCCTGATTTCCAGCACAGTTATGAAGTGAGACAAGAGAAGGACAAACTTCTCCAAAGATGCTTAAGCCCCTGATAGGAAAGGTGTGTGGCTGGGCTAGAATGTAGACTGACTCCTAGCCCTGTGTTCCACATTTGGCATGTGTTTCTAAAGCCAAAGGAATCCCTTCCTTTGCTAAATGATAGATGCAGACTAAACTCTGAGGCAAAAATCTATCAAAGTACAGCAATGTATTAAGAAGCCTGGTGCTAAGATTTGAGTATTTTTTATTCTCCCAAGTATTTAGTTCAATGGTTCTTGTGGTAGTTTCAATAGGAATGGTCCTCATAGTGTCATGTGTGTTAATGCTTGGCCCACAGGGAGTAAGTAGCACTATTGGGAGGTGTAGGCTTGTTGGAGTAGGTGTGGCCTTGTTGGAAGAAGTGTTGTCACTGTGGGCCAAGTCTTGAGGTCTCTTATGCTCATGTCTGACCAGTGTGTCTCAGTCTTCTTCAGCTGCCTGCTGAACTGGATGGAGAACCCTCAGCTCCCACTCCTGCACCACGTCTGCCTGAATGCTGCCATGCTTCCCACCATGTCGACAATGGGTTAAACCCTTGACATTGCAAGGCAGCCCCAATTCAACGTTTTCCTTTGTAAGAGTTGTGTTAATGGTGTCTTTTCATAGCAATAGAAACCCTAATATAGCTCTCCTTTGTCAGCTGCACTTGAAACTCCCACCAGGTTCTCAAAGCGGTCATAATTCAGAGCTTCACTTGAACACACTCATATGCACATAAACATGCACACACATGCATATATACATACATGCATACATGTGCATGTACATGCACATGCGTGTACACACACACACACACAGAGGTAGGGCAATCATAGCCGCCCTGTGGTGAGATTAGCTGTACCTTATGATGGGCAAGCTGCTGAGTGATGGTCTCTAGGCTGCTCATCTCTAAAAGATCAGGCGCCACCAGCCGGCCAGACATCTGAAGCAGCCACTTCTCTACCTCTTGGAGCTCAGTGTTGTAGTCTTCATGGTCTCTGACTTTTGCTTCCAGACTGAAGACCCGCTCCTGCAAAACCAGGTACATGTCAGAGTTGACTTTTGAGCCCAAAACCTACTAAAGTATTGTGTTATATGTAAGGAATTATAGGATAATTAGTAAGCTAGGCAGAGTGCATTGTACCAGAAAACTACCAGGATTGAGCTGGGGGACAGTTCAGGGGTGGAGTGTATGATTAATACATTCAAAGCCATGGGCTCCACCTCCAGCATCTAATAGGAAAGTAACTAAGTAGAAACTCATGGAGAATGGGGAAAAATCAGCCACAATGCTATTAAATGTTTCTCTTATGTATGCCAGCCCTCAAGAGTCTGTGGCAGAGAGGAAGAAGCCAGGCTTCATCCTGGGGAGCCAGTGCTTACAGCTGCTACCTCCTCACCTTTACTATGCTGCAGAGGTCCTGGAAGTCACTTTGAAGTTTTTGTATTTTGTCCTTTAAGCTCTGATCCTGTACCAGTTCCAGAAGCGCCTCACTCTTCTCTTGCACTGAGATCACGGATGGCTCGTGGGACAGCACCATTTGTTGTAGTGACTTGAATCACAGAGACAAAACGGGGGGAAACAGTCATCTCACCCAGATGAACAGGAAGAAAATACACAGTGCCTGTGGCAGACATGATACCACCCACCTCAAGAAGGCCCTGGTAAATATTTATTCAACCAAAAAGTCCCAAGCACTAAAGGACAACATACATCTCAGCAGAGCTACGCTAGTTTTAAATAGAATACAGAGGAAAGCAAAACATGGAATGGCCTCTCATGGAGGAGAAGAACATAGAGAAAAACATTTCATTTAGCTAAATTGAACACAGCTCATATTTCTGCCTCCCACTTCACTACATTCAGCAGAGACAAATGTCAACAAAAAGCCATGTGAATGACCATCTCCGAGTTCAGAGGTCATGGTGTCTGTTGTGAATTGGGTTAGAGATGGCCTTATGTTGAAAATGTCTGGCAGTGCACTTGCTGAGACAAGCTCAAGGCACACTTAACTCTGCTGGGCTTTGATATGAATTGGGGAAGGTGAAGAAATATTTCTTATTTATGTCATCTTCAATGACAAGGTGCCAGACCTGGTGGGGAGGTCAAGGCACAGTAGAGTAGCTAGAAACACCACACACTTCCTCAGAAGCAGTGTTGAGTGAGCCAGCTGTGAAGGTACTGAGCCATGAATTGTGTGTGTGTGTGTCTGTGTGTCTATGTGTGTACCTGTATGGTGTGTCTGTATGTATCTGTATACACACACACACACACACACACGGATGGATAGGTGGATACTTGTGTGTATGTGTATATTTATCTATGTATGTTCATGTCTATCTTGATATCTATGATACACTTTTCCAGTGAGCAGGGAAGCATAAGTCATCCATGACACTCTGTCACCTGTGAATGGACGCCAGCTTTGGTGATTATTTTGAAAGTCTGAATAGATGAATCTATAACTTTCTCTACCTTTTTTATATCTCTTCTAGATCTATAGAGCGTGTTACTATTCCTTCAGGAACTAAATTCTCTGGTGTTTACCTATGATTGGTCAGTTAAAATTTTTGTCTTTAAATTTTACTATTTCATTTTTTATTTGCTGTAGGTCAGATAGAAAGAATACTGGGGAAACCAAAAGAAAAAGAAAAAAAAAAGGCAGATGTGACAAGATGGGTTAGATGTGTTATGAGCGACAAAGGTTACGTCTGAGAAACATGGAGTCAAGTTACAGGAAAAAGAGTTGCAAAAATATCTCCTAATATTTTGAAGCTTATGATTTTGTAATTCTCCCATTCCTAGTAACTTCCAGCCACATGAGACTTTCAGGTTGGGGGTTAAATTCCCTTGAGAAGATCCATATTTATCTGCACCATAAAGGTGTCTGTTGATTGATTATATCAACTGTTGAATATCGGTCTCTAGTAGGAAAGTAATGCCGAAGCAGGACATTTAGCCAAATATGGCTTCCGAAGTCATCAGCAGAGAGAATACAGATGGGTACGATTCAGCACTTCAAGAGTAAGGCCTCTCCCATTCGGTCCCTGCCTGACTCGCGCACACACGCGTCAGGGGTTAGCAAGGCACTACCTTGTATTTGGATAGCTGTGCTTTTTTCTCATATAGCTCCATTTTGGGTTCTTCGGGTGTGCACAGGATCTCCTGGTATTCTGCCGTCCACTGGGTCAGTACTTTGTATTTATCTGAGAACTCTTTGGCCAAGTGAAGGCCTTTCTCCAGGCTCATGCACTCCTTCCGGACGGTGCTCGTCAAGTTCTTCAGCTGCTCCATGTAGGTATGGATCTCCTTTCTTAGTGCTTCAGCCTCATGCTCCTCCAGGAATTTCACTGCCCTCTCCCCTTTCTCTCGAGCTGATTTCAACAAACTGTGGCCCTTCTCCATGTCTTTTAATAAAACCTGAGAAAAAAGTGGGTTACTATTGCTGTGATGAAACACCATAACCAAAAGTGACTTGGGGAGGCAAGGGTTTACCTGACCCACAGTTCCATACAACAGTTCGTCATTGGAACCAGTGAGGGCAGGAACCGGGAGGCAGCAACTGATGCTCAGTTGGCTTTCTTATAGAACTCAGAACTACCAGTCCAGCATGGCACTGCCCACATTGGGCTGGGCTCTCCCCTGTCAATCACTAATTAAGAAAATGTCCTACAGCCTTGCCTACAGCCCAATCTTATGGAGGCATTTTCTCCACCAAGGTTCCCTCCTCTCAGATGACTCTAGCTTGTGTCAAGTGGACATAAAACCAGTCATGAGAGAGTGCGAGTGTTCAGCAAATGCAGAGAGGATCTTATTTCCTGTAAAGAAAAGTTTCCAGGTTCTATCTGAAGTCATTCTCTATGTCCTTAACGTTCACTTCCAGGCTGGACATATCAAGGAATCTAAAGCTCCCTGCTTTAATTCAGCAGAGGATTTATGTATTGATCAATACATCATTTCCAAGTCAGAAACTTCAAAAGGAACCTGATGTGTCTCTTATCCCCAGAAAACTCCCTGCTAATGCACTGAGTTGTAGTAAGAGCAGTTTTAAAAGTTCACTGCCAGGCTTTGTGTCACCGAGGCCAGGAGAACAGCTGCACATAGGCCATTCGGATGGTGAGCCATCACACTTAAGCGGAACCAGCTTTAGCCTTAAAGCATGTTTAAACATATTTGGATTAAATGACTGAGCTGAATGTCATCAATCACTTGGAGTCAGAAAGAGCACACATGCTTCTAGATCTACACGGTGCCGGGGTTGGGGAAGGGGGAGGTGGGGGGCAGGGTCCCAGAGGAGGAGGGGAGAGAGGAGGCAAGCCAGAGGATGCAGGCCTACCTCCAATGTCTTCAATTTTTTCCCCATCATGGATTCATCGACTTTATCGATTTTGGTAGCCACGTTCTTGAAGTTTTTATGAGTGGAGCCGTACCAGTCTGAATAGGAACTGAGGGATGATTCTGTCTCCTCCAGACACTGCAGTTCCTCTTCTAAGAATTTTATTTGCTCCTGTGAAAGTAAAGAGAAGATTGAACTGCAGATGAAAGCCCTAGGCCCGGGCCTCTGTGGACCATGGGCATCTTCAGCTGAAGTTGGAAAGACCACTTTGGTTCATGATGGTGGCTGTCCCTTGTAGGCAGGGGGCAGGGGTGGGCAGCTCACCAGCACTTGGAGCAGCAGGGCCTGGTACCGGGAAGTCAGCTGGGTGGCTTGGCAGCCCATCCTACTGCTTATGTGAGTCTCATCCAGGATCCCCTGGGCTCTGGTTCCCACCTCCTCAACCTCATCTCTGTGTGCTGACAGGTCTTCGTGCCACTTCTGAAAGGATGTACGAAACCAGAGAGAAGGAAACTCAGACCTGGCATTCTTAAATAAGGCGAATAGTGAATGGATCTTCTGGAGAGAATATGATTTCTGCCTGTGTTTGTGAGTATATCTATCCTGAGATGCAGTTTTGAAAGAGTATCAAATATAATCTTTGTGGAAAGTCATGTCACAACAGTGCAATAGCAATTGAATACTTATGACTCTGGGTATTTTTCTCAGCATTTTATACTTTGGTTCAAATGCCTGTTTCTTTAAGAAGGGCATTTCAAGGCTCCCCTTGCAGTTTAATTGATTTTAAAATGGTAAAATAATGAAAACTAACCACCAAGGCCTATGTATCATTTTGGATATGGGAACAACTAAAAATTAGAATGAAACTAATTATGAGTTATTAATTTAAGGGACTATATTATAGCCCTTTCTTATCACACCATCACTGTAAAAAAATTGTCATTTATATATTTTTATAAAAGTGTGGCAGTAGACATGAGAAGTAAATGCAGTAGTTTCACAAAATTGTATTTTTTTTAAAAAATAATTTTAAAAATAGATTACTAACATGTGTGTGCCTGCAACATGTGTGGAGGTCAGAGGACACTTTAAGGTGGTTCTGTCTTTCTGATGTGGGTCCTGGGGACCAAGCTCAGGCTATTAGGGACCTACAACAAGCGGTTTTACCTGTTGATCCATCTCACTGGCCCAGCATGGAGCCACATTCTGTTAAAGACGAACCTAAGAAGTTCATTACAAAAAAAGAAAAAAAAAAAAAAAAGAGAGCCATTTCATTTACTTTAGATGTTCTAGATAAACATGGCGAGAACTCAGAAGGCATAGGTCCGAAGAGTCTTCGGGAAATGAATGAACTATGGGAAGGAACTTGCTTTGACAGGGTTCAGGAATTCCCCTGAGTTGCACCTTCAGCTGAAGCAACTGGATCTCCTTGTCGGATCGGCTGCTCTGGCATTCGCTCCTGAAATTAATTTTCTCCTCCATTCTTTTGAGCCATTCGTCAGCTTGCTGGAACTTCTGCTCCATCAGCCTCAGTTTGTTTACAACATTGTTGAACTGCGTCCGGGCCTCAGCCAGCCTGTGCTGGTAAACCTGCCAGTCCTGACGAAGAGACTCCAGCACTCTGTCTTCCGCCTGGGGGAGGCCTGACAGGATCACATCCTCCCTGGTGTGAAGAACTGAGTTTAGCAGGGCCTGACCCTCTGCGCACCGCACTTGAAGCTCCTGCAGGGAAAGGGAATGGGCATAGTGTCTCACTGGCAGTTCACACCAGTCAGCGTGTCTCAGCTGAGCCAGGTGCTCCAGCCTGGAGTTCACATTAGACAAATGTGATCTTATTTTGCCCTATTAAGAAAATGCATACAGAGAGCCCTTCCAACGAAACCCCTATGGACGCTCAGGGGTCTTTAAACCTGTGTGCCAGAATTTAATTTCTAGGTACCCAGACAGGGGCAGGGTGGATATGAGAGATCAGAAGAAGGGCAGCAGCTGGAGAGATGGCTCAGCAGTTAAGAGCACTGACTACTCTTCCAGAGGTCCTGAGTTTAATTCCCAGCAATCACATGGTGGCTCACAACCATCTGAAATGGGATCTGATGCCCTCTACTGATGTGTCTGAAGACAGCTACAGTGTACTCATAAAAATATATTTTAAAAATCTCTAAAAACTAAAAGAAAAGAAAATGCATACCTAACACTGAATGTTGCTTTCCTAACTCTACAGAAAGATCCTGATAATCTCCCAATTAACAGAACAATTCCCCAATTAAGTTTCTGAAATTTATTTGTTTTTTTTTTCAGCCTATAGGCAAAAGTAGTCATGAAAAAAAAATCACTGTTGCATAAAACAATAATGTAGGCTTATTATAGCTCCGAATCTTCTTAGACAAGCATTCAAGGCTGGTGGCTTTGGCATTAACTGGGGCTCTAATCCCTGCTGAGAAAGGATGGGGAGCCTTTTTGTGCTAACTGGTGGGAGTCCTCTTCCAGGACTATAATCTAGGGAATGTGGTAGCCCAGAAAACTTGGACCAGTGCCTTTAGTAGGCATCGAGACCTGAGAGGCTGAGGCACTACACTACATACTGGCTGTTTCCAATGCAGATATATGCCCTAGACCACGGTATGTGCCTTGAAGACTCACCCTAAACAAGTAGCATGTGTTGCTTTTTATAAAAATATCATATTCTTAAATATTCTGGCAAAATGGTATATACTTTAAATTCTATTCATAAGATATGAATTCATGTTGGTGAATGATATGATTATCTGCAGTAGAAATCACCATGTAAAAACAATCACACCATGAATGTTAATGGCAGCCACACAGTCAGTCAAAATGTAGTAACAGGGATATCCATTCAGGTCAACAAGGTACATGCCCAGCATGCAAAACCCTGACTTTCCATCCCTAGTACCATACAAACAAATGAAAAGCCAATAGAACAAAGCTCATGCCACTGTATACATATGTGAGCTCAGTATTCACAAGAGACAGAGGCAGGAGGATTACCAATCTCTAAGCAGCTTAAGATAGATAGATGCCACACACCTTCCTCTTCAGCATTTGTGGAGACTCAGATCAGACAGTGTAGAAGAGACACATGGGAAGTAAGGGCCTGGAGTGAGGCTTGAGCCAGGCTCATCTGACTGAATTGACCAAAACCAAGAGAAACATCTAGGCAGGAGCTTGCTCAGCTCCTACACAACAACACAAAGAGCTCAGCATTTGCTTACCTGGGTGTCTGGAAGTGGGAAGAGGGCTATTTAAAGCAACAAAGTCAACTGCTCACAAGTGAATGGTAACAGCTGTTGGGTGTCACAAGCCTGTACTCTTGAGACCGAGAGGAATATCCTGAGTTTAAGGCTAGACTGGGCTGTACACCACGACCCTGTCTTAAACAATAACAACATGCATATACACATGCATGTGTACACACACACACACAGAGCAACAGCCAAACCTATAAGGTCTCATAGATTAGAATATTATTCTAGGGCAGGATAGATGAGCCATTAGGTCAGTTAATGAAATTGTAACTTGCATAACTTCTAGTATTTATTGATCTTGTGACTAGGTCAGATATTTAAACAAGATAGAGAGTCTCCTCACTGAGTTCTCACAACTGTGTGATGGAAACTGGATGAGATTAGGTTCTTTACTGTCTGAAGTCACCTAGCAGCAGGTCCCATGGAGAATTAGAGTCTAAGATTCCTAACCTTCACCTGTTCACTTGGCATTATGCAACACTTCTTGAAACTCAGCAGGTCATGGGAGTTGTCTACACCGGGATATCCTTGAGAGTCTCTACTCTTCCTACCTTGCTCTAGCTATAAGGACAGTTTGCTAGTCTTCAGCTGATTCTATTTGGGTTTAACACCATGTTAAGAAATCCCAATACCCTCCCTAGTGGGACATAGTGGTGGTGGTGGGGTTGTCTTATCAGTCTTTTGCAATTCTTGGTTGTCTGCTCCTACTAGCCTTTTCATGGAGACCTCCCTAAGCCCTATCTACTCTGCAGGTGTGGATGATTAAGTTTTCAGTGGTGCCACAAGGGTCCTTGCATTAGTCTATTACTGTCTATTACTGTCCTTACCCCACTGTTTACAATAATCTCCTCAGGGGTTTGTTTTCGTCACTAAATTGTAAATTCCTCAGTGGCTGGAATTAATACCCAAGCCATCTTTATGTGTTTTATGTGCTCTAGCTTGTGTTGTATCTGCTTTGTGTTGGGTGCCTCAGAACTACACGAGGGAGTAAGGATATGGGCTATGACCACCATACCCACTCTCTCTGATGTCTTGACTTGGGCTACAGCCCACTGTCCAGAGCATTCCCACATCTCTTAGCCTCTCTGATTTCTTCTTCAAGAACTCTGAGCCAAGCCCTAGATGCTCAGGAGTGCAAGAGGTGGCTACAGAGTGTGCTCTCGGTTTCACCCAGGGCCTGCCACGTTTTGTTGGGTTTTGCTCTTTTATCCTTCATCTGAAACCGTCTTCTTGAGAGTAAGAGGTGGGCGGGTCAGTCAGCCTTGAGCACTAGATCAGTAACTACTGCTGTCAGAGGCTACCCTGGTAGCTGAACAAGTCCTCCAAAAGCTGGTTTGTTGGTTTAAGTTGCCCAACAAGTGATAGGAACGAGGATGTTCCAGACAGAGCCTCACCTTAACTGAATGTATATCAGCTCTCTGCAGGAGGTCACATTAATTTCCCATCACTTGAAATAATCACTTCTTTTTCATAGGAAGGAACCCTTTGGTTCTGATAGAATTACCTGAAGATCTCGCAACATTGTCTCATGGGCATTGGTGTCACCCTCATGCACTGAACATCGGTCAAGTTTCTCTTGTTCTTGCTCCAGCCAACTTTCAAATGCCTTTAGGTCTCTCTGATACTCTTGATGAAGGCGGACCAGCTTTTCCAATTTTGTCACTGCTTCCTGTCATCGGCATTTAACATGAGTAAGAAAGAAACATTATCACTTAATGCAGAATTCACTTTTGGAGTTTAATCTTTTTTATGCTTATTTATTTGTGTATGTGTGTGTGTGTGTGTGTGTGTGTGTGTGTGTAGCCAGAGGACAATTTTTCCAGTCAGTTCTCTCCTTCCAACTTTGGGATCTGGATCAAATTCAAATTGTCAGGTTCAGTGACAAGAACTTTTGCTTGCTGAAACATCTTGTCAGCTGCACTTTTGAAGTTTTAGAAAAGCATAATTATTAAATCATCAGAACATGAATAATCACCTTTTGAAAAGAACCTTTAAATTTCCTATACAAAAAGAGAACACAAATGGGGGCTAATAGGAAGGATGGGGATGGGGCAAATACATTCAAAATGTAGTATACAAAATTCTCAAAGAACTAATAAAAAATGAACAAAAGAAAAGACAGTATTTCTCTCTTTATCTCTCTCTCTAGAAAAAAAACATAACAAAAGAGAGAAACAAATATTTAATTCTGGAAAGATCTCAAAGACCATTTTGAATTAACTACTTGAACTGTGAGTTTTTAATGGAACATTAGATGGACATACTAAAAGCGAAGTAAGGTTACTTTTCTTAAAAAGTCACTATAGTTAGCAGTAAAAACGGAAATGTTTACATTGTGTCTTAAATGAGAATTTGGAGTTGGAAGATTTATTTTTCCGAACTTCTAATGAATTCTAATAAAGTAGAATATGCTCCTAAGAGGTGTTGTTCTTTTCCTTGGGAAGCCTTGGTGACAAATGGCAAAGGCTACAAGGCGATTGTTTTCTGCTTTATTAAACTCCCATAGCCAGACAGAACTTAGGAGTTTTCAATACAAAGATCTCTCCAAGTTTTGTGAAAATGTTACATTTCCAGTTGGGTTTTGGTTTTGGTTGAGAACTATCTTGCCACCTTAATTTTCAGATACAAATAATGTTTTGAGTTGTATTTGATTTTGCTAATGATATTTTTAAAATACTAAGGTTCATTTAGCTTGTTTTACTCTGTTTTCATGAGGTCATCCATCAGTCCTGGGTGAGTCCAGGACCCTGGCCAGCCATACCTTGGCCTTCTCTTTGAGGGCTTGGTGCCTTTCCTGCAGATCCTGCAGTTCTAACTGGGTGACATAATGCTCTGTCATGGCTGCCCTCTTGAGTTCAATGGTTTCCAGCAGGCTGCTGTGACTCAACACCTCCTCATTTAATAACTAGAGAACAATAGAAAAAAACGACAAAATGAATAACTCATGCACAAGCACAACAATGATCTTGGGCACATTAATGTCTTTTCACTGTACTGGTGACAAATGATCTTTCTCTATCCATCCATTCACATGTGTGTGCACATCTAAAAAAATATTCATATAATGTTTCAGTGTATTTTCAGATCTGGTCCATAATGTCTCTGAGACTTCAACTCCCAATTATATACTTTCTATTTCTTCTTAAATATTTCAAATTTCTTATATCTAGGAATGGCCTCCTGATTTCCACTCTATCACTGTTCTGTATCATCAAGCTTTCTTCCTCAGCCATTTTTTAAAACAGTAAATGCCACCCCTCCCATCTCCCTTTCAAATAGCCACTCTAGAACATTGGAAGGAGTCTCTTGTTCTTAATATCTACTCCAGGCCACTCTTAACTTTCAATCGGATTTTAACAGGAGATTCTCAGAGGTAAAATCTGAGAGAAAGATTATGGAAAGCTGGGATATAGAGTTTGCTGGAGGCCTGAACACAGTGCAAGAGACAGTGCCTGTAACTTCCCCCAGATCACCTCCTAGCAGCCTCCACTGCTATCCAGCAATCTCCATCCCACAATGCACTAGAACCTTTTCTTCCTCAGCCTATTGACATGATAGAATTCCATGTTTGATTCTTTCCAGACTACACGTTGTTCTCAATCATTTAGGGTACTGTCTACCTGTCTTCTGTTTCAGAAATATCTGTCTTATTCCTCTTCCCTGATCCCAAACAATCTATGTTAACTCTTTCCAAATTAGTGTCTCACACCATGCAATATCATTGTGATATCTCCTTTTACTGTGATATCTCCTAGTTACAATTATTTACTTAAATACTTATTAGTGAGTATACATATCCCTTTTAGTGAGTATACATATCCCTTATTAGTGAGTATACATATCCCTTTGCTTGCTATCTTACAAACTCCGGAAGGGGCTCAGTGTTACACTATAAATTGTGGGGAGCATCTTTAATCCCAATACTAGGAGGCAGAGGCAGGAGAATCTCTGTGAGTTCAAGGCCAGCCTAGTCTACAGAGTGAGTTCTGGGGCAACCAGGGCTACACAAGGACCCCCCCCCATCTCAAAAAATGGGGGAGAGACCAATGAGGGGCTCTTAGGGAAGTGAGATGTTCACCTTTACAGGACTAGAGCAGCCACTGATCAACAAGAAGCAAGAAGAGAATTAGGAGCTTTAGCATTTAGGCGAAGCAGACAGATTGCCAGGGACTATGTAATAATATGGAGATGAAAGGGAGGGTCCTGAGGGGAGGGGTGGGGCCATCTTAAGATGATCCCTATGAAATGGGGCAAATAGGCAGGAATCAAGAGCTTGAAGGATTTCCATGCAGACTATAGTAAACTCAGCTCAGGACATATTATTGCAATGAGCATGCCCTGGAGGGAGGTGTGCTACCCAGCAAAGGGCTTCAGCATGATTGCGTTTGAATATACTTCAAAGGGAGAGTTTTAAAACTTTACATATTTTAAAATCTTTTCATGTAGTACTATATTCATATGATGTTGAACCAAAACTATACAAAAGTACTAATATAGGGCCCACAGTTTAGCTCAGTGGTTCAGCGCTTGACTGGCATGCAAGGGCCTTGGTTTTAATATCCAGCATTGATGGTGAGTGAGCGCGTAGGTAAAACAAAACAAAACAAAAAAGCCCAAGAAAAAAACAGTGGTAATGAAAAGAATATAAGAAAAAGAAAGTGCATTTACTTCTGACGTTAAGAGGAGATAAATTTTAAATGGCCTGTGTTATAAAACATCTGTGTATAGGGTTATCCTGGAAAAGAAAAATTTTGGTCCTGTGTTAAATAACTACAAATAACATCCTACTTTAGAAAGTTATTAGAAATTATGGCATGAGGTTTAATTTCCCCGTGTGTGCATTCCTGGTGCATAGGTGACCACAGTTTTGCCTGAAGTTTACGCTAGAATGCAAAACAGGTGTAATCCAGTTCGAACCTTGGCTTTTCCCAGAGCAGTTACTTTCTCCCGTAGCTCTGTGTGCTGTTTTTCCAATTCTGTCAGGTTGACTTCCACACTGTCCATCCAGCTGGAGAACTGCCGCACGTCATCCTGATAACTTGTCCACTTTGAGAGTGCTCCTTCCAGCTGACTGCAAAGGGTTGGAAACACGTCAGTTACCTAATCTGAGCATCCGTATGGCTCTGATGTCTATCATGTGCATTCAATCCCCTGTAGCCAGCAGAGTGTCCAGAGCCTGGGATAGCTAGCTAGCCTGGGTTTACCAAATCCCACTCTAAATTTCTGATGAAAGTAGCCTCAGAGAGCAGGGTCCATTTAAACCGAAGCTTCAAAGTGGGAGTGAACACGACCTCTAGAGGGCCCAGGGGACACCATCACTTGGAGAGACTGAAGGTCATCCAGATGGGATGTCCAGATCAAGTCGGAAACCACACTAATTCCTACCAGGTCAATCCATTAGCTATACAGAGTAGGGAGGACAGAAGAGAATGACTGCCAGAGGAAGGACAAACTTGGGGAAAATAAGCAAAGTGACCATTCTGCAGGGAATTTAAAAGTCATAAAATCACAATGGAGAATGGGGCAATATTTCCCAAATTGGTCTAAAGGTGAAAATGTAACATTCCCCTTGCAGATAAGTATTTCCCTGAGTCAGCACACACATTACATAGTTAATGTGGTGGATTATTGAGACTAATTTTCATATTGTGACCAGGCCTCAGCAGATACCCATCGGTGGCCTCTTACAGGTTTCCTCAGACTTCCTATTGCAGAACACTGCCCCTGGTTCTGGATAATGGATCTTTCAGGCTGAGAAGGTTCCCTGGTCCCTGCTGTATTCCCAGTTTGGGAGCAATGCTAACAAAGAGTTTCAAGGAACTGTCACCCCCTGATAGACAGCCCTCACAACCCCCTCCGTTGTCCTGGATGCTTCTTTACCGGTGTCTCTACTCTCTGTCCTCAGATGGGACAACAACTTGGAGGTAAAAGACAACAGGGAGTCAGGGGCTGGTGAGATGGTTCAGAGGTTAAGAGTACTGGCTAATCTTCCAGGTCATGAGTTCAATTTCTAGCAACCACATGGTAGCTCACAACCATCTGTAATAGGATTGGATGCCCTCTTCTGGTGTGTCTGAAGACAGTGACAGTGTACTCATATACATAAATAAATCTTTTAAAAACAAACTACATGGATCACCCTGAGAAAAAGTCCCCACGGGGCACTGTGGGGCCGGTTTGATAACATTCCTTTCCTTCAGTCCTTGATGAGTATCTCCTTGAGAATCCTCCCAAGTGAATCACTTGGACCGAATTAAAATACCCCCATTTTATGAAATATTTATTACCCTTTAGTTTCTAAGCATCAATCAGCAACAAAGCATAGGCACAATATTTCTTAACTGAGAGTTAAGGTCGCACCTTCTAGATTCTTGTGCTCTTTAGAGCTCTTATAAGGAGAGACGGGGGGGGGGGGAGGGACGACAAAGAGAGTAAGAAAGGGAGGCAGAGAGGAAAGAATGGAAATAGGAAGTAGCAAGAAGGAAGGGGTGGAGGAAAGAGGAATCTAGGACGGAAAACAGCCACCACTAGAGTATCCTGTTGCCTTTCAGTCACGGCTCACTGGCATCGGACAGAGCTTCACTCACCTCTTACATCGAATTGCTGCAGACAAGAGGGATTCCCACATATCCTTCACAGCCTGCAGCTGCTGCTGAACAGCAGCGCTGCCTTCCAGAGAGGTACTCTGCAGAATATACTCCCCCCGGGTCACAACCATTTTCATCTGAATCTCTTTTTCCTGTCTCACTGACAGCAGAGCCTGTTAAAAAACAACAGCAAAAATCAAATACAGAAGCCTTCATATTTATAGATTTAATATCCTTGGCTTGCCACATAGTTGAGAGGCCCTGAAGACTTTCAGGTATCTGCGTAGCCTTTGCATTCTAGTCCTGAGTCTTCTCTGTTTAATTCCTTCTTTCCATATTTCATTTTCCTGGTTTAACTGGGCTGGGGATATATATCCCTGGACTCTCAAAGTTCTCAGGACAGAAAGCTTGTATGTATCTAGTATAGGCTCCTCATGGAAATGGGACATGTGGATCAAGGTGTTCACGGGCATTATTCTTTGTAGCAAGAAAAGGAAATTTAAAATCCAAAGTTGCCAGAGAGGTAGTATCTGTCAAGATGCAAACCTTCTGCTCCCTTCTTATCCTATGGTTGACACCTTTTGCAGCTCAGCTGAGCCTAGAGTGGTCCTGTGCCTGCCTGGTCAGGAAGGAATAGCAAGCTTGCCCTCAGCTACCAAACTGGTTCTTCCCTCTAGCTTGCAATCCCATATTTATCTCCCTCAAACCTCCATCTATCACCATCATCTCCCTCAAATCTCCACCCAGTCATCTGTACCAGGACATTCCCTCTTTCAAAAAAAAAAAAGCATTTACTTTTTATAGAAGGAGGATGGGTTGGGGAGAAAAATGGAGGGAGGGGGATGGGGGGATGGGAGGAAGAGAGAAATGGAGGGAGGGAGGGGAACAGACAGACAGGCAGGCAGGCAGACCATGCAGAGAGAGGGCAAGTTGGAAGAGTTGGCTCTGTCCTTATACCATGTGGTCTCAAGAACTGGGCTCGGGGTTTAATGATGGAAAGAGCCTTCTTCACACACTGAACCATCTCACCAGCCCATCCACCCATCATTCCTAAAAGCTTGAGTTAGGTATTAGACTTCCTAAACCTCCAATGCTCAATCCCATCTCTCCTACACTGTTCCATTCCTGTGTGTATCTATAACCCACACACCAAAACCACCACCACCACCACCACCATCATCTGACATCAACATCTCCTACATGTTAACTTCAGTAGCAGACAACATAGCTTTGGAGAACAAAGATCATATTCATTCATATTTATATTCCCTTTTGATCCCTTGGTGTCCAAAAAGAGTACCAGTCTAGGCACTGAAGTTATGAGGGGGAGATGGATGGACAAAGATCAATTATTATCATTACAAGTACAAAATTATAAAATTGTAGAATTGATTATTTCAAGATGGGGGAAGAGTCAACTAAATGACACAGGCAGAAAAGTAAATTGAATAAATGAATTAAATGTCCCACCAAAATATCTCCCCAGAATTTACGTGTCTGTGATGGAATTTGAAGCTGGCTTCTTGATCACAAATCACCACATTTGTGTGTTATTTTATTTTTTAATAGTGTCCGTGGATGAATGTGTTGGGGTTGAAATGAATGGCTAATGCTTAGGGATGAGCGTGTTGTGTAAGGAGACACCATGCACAGAGCATCTAGACATCTCAGATAGACAGAGGACCACATAGTCATGCCAGGCTCACAAAGACTCGAGAAGAGGCAATGCGCGTATACACACCTCCAGCTTGAGCATTCTGCCATCCAGCACACTTTTATCTGACGTGGGGAGGCAGTAGGAATCCAGCATGTGAACTGCATCTGACATCCAGTCCTGCAGTTCTTTAACACCCTGGGAGAACCGGTTGTGCTCAGCAATAACTCTGTCCAGCCTGGACACTTTCTCCTGGAAACAACAGAGATGGTTTTCTAGCTGTCAGCTTCCACTGAGATTGGATAGCCTGCATCTGCTCATATTGGAAGCTAATGCTTCATTGGAGTCTGCCCAGAAAAGGAGCAAGCCTGGCCTCACTGCATGAGATGTGTGGCACACCTCTCTAAAAAGTGAAGAATCTGTAGAATAACCAGGTCAAAGGGCATGATGACTGCTGTCCACTGCCCTACACTGATGTTCTTAGGAGAATCATGGCTTACTTTTTATTCAGTAGAATTTCTTCTTAATACTTATTGACATTCAATCCACCATCATCTTAAACTGATATCACATATTCTTACAGACCTATACTGTAGACAGTTTTAAACATAGCAATCTGATATGTTGTAATAGTTGTAAATAGCACGCATGTAGTACGTATATATTTAGTTAAGACATAATTTTGCACAGGAGTGGAACAGAGTACAAGGCTTCAGGACACATGTAGAGGACAAAACTCATACATCTGCATTCTAGATGACAAGAAAACCTTTGTGGCTTCAAAGGTCATATCCAACAAAGCGGATGAAGACTTTCTATAGCGCTCAAGTTCTTAAACACACAAACATCTCTTGCTTTTTAATATCTAGTCAAATGCAAAGGAGTAAAACAGGTGTTTGGGAAGGCTTTTGTGTTTGCTTTTGTATTCTGGCTTTAATACCTTACTTTAATTTAACTTAATTTAATTATTTTGAGACATGTCTTGCTTGTGCTGCCCAGCCTGGCTTTTAACTCATGACCCAGCTCAATCTGGCCTTGAACTTGCAGCAACTCCCCTGCCCTCTTGAGTCCTGGGATTCCAGATGTGCACTAACATACCAGCTACAACTGTTCTTAATCCCATCTAACTTTAGCTATGTGCCAGATTTTCTAAAATCATATGCATATGGTTTTATAAAAGCTGTTTTTTCATCAAATAACTATCAGTACAAGTGGAGACAGTTTACATGAGGACTCTGTGAAGACCCAAATTAGCATATCAGAAGTAACTTTACAGTAAAATGAATGAGGCCATGTTATTTAAAGGTCCATATAATAGAGTCCCTAAATGCTAGCATCTGATATTTTAAAAAAAAGAAGCAAATGTTATAGTTTGTGCAAGCTTGAAAGGACTGACCCATTCACAGGGTCTGAATTACTCTAGTGGGGTTCACCCAATGAGGACCCGTGTGGACCCAATACTTTATTCTAGAGGTCCTTGAAAGATTTACTCAGGATAGTCATTGATAATTCCAAACTCTGCTTTGGAATCTTAACTGAAGCTATCAGTTAACACACCCTCATCTACTATATAATGAGTATACAGAAGCTGGTTGACATTTTAAAATTATCCTAGACTTACTCTATGGCTCCAGTACATTTTAAACTGCTTTCGGTTTCACGTTTTCCTAGTGTAATTTAATCTACAAGTCTTCAGCATAAAAACTGTGTAATTTGCTTTTGGGTTATGTCTTGAGCCCTGGGGCCATAGAACATATCATTTTATTAATGCTGGAGATTGGTAGTGTACTCTGTCTTTGAAACATTCCTGGCTGATTTCACAGAGCCACATTAAGAACTATGGTAAAAGTGATGAGTCTGCTTCAAGATGAGGGAGATGTCATGGTTACTTGCCCCACGGTTGACCTGGAGCTACTGCTCTGTGGGGGTGTCAGGATACACCCCACATGACCTATGGACAGTCCAGTTTTGCGACATCAGTATCACACTCACAGGCGACACATGCCAGGCGTTACCTTGGTTACATTGCTTAGCGCTAGATACTGAGAAGACAGCTGCGACACTCTGTGCACAAAGCTCTTGCTTGCAGCTTGTCCCTCCCATAGCTGCAGAGCTTTCTCCTTCAGCCTGTGGAGCTGAGGCTCGTAGCACTGTATCTCCTCAAGGACAGACTGGAAAGCACAAGCAGGTTATCGTTCAGAGGCTGGGGCAAGCACATGGAGGACAAAGCTTGGGCCCAGAGAACATGGAATTAAACACTGACAAGCAACTGGAGCCCCCTGAAGACTGCATTATTTTTCAAGCTACACACAGTGGAATGCTACAGGAAGAAAAAAAACTGTGCCTCAGAGGAGAGACAGAAAACATTAACTCAATTCTGTCAGAACAAGGAGAAGGAACACTGCATCTTAAGGTGCTGTTAGCTAAGACTGGGGCTCCCAGCATGCATCTGGCCAGAGTGGACAGAGGAAGGAGTCAAGTCGGTCCCATCACCTGCAGCTTCTGCTGTTCTCTCCTCTTAGCAGGCAGGTCATAGAGGCGATTGCTGCTCTCCTGCACCAGCCTCTCCGTTTTACTCAGCCAGTTCTGCACAAGTTCTGCGCTCACTTCAAAGTCTTTCATCTGGATCTTTAGATTCTGCAGAAGTTTAGATAATAATGAGCAAGCACAAATCCCGAGGGGTGGAGAGGAGGCCCACCAGTGAGTACTCTCTGCAAAACTGCAGGGATGCGAATTTAATTCACAGAACCAACTTAAACCAAAGAAACAAAGCTAGGATGGAGCACAGGTTTGTAATCCTAGAGTTGAGAAGGAGATACAGGAGAATCCCTGCAGACTAGCAGACTCTGCCACATCTAGGTTCAGAAAGAGACCCAGTTGTAAATATAAATATATATAACAAGGCTAAATGTGGTTCAAGATGACACTTTATGTCAATTTGTGACCTACACACACACACACACACACACACACACACACACACACACACATATGCACCGATAGGGACAAGGACAGAGAGACAGACACATATTCAGAGACATACTGACAGGGACAGAGACAAAGAGACAGTCAAATATACACAGAGAGACAGAGAGAGAGAGGAGGGACAGAGGGAGAGAGAGACACACACATACATGGGCAGAGACAGAGAGAAACAGTCAGACACATATATAGAAACAGACACACAGACATACAAGGACAGAGACAGAGAGATAATCAGATACACACAGAAAGACAGACAGACACACATGGACAGGGACAGAGACAGAGAGGCAGCCAGACACATATACAGAGACAGACACATACCCACAAACAGACAGGGACAGAGACAGAGAGACAGATACACACACATGAACAGAGACAGAGAGGCAGTCTGACACACACAGAGAGACAGACAGACAAACAGGGCAGTCAGACAGAGACTTGCAGATAGGAACAGAGGCAAAGACAGACAGAGACAGTCACACACAGAGAGACAGACAGAGACATATATGAACAGGGATAGAGATAAAGACAGCCGTATAAACACAAAGATAAGAGACAGATAGACACACATGCACACATACTTACACATACAGGAGAGAGAGAGAGACTGAGAGAGATCTCCAACCTTCACTTGGCATCCTTTAAGAGTGTTTAGGCCTTTACTTTTAGGCTATACAACCACTTTCTTTAATTCTCTGAATAGCTCATTTCTACTTCTGTGCTTTTGACTTTTTTAAACACAAGCTTAATCATAGTCAGGGTCGGGCTGTGCATTCCCATCTGATGCTGCTATGGCTGGCTTGTACCCTGAGACTATAAGTTCCACAATGGAAGGGCTCATGTCTCATGCTTCCTGGAATATACCCTGTTTCCTTATAGGGATGATCCAGCACTGGTAAGAACTAACTAATGATAGGATAAGTAGCACTATATACAAACACACACACACACATATGTAACTCATGTGTTTATTATGCTGGCATGAATGTTTATGTGAATGTAAACACGTATGTGAGGGTATACATGTACATGAATGTGTTCCTGTGAGGTCAACATCTTGAGAACTTTTTCCATGATTGCTTTCCACCCTCATTTTTATTATACTTTTTTTAAGGATTTATTTTATTTTTAGTTGTGCACACATGTGTGTGTGTGTCTGTGTAGGAGCATGTGTATGTAAGTGCAGCTCTTTGTGGAAGCAAGAGGAGGGAGTTAGCTCCCTTGTAACTGGAGTTACATGCAGCTGTGAGTCGCCTGATACGGGTGCTGGGAACTGAACTCAGGTCCTCTGCAGGAGCAGTATGTGCGCTTAACCACTGCGTCACTTCCCCATCACCTCTACCTTGTTTAGAGGGGAGAATTTCTCATTGAACTTGGAGCTTACCAATTTGGCTAGACTGGCAAGCCAGTGAAGCCCAAGAACCCTCCTGGTACCCTTAGCTTAGTTCCTGGCTTTTATGTAGGTGCTGTGACTTGAATTTAGGCTCTCCTGCTGGTGAAGCAAGCACACTATCAACCGAATCATCTCCCCAGCTCTTTGTTTATTATGTTTTGAATACACTTATTCTTATTAAGAAATACCGAGAACTGCATGCTTGTCTCACAAGGGCAGTATAAATATTATTACTTTCATAGATTATAGATTAAAACATGATGATAATGTGTTATACATTTCATGGTGGCAAGGAATCTATTTCTTATAAAATGCTAGATCAAATCATATGAATCTATTATTAAAATTGCAATGTGGGGGCTGGTGAGATGACTCAGCGGTTAAGAGCGCTGACTGCTCTTCCAAAGGTCCTGAGTTCAATTCCCAGCAACCACATGGTGGCTCACAACCGTCCTTAACAAAATCTGATGCCCTCTTCTGGAGTGTCTAAAGACAGCTACAGTGTACTTACATATAATAAATAAATAAATAAATAAATAAATAAATAAATAAATAAATAAATAAATATTTTTTAAAAATTGCAATGTGGACCGACAAAAGATTTAAAGAATTTAGGTAATTTTACTAAAGCATCATCAGGTCCATAAAATGTTATCTGGGAAACTAAGTATGAAGACTGCAGAGCCTATTGGACATTGGCACAAAGCTTGCTCTGCATCTGGTCCAGGGTACTGGTAGAGTCGGCACTTGATCATGTCTTCTATGTTTTCCATAGGGAGATGTATTAGCTGCAGGAAAGCATCAGAGAGTTTAAAATACATCACATAGATAAGATTATCAAGAAGGATACCCAATAAAATGTAAGGTTCATCAGAACGAGGGTTTGTTCTGTTTTCCTCTCTGCGGCATCCCCAGAGTCTAGATTAATTCTTGCCAAATACGAATTGAATAATTAAATGCATTTGTAAATGCAAGGCAGTTATGTCTTTCTGTTAGTGCTGTTTTGTGGAAATGCTACACATAGAAAACCCTGACCAAAAACTGTGGCTTTGCAACACCTCGGGGAGCACAGAAGAAAGCTAGGTGCTTCATGTAAGCATGAAGTGACTGAGTGCTAACTGTAAACATGCACTTGCCATGGGCACTGGAAGCTCCTCCTGAGCCTCTGGATTTAGACCTGCACTTTGTGTCTGTGCAGAGGCTATTGGCTTCCTATTCTGTGTTCAGGCTGAAGGTTTTGCCCAGTGATTTCTCCAGTGTCTCCAGTAACATCTAGAAGCTCTCAGACCCTGTGTTACTATAACTGTATTATGAACCAATGAGGCACAGGGCTGGGTTTGACCCATCTCCATCACTTACCAGCTGTGGGAATTTGGCCATCCTGTATCTTAGTGTGCCTTCCCCACCTTCCTTCCTCCTTCACTCTCCTGTCCTCCTTCCTTACCTACCTACCGTCCTCTCCTCACTTTCTTCTTTTTCTTTTCCTTTTCCTTTTCCTTTTTTCCTTTTCCCTTTCTTTTTCCTTCCTTCCTTCCTTCCTTCCTTCCTTCCTTCCTTCCTTCCTTCCTTCCTTCCTTCCTTAGTTATTGACAGGGTTAGATTGGCCATGTAGCTCAGACTGGCTTCAAACTCCTAATCATACTGCCTCTGTCTCTTGGTGTTCCAGTTCTGTACCATCATGCATGGCTCCTTCATTTCTTCATCCACATGACAGAGACAAATGACTTATGGTGATCTATAATGGCTTTGAGAACTACATGGAGTGGTACATGTAATTGTCCACAGTGTCAGGCACTAATTTCTCAGTTCTGCCCTCTTGTCGGACCCTTGGGCTTTTGTTATCTGCTGAGTTCTGATCATTAGCCACAGATCACTTTCTAGGTACACAAAAGCGAGTGTAGATTACTCTGACTAAATAGGTTCATTCCCAAGACTATATCTATATCTCCATTCACATCTCAGTTAACAGCGTCCTCATTCACAGTTTTCCAGATGAGACACTCAAGAATCAAACTTAACTTTGGCACCCCGCCCCCGACCCCCACATAGTTAATTGACAAGTCCTGCTGTGTTTTGTCTTAGAGATGGATCGCCTGCCCTATTACTCTTTCTGCTATGTAGACCCCCACTTTCACATGCACCACTGTGATACGTTTTTTTCTGCTTTTCTGGCTATGTGCGATTCCCCGTTCTTGTTTATACTACAGTCAAGGTTGGCATGTAACTCTCCAGCTTTAAGGCCTGCCACTCACTCACTTAGTCTTTCTCAAGGAATCTTGAAGAAAGAAACAAGCCCTGTTAACCTGAGGCATCTGTGTTTGCTTCTGTCCTCTGCATCTGTAAGAGTGCATGGTAGGCTTCATCCTAGGGAAACTGTCTTGCATTCTTTTGAGGGAAACTGGTTGAGAGTCAGAGAGAAATTACTTGACACTCAGACTTTTCACTGTGTGATCCTAGTCTCTATCTCCATTTATCTCTACTGCTCCTCTGCCTAAACTTCATGTCTGCCTCAATTTCTCAACATTTTTCACTTTTCAACATCATTCATGGTCTCCTGAACCCATGCACCCAGTTCTTTCTGGAACAACTACACACCAATCTTGGAAGAGCCAATGGATACACGGACTTCAAGGTATAGTTTAAATGTCACTTCTCTGGACACCTTCCTTGACTTCTTCATATAGAGTTAGTGGCATCTTTCTATGAGTGTGCATATTTGATCCTAGAAATTCCTGCAATACAGTCATCTCCTTCATGGGAATGACCTTCTAGAAAATGAAGTTCCAGAAACAGGATAAAGTCTTGCCCTCCTATTACCAAAATGTATACTACATTGTCTATTCCTATTAGAAAGGAAGGACAGGTGGAATTAGATTCAGTAGTTATACCTGCTATGAGGCAGTCCAGATTAACAAAACTGTCAATCACGAGCTCCCTGTTTTTGGATAATGTTTAAGTAAGATGACTTGGCTACAAGAGACACATTCACTATATAACTCTCACTTTGAAGGCCACATTGCACTAATGATATTACAGGTCACAAGTAATTTCCAGGAACTTCATGGTTACCATCATGTTTAGTGGAGAATGTTTGCCATGAACAACATCTGCTTACAAGGGTGAACTCAATGCTCTTAGTATAAGAAAGAACCAAGAAGGTGTATTTTTTTTCCTGACCCAATTCCTTATTGTGGCCTCCTTTTTAATCTTGTATTTATTATGACCATCATCAAATTAAGAATCCACCCTGCCAGGAAATGTTTTCAGAAGTACTGTGACTTTCATACATAGAAGAGGTAATACAAATAATAAATGATCTCAGAAGAAAAGAAATTCGGCCTTGTGGCAGAAATTATGATATTGATAAGTTGTCATTTTAGGACATTAAATCACATGAATGTTATCTTCCTTTGTATTCAATACCCCAAACCGGATGCTAGTGTGGGTTATATGAACTCTGAGCCAGTATTTTGCAGCCTTGCAGGAGTTTTTCTGTCTATTCTCCAGGGAGTAATTTCCCAAACCGCAGTATTTCAAATGAAACAGTAGATGTGCTGCTCAGAACTGAGGTTGGTTGTCCCGGTAGGGATGTGCATGGACGGGCCTGTAGCAATAGCCTTTGTGTAAGAAGCCATCTAGTCCTAAGGGCTAGTCACTTACAGCACCAAGCTCACCTCTCATCATCTGGTTGCCTGTTTCTATGCAAAATGAGGTGACCAAAATGCTTAAAAACTCTGTGGGACACTGAAACTGCCCATTTCCCACCACCACCACCACCACACCCCACAAGGCATGCCCCCGGGTGGCTGGGCAGTACCTCCAGGGCTGATTCCTTTTGGTGGAGATTTGCATGAAAACTTTTCCAGTCCTCTTTTGCGGTTAGGACTTTGGCCTGGGCAGCTTGTGCTTTCTCTCCTGTCAGCAGAGAGCTCAGCAGCTCTCCTTTGTACAGCATTGTGTTTAGCTTATGTTGCCCATTTTCACTTTCTGACAGAAACTCCTGTAAGAAAAAGATAAAAATTATGTACCTTAGGACACACAATGCTTTACTGTTGGATATTTCTGTAAAATGTCTCAGCGAAATAAAAAAAAAAGTATTACATAAGTGAAATGACCCAGGTTTCCGTTTAGCAATCCAGTTATGAAATATTTTATTTCCTAATATTAATTCTGAGTTGACCACCAAACATCACGAGCTATTTTATGAACTGTTATCAACTTGTTAAAAAAAAATAAACAGAAGAAGCGATGGGGGCCAAGAGATAACAAGTGTTATAAACAACCCCTGGCTAGGTTCAGTTTAAAAAAATAAATACCACCATGGTTCTGTATAATTGATGTAGCTGTATCATGTCTTTGGTTCTGAACATCCCATCTCCCAACGTGAGAATTAACACAAGCAGGTACACATCTTACACAGCCCATATGATAACAACTGGACCACCTGTTCAGCAGAACACAACTATGCCCTATCGAAAGACCACAGGAGAGCTTCCCTGGGGGTTCTAATAAAGTGGATGCGATTAAATAGTAGGGAACATTGCTATTAGTAGTTTATCAAAAAATAGTACCAAACCTACGGTTGTTCTTATAAAGAGTAAGGTCACTACATAAGGACAACATGAGCTGTG
Organism: Mus caroli; assembly: GCF_978045245.1. Taxonomy (NCBI): domain Eukaryota; kingdom Metazoa; phylum Chordata; class Mammalia; order Rodentia; family Muridae; genus Mus; species Mus caroli. Next base: position 2,499,480 of record NW_028227264.1, read on the forward strand.
GGCACATGGCATAGCTTTCTCAACTTCTAGGTTAAGCCAGAGGTTAATTTCCCTTTTTATAAGTAAGTATATTTGAGGTGTTAGAGTTCATGCCAATTAATACTTTCAGACATTAGAGAAGAAGTGAAAACGCAGCTAAAGGTGCTTTGCTTTGCCTGTGGAGTAACATAAACAGAGACTCTGTGCTTCGGACTTTAATGAAAGCACATTGATGAAGTTTGAGAGGGAGGATTATCCCCCACAGACTTATGTGTTGAAATCTATGTCTATGGTTTGGCAATGCTTAAAAGGTGGAACCTGATGGGATATCCTGGTGCAGTTAGAGCCAGGCCCATGAGAGACTTAAAAAAAAATGTTTACTTATTTATTGTGTCTGTCTGGGCATGCTTGCTGAGACAAGTGTATGGAGGTTAAAGACAACATTCAGGAATTGGTTCTCTTCTTCCTCCATGTGCGGGGCTAAGGCTCAAGCTCAGGTCTTCAGGCTTGGCAGAAAGTTACTTTACTGGCCGAGCCACCTGGAGAGGATTCTAAGCAAACAAACTGACCACTTCCTAGTATCCTTTGCTTCCTGTCTGATATAGCCTGTGGTAGTTTGAATGAAACTGGCCCCTTGGCTCATAAGGACTAGCACTATTGGGATGTGTGGCCTTGTTGGAGGAAGTGTGTCATTGGAGGTTGGGGGGGGGGGGGTCTAGGAATTGGAAGCTCAAGCCCAGCCTAGTGGCTCACTGTCTGTTCCTGCTGTGTGTGGATTAAGGTGTAGAACTCTCAGCTCCTCCTTCAGCACCTCGTCTCTCTGGATACTGCCATGCTTCTCACCATGATGGTAATGGACTGACCTTCTGAACCGGTAAGCCAGCCCCAATGAAATGTTTTCCTTAGTCATGGCATCTCTCCATAGCAATATAAACCCTAACTGAGGCATGGCTCTTTTCTCCTGCTAAAGGCTTCATGTGCCATGATGTACCCATTAGAGGTTAGTCCCATTAGGAAAGGACTGACCCCACAGGCTTTTCCTTCAGCCTTTAGGATGGAGAGGTAAATCCACTTGTTTGCTCTTTAAAGTAGGCTATGCAGTCATGCAAAGTAGAGCAATACAGGATTTCATCAAGACATCTCTTTTGATGGATGGCTACTTCACACAAGCAACTAGGTTAAGAGTCAGAGAAAAGGCTGTTGTCCAAAACAGGACTGGGTTTCATAGTCACAAATAAACTGGTGGTTGGATGTTCACAGTTCAACTCCCTGGCCGGGAGAAAAGTTGGAGGAATTTGAATGTAGCACATTCCCAAGCAAAATCTGTCTTCTTACATCATGAACTGGGAGTCAAAGCTGTGAGCTAGGTAAGTATGGACACCATGATTTCAGATCCTGTGTTCTGTAGAAAAAGCTCTCACATGATTCCCTCCTTATTCATGGTCGGCTACATCTATATCCATATGCTTTCTAGCAAGGAATTCAAATTCCAAATATTTACGAAAAACGAAGTCACTACAGTGTCTTCTAAAAGTGTTGATGTCTGGGTGGCAGCTGAAATGGCACCATGGAGTTGTTGTTAGGGTGAGGGAAATACTAAAATAAAACCAACCAATCAACCAAACATCACAAGTGGATTATCAACTCTCCCCACCTCAGACACAAGCCTTCTGACCTGACTGAGACACCTTTATTCTACTAACATGCTAAGAACAATAATTGTGTATACCTATCATGGTTGGAACAAAAATTACATGAAAACAACCCACCCAGAGTCCAGTGTTATTACTCATTAAGAACTCTTATTGTTGTGTATATGAGCGAGCTAGTATTTATTCCACTACTTCAGGGGTAGGTTTATTTGAAATATAATTTCTTAAACTAAACTTTAATCTTCAATGCACTTGGGCAAAGACCCAGAGTCTCATATTGGCCTGACTCAGCATTGCCTTTAGCACTGACAGCAGAGCTCTTACCTGGATCTTCTGAAGACTGGAAGAAACTTCACTAAGATTCTGAGGTAGATCAAAACACTTGGCCGTGGTGACTTTTGCGTTAACCAACCACTGCTGGAAGCCCCTGGAGGCCTTCTGAAATCTTTCCTGCAAAATCTGTTCTTTATTCTGGCAGCCCTTGGAAGCTTGCAGACAGAGACTGAAAGGGTGATTTGCAAATTTGAGGATAGAAGAAAAGGGACAACGTTGATTAAAGTAACACGTAGCAAAATCCACAGTTCTTCGAAATGTGCATTTACCTAACTGGTGCTACATTTTACTCTTAGTTAATTGATAGAGTCAATAAAGTCAGACTATAAAAATGTTCTAGCTTTTTAATTTTTTTTATACCAGGTCTTACTATGTCACCTAGGCTGTTCTCTGTCTCATGAGCTTAGCCCTCCACATAAGCCTCCTGAGAAGCTAGAGTCACAGACAACCACTTCATGCTCGGCTTAGCTCCAACTTTGTATGGATATATTTTGAAATATATATTTATTCACAGCTTTATTTCCTGCAATTATAGCTGGAATTCTAGCTACAACTGAAACCGGAGAAGGGGGATCTTGGCTACACACAGAGACTCTGTCTCAATGGAAATCCAAATGAAAAGAAGTTATTTTGAATAGCAGGACGGTTCATGCTCACCAGTTATATTCTTTAATCAAGCCTGAGACTTTCCCACTGTATGGAGTCAGGTCCCTGGAAAACCGGCATAGCTCATTCAACTGAGACTTGAGATCCTCTGTCATAGGCTCTGCCTTTTGTAGAGCATCCAGAATCTCCTAATAGAGAAAACCAAGACAGACACTAAACTCAGTGACTTCCATAACTCTGCATGCATACATTATAAGTTATTAGTGAAGGGCAAATCAACACAGTGAATTCAATACTGGGATGAGGTCTATTTTCAGATTTTTTTTATAGCCCATGATGCACTTGTGCAATCTGTATCTACTTCAGGCCATGGTTAGACACTCCTGCATCAAGAATAAAGCAGTAAAATGATGAAGTCATCAACAACTTAAAATAAGAGCAAAGAGAAAATGCCCTACATTGTTTAGAACATGGACCAACGAGGCTGTTTGGAAATTGCCTATCATTTAAGATATTGAATGATCATTTAAAACAGTCATTCTCAACCTTCTAATGCTGTGACCCTTTAATATAGTTCCTCATGTTGTGGTAACTTCCAATCATAAAATTATTTTTGCTGCTACTTAATAAATGTAATAGTTTTGCTATTGTTATTAATCATGATGTAAGTATCTGTAGTTTTGGATGGTCCTTGTATTTAGGTGACCCCTATGAAAGGTCCTTAGACCTGCCAAAGGGCTGTGACCCAGAGGTTGAGAACCAGTGATTAAAAAGAAAAGCAACATATATTTGTACTTACAATATATGTCCTAGTTGATTTTTATGCACTATATCCAGTGAACACTGATATTAACAACTTCTTATAATCCACAGTCTGACTTACCTACTAGCTCATACATCTCATAGTTTCATTCATATCATCACCAAATCTTTGCTAATATCTGGTAGGACATTTGAGAACACCATGCTGCCCCATGAATATAGGTATCACTCTCCTTTGCAAAGAGCTCATAATTTTTGATAGGCAATATTAATAGACAATATATAGATAACCACAGTTCTAGACATACTTAATCCAAAATGGCACCCTAGGATGAAGGAGTACAATTATGGAATCAAAGCCATGGTCCACTGGACTCCACAGTGTGCTTTGCAAAGAAAGTATTCCTCCTATCTGATTAATATCAAGGGACAAATGAGATCCTGAGTGCCCAAGTCCTTAGCACAATGTCTGATACCCTGTTCAATGTCTACTTTGTAAAATTTCAAAGGAGATAACAACCAAATATGTAATGAAACTCTCTCAATAGTGTCACCAAAACAAAAAGATGTTTTTAAAACTGTGTGTGCACATGTGTGTGCCCACATATACACGCATGCATGAACATAACATATACTCCTGAGCATACACACACATTATGCTCATGCACGCGTGCGCGCGCACACACACACACACACACACACACACACAGTTTTAACTGTGGAAAAAGACAAATAGATTAATAACCACTCAAGTAGCTATTGTTGCTACTGTTGCTATTCTCAGTGATATTTATCGAGAGATGGCCCACAGCCCTTATCAACATACCAGGTCTGTGTTGTGTTGTCATCCTATAAATGACATCACTCTCCTCTGGTTGCTGTCAGTCAGAAGATTTGCCATCATACTATGGCCTATAACTTTTTCCTCTGAATGAAACCTTTCTTCCTTCAGGGAAGGGAAGCCTCAGAAGACACTTAGGAAGGTTGTGAAATTTGCTAGGCTTGGGAAGTTTTGAAAATGACAAGAACCACAAGACTCCCCCATACCACTCCACCCACACACAAACTTAGACAGGCAGTAGGTGATAGATGGAGGAACCAGATGTTTTCCAATACAGCCGCTGGCAAGTTGAGCAGAAAGCTCTATAGATACAGCTTTCATGAGCTGTCTCTAATGCTAAAGTGAGGTTTTCAGTGATACTGCTGCTTCCGAGGTGGTCAGGCGTTGTGAGAACCCCCACAGTATTCACTGTTCCCCCAGCTACATTGGATGGAATTCTTTCTTTAGTGTGTCATCTGTGACATATTTAAGGTAAATAGATGTCTGCTCCTATCTCCACAGGAAAAGTTGTCACACACACATTCATTCCTTGTTGGCTCCATGCAACTTTAACCAGTTGCCTCCTTGCCCCCTCACATTCTTTCTTCTGGTCTCACTTATGTCAGATATTTTCCTAGAGTGGAAGAGTCATAGTATAGTGGCTCTCAAATAACTTCTAGTCTCTATTCTCCTTGTCTACCTTTCTCCTTCCTTAGTGTTTTCCTCTACCTCACCTAGCTGGTCAAGTTGTAATCATGACCTAGGATTCAGCTCCACCACTGATTCCTCAAGTGATTCTCTGTGGTGGTCTCTCTGGCTCCCCAAGAATGCTTATCTGATGATGCTGTGGTGGCTAGTTTTATATCAATATAGCACAAGCTAGAGTCAATTGCAAAGAAGGATCCTCTGTTAAAACAATACCCCCAAAAGACTGGCTTGTAGGCAAGCCTGTGGTACACTTCTTTGATTGATTTTTGATAGAGGTTAGCCTAGATAACTGGGGGAGATAACACTTTTGGAATGGTGGTTATGGGTGCTATAAGAAAGCAGGACAAGTAACATATAAAGGCAGACCTATCATAATTACTCCCAGCTTCTCAACCTGGACTCTAAATGCTTGAAGGGTCTAGACAAATGTCTTACAGACTCTAAGAAACCACAGATACCAACCTAGACATGATACCCAGCAAAACTTTCAATCACTATAGATGGGAAAAAACCAAGATGTTCCAAGACAAAAACAAATTTAAACAACATCTATCCACCAATCCAGCCCTACAGAAAATACTTGAAGGAAAACTCAAACCTAGGAGGTTAACTGCACACAAGAAAATACAGAAAATAAATAATTCCATACCAGCAAAAACAGAACAATGGAAACACACACAAATATACAAACACACACACACACTAACACCACCAACATCAAAATAAACAGAAATTAACAATCATTGACCATTAATATCTCTCAATATAAATAGTCTCAATTCCCCAACAAAAAGACACAGGCTAACAGAATGGATGCAAAACAGGATCCATCATTTTGCTGTATATAAGAAACATACCTCAGCAACAAAGATAGACACTACCCTCAGAGAAAAGGGCTGGAAAAAAGTTTTCCAAGCAAATGGACCAAGACACAAGGTGGAATAGCCATTCTAATAGCTAATAAAATAAACTTTAATAAAAAGAGATGGGGAATGACACTTCATATTCATCAAAGGAAAAATCCACCAAGATGGCATCTCAATTCTGAACATGTATGCACCAAATGAAATGCAAGGGCATCCACATTCATAAAAGATACATTACAAAAGCTTAAGTGGCACATTGAACCCCATGTATTAATATTGGGAGACTTCAATACCCCATTCTCACCAATGGACAGGACATTTAGACAGAAACTAAACAGAAAAAAATAATGAAACTAACAGAGGTTAGTATCAAATGGACCTAACAGGTATCTACAGGACTTTTCACCCAAACACAAAGGAATATACATTCTCAGCATCTCATAGAACTTTCTCTAAAATTGACCATATAGTTGGTCACAAAAAAACCTCAACAGATACAAGAGAATTGAATTTTAACTACTTGTATCTTGTCAGACCACCATGAATTAGAGCTAGACTTCAACAACAACAGAAACAACAGAAAGCTTACAAATTCCAGGGAACTAAAGAACATTCTAATCAATGATCACTGGGTCAGGGAAGAAATAAAGAAAGAAATTATAGACTTTCTAGAATTCAATGAAAATGAGGGCACAACATACCCAAACTTATGGGACACTATGAAACCAGTGCAAAGAGGAAAGTTCATAGCACTAAGTGCCCTCATAAAGAAATTAGAGTTCTTATACTAGCAATTTAAACAAAGAAAACAATACAAAGAATCAAGAAAACCAAGAGCTGACTCTTTGAGAAAATCAAGATAGGCAAGCCTTAGCCACACTAAATATAGGCAGAGGCACAGGATCCAAATTATCAAAGTCAGAAATGAAAAGGGAGACAGAACAACAGACACTGAAGAAAGTCAAAGAATCATTAGGCCTAGCCACTCTGGAAATCAGTTTAGTGGTTACTCAAAAAATTGGACATAGTACTACCTGAGTACCCACTAATACCACTCCTGGGCATATACCCAGAAGAAGCTCCAACATGTAATAAGGACACATGCTCCACTATGTTCACAGCAGCCTCATTTATAGTAGCCAGAAGCTGGAAAGAACCCAGATGCCCCTCAACAGAAGAATGGATATAGAAAATGTGGTACATTTACACAATGCAGTACTACTCAGCTATTAAAAACAATGAATTTATGAAATTCTTGGGCAAATAGATGGATCTGGAGGATATCATCCTGAGTGAGGTAACCCAATCACAAAAGAACATATATGGTATGCACTCACTAATAAATGGATATTAGCCCAGAAGATCGGAATACCCAAGATACAGTTCACAAACCACATAAAACTCAAGAAGAAGGAAGACCAAAGTGTGGATACTTTGATCCTTCTTAGAAGGAGGAACAAACTATCCATGGAATGAGACACAGAGTCAAAGTGTGGAGCAGAGACTGAAGGAAAGGCCATCCAGAGACTGCCCCACCTAGGGATCCATCCCATATACAATCACAAACACTTTTGTGGATGCCAACAAGTGCTTGCTGACAGAAGCCTGTTGTCTCCTGAGAGACTCCATCAGTGCCTGACAAATACAGAGGTGGATGCTCACAGCTTACCATTGGACTGAGCACAGGGTCCCCAATGAGGGAGCTAGAGAAAGGACCCAAGGAGCTGAAGGGGTTAGCAGCCCCATAGGAGGAACAACAATATAAACTAACCAGAACCCCCAGAGACCCCAGGGACTAAATCACCAACCAAAGAGTACACATGGTGGGACTCATGGCTCCAGCTGCATATGTGGCAGAGGATGTCCTATTTGGTCATAAATGGGAGGAGAGGCCCTTGGTCCTGTGAAGGCTCTAAGCCCCAGTGTAGGAAAATGCCAGAGCCAGGAAGCAGGAGTGGGAAGGTTGGTGAGCAGGGGGAGGAGGGGAAAGGGGGTTTTCAGAGGGGAAACCAGGAAAGAGCATAACATTTGATATGTAAATAAAGAAAATATCTAATAACAAAATGTCAAAAAAGAATCATTAGGCCTTACTTCAATAGCCTGTACTTCACAAAATTGAAAAATCTAAAGCCCGGGGCCAGATGGTTTTAGTGCAAAATTCTACCAGATTTTCAAAGAACAAATTCCCATACTACTCAAACTATTGCACAAAATAGAAACAGAAGGAACACGGCCAAACTCATTCTATGAAGTCAGTTACCTTGATACCTAAAGTACACAAAGACTCAACAGAGAAAGAGAATCTTAGAACAGTTTTCCTTATGAACAGTAATGCAAGAGTACTCAATAAAACACTCACAAACCGAATCCATGAACATACTAAAAAACGTTACCCAACATGATCAAATAGGCTTGATCCCAGGGATAGAGGGATGATTCAATATATGAAAATCCATCAACATAATCCACCATATAAGCAAACTGAAAGCCAAAAAAAACACATGATCTTCCCATTGCATGCTGAAAAAGCCACTGACAAAATCCAATGTTCTCTCGTGTTAAAAGTCTTGGAGACATCAGGGATACAAAGTCCATACCTATACATAATAAAAGCAATATTTAGCAAACTAATAGCCACATAAAATCAAATGGAGACAAACTTAAAGCAATTCCACTAAAATCAGGGACAGGACAAGGCTGCCCACTCTATCCATATGTATTCAACATAGTACATGAAGTAATAGAGCAATAAAATAACTTAAGAATGACAAGGGGATGCAAACTGGAAAGGAAGAAGTCAAAGTATGGGTATTTGAAGATGATAGTATATATAAGTGACCCCAAAAATTCTACTAGAGAACTCTTATAGCTGATAAATACCTTCAGCAAAGTGGCTGGATACAAAAATCAACTAAAAAAAAATCAGTATCTGTCAGGAGCCATCTACGAAAGGCTAAAGACTAGCAGGTGATTTTCTAGATATGGTTTCACTGTGGACTGTAATGAGTGAACCCTTGCAGGCAAGGGTCAAGGAATGACATTTTCAGGTTTTGATTCCTGCTATTGATATGATTTTTTGGTCAATATTAAATTAATGTATAATCCCTAGTTATTATTCCACCCTATTGGGCAGGTTTTCTGCAGATCAGTGAAGATGTACTGTCTTTTAGTGATGCTATACAGACAAATAGATGATTTTTAAATTCCTAATGACGATTCTATAAGAGTCTGTATAATTATACAAGTAATTATTAAGGCCTTTATAATAGGATTATATATATATATATATATATATTACTATTAAAGCCTTCTCTAATATGAACACTTCAATTAGAACCCTGCCAGTCTTCATGAGTCATGAGTTAATTGCCTCTAAGATACAAAGTATGTATTTACAACTTAGAATATTTTCCTTAGGGATATAAAACAATTAACCAAAGGTCATAAAAGAGAACGAATAAATTATTGTAGGTGCAAGGACAGAAGATACTGTCTGGAGTTATGTATACAAAAGTTCATCATTAACTTAGACATGAGAATTACAGATTTTAACTTTCAATGATCCTGTGGAGCTAGTGACAGAGAATGGATGTCTAGTTACATAACAACCCATAATAGGAACACCTGTAAACATCTCTGCTATAAACTTCTTATTCCGTTTATGGTCTGATTTTATGTTTAAACCTGTGGTGAACTTTTGAAATAGATAACCATGTGGTCATGCATTCTCGGAAAATGTGTAAAGAAGTGCAGCAAAAAGAAGAGCAGCAGCAGGTGAGAGTTTTAGAAATTAAGAGAATAGAGGAGTTTAAACATTAAGAGGGCAGATGTCAGAACATGTAGTCTGATATGGTCTTTTCCTCCTTTTTACTTTCTCTTAGAAATAAATTGGAATCTTTGTTTTTAAATGTCCTTTTTCTTCCTGGGGAGTAACTTTTATCTAGCTGACAGGTTAACCTCTCAGCCTGAGGACCCAGCACAGGGAAGGACCTGTGGAGGAAAGAGCAAAGGGCCACTTTACTTACCCATCCTCCCGCTCTTAAGCTGCAGGTGTTAATACGCTCAGAGGCCTGCAGCTTCTGACTTCAGAGTAAATTGGAAATTCAGGCAGATAAAATAACTTTCAGCATCAAAGTAATTTAGGTAAACAGTTATAGATAGCAACTTTAATCTCCCACAAGACCAAGTCCTGCCCCCATCAAAGACACTCTTTCCCCTCAGCTACGAGAGAACCAGAGCTCTGGAGCTGGTTGCCACTGAGAGGACCTCCTTTATACAAATGACAAACAGGCTAAGAAAGAAATTAGGGACACACGTGCTTTACAAAAGCCACAAGTAACATAAAATATCATGCTGAAACTCTAACCAAGCAAGTGAAGGACCTGTATGACAAGAATTTGAAGTCTCTGAGAAAGAAAGTGAGGAAGATAACAGAAAATGGAAAGTTCTCTCTTGCTCATTGATCAGTAGGATTAACATAGTAAAAAATGGTCATCTTACCAAAAGCAGTTTGTAGATTTATGTAATTCCCATAAAAATTCTTTACAGACCTTCAAAGAGCAATTTTCAACTTTATATGTGAAAACAAAACCCCAAGATACCTAAAATAATCCTGTGCAGTAAAAGAACTTCTGGAGGTATCACCATTTCTGACTTCAAGTTGTATTACAGAGCAATAGTGATAAAACCAACCTCATGGTATTGGCATAAAAACAGACAGGTTGATCAATGGAATAGAATTGAAGACCCATAAATAAACCCACACACCTATTGACACTTGATATTTAACAAAGAAGCCAAATACATACAGTGGAAAAGGGAGACAATCTTCAACAAATGATTGGTGCTGTTCTAGCTGTATGACTGCATGTAGAAGAATAAAAATACATCCATATCTATCACTCTGCACAAAATTCAAGTCTAAGTGGATCAAAGACCTGAACATAACATTGGACAGACTAAACGTAATAGACGAGAAAGTGGGGGACTGCCTTGAACCCATTGGCAGAGGAAACAAATTCCTGATTTACCAATAGCTGAGGCACTAAGATCAACAATTAATAAATGGGACCTCATGAAACTGAAAAGCTTCTTTCTGTAAGGCAAAGGACACTGCCAGTAAGACAAAACTGTAGCCTACAGAATGAGAAAAGGAAAGATCTTCACCAACCTTACATCTGACATAGGACTGCTATCATTCATGTGTGTGTGTGTATTATACTCAAGAAATTAGACACAGATAATCCAATTTTAAAAGTGGAGCACAAAGCTAAAAAGAAAATTCTCGACAGAAGAATCTCTAATGGCTGAGAAGCACTTAAAGAAATGTTCAAAGTCCTTAGTCATCAGGGAAATGCATACCAAAATGATCATGAGATTACATCTTATACCCATCAGAATGGCTAAGGTTAAAAATGGCTCACGGGACAGAACATGCAAGTACCTGGGACAGGGAGAACACTCCTCCATTGCTGGTGAGAGTACAAACTGGTATAACCACTGTGGAAATCAATTTGCCTGTTTCTCAGAAAATTGGGAATAATTCTACCCCAATACCAAACTATAGCATATACCCAAAAGATGCTCTATTGTATATACCACAAAGATTCTTAAGTATGTTCATAGCTGCTTTATTATAATAGTGTGAAACTGGAAACAACCAGATGCCACTGAAGTGAAGAATGGATACAGAAAATGTGGTTCATTTACACAATGGAATACTATTCAGCTATTAAAAACAAAAACATGAAATTTGCAGGCCAATGGATGAAACTAGAAACTAACATTTTGAGTGAGATAACTCAAATCTAGAAAGATACATGTGGTTTGTATCCACCTATACTTGGACATTAGCCAAAAAGTACAGGATAGCCACAGTACAATGAACAGACCCAAAGAAACTAAGTAATAAGGAGAGCAGGCCTGTGGGAGGATGTGTGCATTTCACTTAAAAGGGAAAACAAAATAGTCATTGAAGGTGGATGGATGGAGGGAACTGGGTGGGAGAAGGGGTGAGGAGGGGAGCAGGTATGGGGGTCAGATGTAAGGAGAGGGGGTGTTGGAGAGGGAAAGGCAAACAATGGGAGTCATCTCTGGGAGTAGCTAGAGACCTGGGATGGGGGAGGTTCCAGGGAGTCTATGAGAGGTGACCTTAGCTGAGACTCCTATCAGCAGGAATATGGAGACTGAATTGATCACCTCCTGTAGGTTCGAAAGCATGCATGGGCTTTTTTTTTTTCTCCCCTTTCCTTCCCTTTCCATTCAGTTCCTTCTAGTTTCTCCCTTTCCTTTCCTGTGGTTCTAGGGATGGAATCCAGGTCCCCACAATAAGCCACTCAAGTATTCTATCATCAACCTGTGTCCCAAAGTCCTCTGAAAGACTTTTACTTAGAAACTTCACAAAAAAGTAACTATGTAGTTTCTCTAAAGACTAACCCAGAAGTAAGTGTTTGCGGACAGGAACCTGATACAGCTGTCCCCTAAGAGGCTCTGCCAGAGCCTGACAAATACAGATGTGGATGCTCACAGCCAACCATTGGACTGAGTGTGGGGACCCCAATGGAGGAGTTAGGGGAAGAACTGAAGGAGATAAAGGAGTTTGCAACCCCATAGGAAGAACAACAATACCAACCGCTAGATACTCCAGAGCTCCCAAGGACTAAATGACCTACCAAAGAGTACATACACATGGAAGGGCTCATGGCTCCTGCCACATATGTAGCAGAGGAGGCCTTATCTGGCATCAGTGGGAGGAGAAGCCCTTGGTCCTGTGAAGGTTCAATGCCCCAACATGGGGAATGCTAGGGCAGTGAGGTGGGAGTGGGTGGGTGGGGAGGGGAGCACCCTCATAGAAGCAGGGTAGAGGGGGGGGGGTTGGGATAGGGGGGTTGTGTGGAGAGGAAACCAGGAAGGGAGATCACATTTGAAATGTAAATAAATAAAATAGCCAATAAAAAAGAATAAAAATAAATACATTTTAAAAAAGAAAAACACATGTAATAAAACTGAAACAATTAAAAAAATAAAATGTTTTAATCATATTGAACATTTTTTAAAGGGAATTATCAAGAACAGTAAAGAAATGCCATTATCTACCAAAAGTTTTTAAATTAAAGGAGGCCAATTGTAAGTTAAGGGGCATTAAAACTGAAAAGATTTCTAGCGAAAGTTTTTATTTACAAACAAGTACACAGGACCCTAGAGATGGCTCAGTGGTTAAGAGCGGCTGCTACTTTCCTACAGGGTCCAAGTTGTGCTTCCAACACCCACACTGAGTGGCTGATAACTCCAGCTGCAAGCGATGTGACACCCCCTTCTGTTTCCCATAGGCACCTGTACACTATTTGTACACATATATGCACACACACATGCACATAAATAAAAAATAAATCTTTAAAAACATATTCATAACGTTATTAAAATCCAGTATTTTAGTAGAGCTTTTAATCCCACAAATACTGCATTGGCTCTCGTAACTTTTGCTTCCAACAGGCTCCAAAGGAACTCTTTTCTTTGTCCAGTTTAAAAAAAAATAGCAGCGTTTCTAAGCTAGCAAGACAATGGCTTTAAAATGAATTTTGTAAATACAATCAACAGATGTCTACAGTGTACTATCCACCTTAATGGATCATCCACCTTAAGGGAATTTCCCGATGACATAAGACCAAGGCTTACAATGGCCTATAGTGTTTACTGTGATTGACAGCCACTGTGGGACCTTCCTAACAGCAGATTGTTGTTGCCATAGACAACTGCTACAGCTCATCTACTTTAAAAACATTTTGTTACCCACTTATGGAACTTGAAGTGTTGTCTTAAATTCTGGATAAATTTTTATCATTAGATGACCATTGACTATTGAATATTGACAATATTAAATGACAATGACTGTTAAGAGACAATGTTTTATTTTCCTTAGAAACTATAGCCCTAGGGTCAAACAGGGATGGGGCAACAGGAATTACCCATCATCCTGGACTCAGCACAACTGAAAACCCTGTTTCTGCCTGCATCAGCACGTGTATCCTTAAGTCTTAGTTGATTATCCAATCATAGTCCCAACACAGGAGAAGGTCACTGAAAACAGTGATTAATGCTAGCTGCAACCAGATCTTTAACATGTCTTTCATTCACATTAAAAGGTCACAAAGAAATGAAAACTTAAAAAGAGCCAAAATACTGTGACTTCGCTATTATATACAGAGAACTGGTCCCTGTGGAAGAGTTTCCAGTCTGCCCCCGACACCCCACCTCGTCCCTGCACTGCAGAACCAAGGGATTCTGATCTGACTTGACTCTGGCAGGAAAAACCTAAAGGCTGAGGAAGGCATGAAGAGAACACTCAAAACAGCTGAGACACATTATCACCAAAAGGCACCCAGGTGGTTACAAACTCTTATTTCCTAGCATAACATGCCACACACACACACATACACACACACACACACACACCCCACATACACACCACATACACTCTCTCTCTCTCTCTCTCTCTCTCTCTCTCACACACACACACACACATGTTCATTTAAACAAGACAGCGCTGGAAATACTCTGTGACTTCTCAATAGGCTGGAGCTATTTCGAAATGATTATAACATAAATAGAAGCAGAGACATTGACTTCACTAAACTTCCTTTTAAGGACAGCTGTGATTTTGAGCGTTATAAAGCAGCAAATATTGAGAGCATTGCCAAGGCACCCAAGAGGAATCAGAGAAGGAAGAGATTGGTAAGCGTCAGCCTGCCCCCCCCCTCCCTTTTCTGCTTCTTTTTCTCAGGTTCTAAGAGTGGTAATAGGTTTGTGTTTTGTTTTGTTTTTTTTTTTTTAAGCCCTAGAAGGTGTCTAGTAAATGTTAATCTGTATTAACAAGCTAATTCAAGTTCAGCTGTCAAAATCATGAAGAGGATAAACAGACACTGTGAAAACTATCAGTTGTGGCTCAGCAAATTATCAAATGTGCTTTTCCATGCTATAAACTCAATCACTTAATTGTTTGAAAGAGTTAACTGGCAACGAGGGAGCTAGCTATGACTCTCTGTCTATTTATGCCTCTGCCCACAGGGCATTTTCCAAACTGAATGGCTGATACAGTATTGCAAACTCTTACACCATCAGAAAGAAAGTAAAATATCGCCACAAGAGAAAGAATGTTTTCCTACGGGACATAATAGCATCTCCCTCCTACTTATGCTAACTTTTACCAAAGTTTGATTTATAGAATAGGAGGGGGAAAAAGACACTTTGCAAACTTACGGAATACTTTTTTTCTGCCTCTGAGGGCTGCATGCACTTAGTTATCATAACCCGTTTTTAGCAACCACAGGAGTCGAAGAAATATTTAGCTTATTCACCCCAACAGTAAACAGGAAGGCAACCACTTACACGTCCTTTGTGCCAGCATTCCACGATCTCCTCGTCAGAGTTCTTGCCTTCCAGGAGGGTGAGCTGCTGGGCCCACGTTTTCAGAAGGGTGCTGAACTGTTCCAGGGCCTGCTCGAGTTGGGTCACCTGGCCAAAGAACTCCTGCTCCGAGAGAGCCATTTCACTGACTAGGCTCTCCAGGCTGCTCTGTGTTTGGAAGAGGCAGTCTTCCCACTGCCTCCAGTCGGCGCGCAGGGCCTGCATCTCCGAGTTCAGAAGCTCACACCCACTGGCAGCTGTGTTCTGTTTCACAGCCGGGGCCAGCGACTCCACTCTGCTTAGGCGGCCTGCACCGATCTCTCTGGAATCTATCAGCTCCTGTAATGGAATATTGCCATGGAAACCAAGGAGGCCCTTAGTCACTTGGGCTACCAGTTTTCAACATGTGTGCAGATCAGGACTCTGTCCTGCTATGAAGTTTGAGCAAATGTACACAGGGAATGGCAGTCGTTGTGTCTATACTCTCCTAAGTTATATTAGCAGGAGTCAGTCTCAAGTGTGTCTGACTTATTGCAAAATCATGCAGGGCGTCGCAGTGTCTGCGCTGCCTGGACGGGCACTATTTAGATATGTGGAAGTGTGGTGTTCAGCTCCTATAGACTAAAAAGAGTCCTAGGACCCTTACTCCCCCTTATGTGGATGCATAAATGAACTGTGCCCTGTCTGTAGTCTCTAATTTCCATCATCTCCCATAGAAGGGTGGCTTAAATCATTTCTTCCCTGCTGGGAGTCAGGCTGACCCACAGCCAGAAGAGAACCAGCCTTCCTCAACCTCAGATATTTCTTTACCTAAGGAGGCATTTTTATGGTCACTGAAATTAATAATTCACAATGAACTTAATTAAAAGTTTAAAGCAAACTCTAGCCTAGGTTTGTTTATTGCTGGCATTTCTCCCTGGGGGAGGGGGGTAGAGGGAGGGGGAGGGGGGAAGATGAAACCCCTTCACCAGAAATGTGGCAATTCAGATGCCATGTTTAGTGCTGTGGTTCACATAGAGAAAGGACTTTATGGTATGATTAGAATATTCATTGTGAAATAGGCAAGCCAGGGCATGTCCTTGAAAATTAAGTGCTTCTAATGACAAATTCTTGTTAAAGTGGTCATTCTGGTGCAAACATAACGTGTATTGCTAAGGCTGGATTTTGTCAGTGTTAAAGCAAAAATTATGTCTTCAGTCCTGGTTAGGTAGAAAGGAAGAAGATTATTAGGGCAGAAACAAGAGACAGGAGAGGAGGAGGAGGACGAGGAAGAGGAGGAAACAAGACCAATTACAAGCTAACCACAGAAAATCAGGCCATTGAGTTCATACATGTATCATGGAAGTGTGAAGCAGAATAGGTATTTTAACTAGTCCATATTTAACTAGTCCATATAACACACTTTGCATTTTACTTAATTAGCCTGAGGTTAATCTGTCTTCTCAAGGTACAAACAATAGAGGCACACTTTGATGTAGATCATTTACAGTGCCCAATTATATGGCAGTCAAAAGCACAATAACGTGAGACATAATTTTACATATGTGTAGGCGTGTTCTTACACACGGTAGTTTATGTGTATGTAGTGAGCCTTTCTTGGCAGCAGGATTCTAAAAGTTATGTTTGTTCATCAGTACATAGAGTGGTTTGTGGTTAAAAAGAGAAAAATTATAGCTTAGAAAGTGCTACATCTAACAAGATTGCTTTAGAACATGATATTCAACCTTACAGACATTTTTCAGATTTTGGACTTCCAAGAGTCTGCTGTCAAAGGTCACTTTCTTCAATTCCCTCAGATCCATTACCTCAGTTTCATTTGGTGGGAGGGTACGTCCACGCTTGCTGACTCTGATTCCATTCACATGGATTACCTTTGTGTTAGGGTGTGCGCTTGCATGTGTGATGCACGCAAGTGGACGGGTGTGCACAGCTTCTGCATGTCCATGCAGAGATTAGAATGGGACATCAAGAGTCTTTCTTTGTCTCTCTCTGCTTTGCTTTCTTGAGTTGAGATATCTCATGAAGCCAGAAGCTCACCGTTTTTGTTAGGCTGACTGGCAACCACCTGTTGCTCACTTAACAGTGCTGGGGTTACAGGCTCACCACTATGCCCAGATATTTACATGAGTGCTGAGAACTACTTAAGACCTCATACTTGGAGAGCAAGTGTTCCTCCATAGGGAGCCATCTCCTTAGCCCTCGTCCAGATCGTCAATTAGGGCATTGTAATTCACAGTGCTTCAGATTAGATTTTGCATAGATTTTCTTGTCCTGTATTTAAACTCTTTACGTATACATGCATGTCCACTCATGTGTCCATCCATGTAGACACTGTGTTTCCACTTTGCATATTCTGAGTGAGGGATTCCACAGGATGGGGGTAGGCTGAGCCTCAAAGGGCAGGAGTCATACTTCCTTTACCTCCTCAAAGGGTTTCAGGTTAACTTTTCACAAGCTTGATTTAGCACTACTGTCTATTCCCTCCTAAATCTGTGCAACCTGGTAGGTCCTTCACTCCACGCACCACTCTCAGAGTGGAAATGGCTCTCAGGCTTGCCAAAGAGCCCAAGTGTCAAACCCAGAGGCGACCTTCAACATCAGCAGTCATGGTGACCGTGCAATTCTCCTCTTTTTCCCTCTCTTTCAAAACTCTTTTAACCTGAAGCACACCTGGGTTTGGAGTTTGTGGTCCTGATTCTATTTGCTAGACATGTTATAGACCCAACCTGCTCTGGGACTTCAACTACAGACTATGTCATAGTAGTTGATAATGTCATCTCTTCAAATGAGCCTCCTGACCTTCAAGACTGTTGTGAGAACTCGGTGCCTCCTGGATTTTACTTTCCCCTAGTGGTGCAAGTTTGATCTGCTCATCACTGAACATCTCCCCCACATCACAGGCTTCTCTACGGGTACTTATGTTCCCTAGGTAAGGCCTCTGTGAGTTTAGTGTAAAGACTTAACTTTTACACCTGGCTATTATACTTGTTTGTATGCTTAATTATTTATTTTATGTATTTGTTTAATTTCTTTTGATACAGGTTTTTCCAATGCACTCCTTACTGGTCTATGACTTGCTGTGTGGACCAGGGTGGTGTTGAACTGATGAGAGTCCTCTTACCTATCCTCTAAAGTATTCACGTGTGTAGTACCATGCCTGGCTCACCCTTGACTTTGGCACTCCATCATGAGCCCATCCGTCTCTTTCTCAAACCCACTGGACTTTCTTCCTCAGTGCACTTCATGGCCAGGCATTGTGCTCAGTTTTTATATGACTCTCTCACTTAGGCTTCCGAAGCTCCTTAGAGCTGGTTCTGGAATTTTTTTTTTAACTCTTTTCTGTATTTCCAACAAGACTTGAGGGCATTGATAGAAGTGACTTTTCCAAAAACAGAGCTAGAAAGTCAGGAGATGAAAGATGATATGGAATGCCCTTTGGCTTCAGAAAAGACTTTCAAGTTCAGGCTACACTGGTTTTTGTCAGTCCAATCGGGCACTGTTTTCTTAGACTCTCCTAGTACAGCAATATGTACATCTGCATAAGAAACACATACAGGTCAGCCCACAGTTTGCTCATAAGTGGAACTAAATTCCTTGCAATTACTTTCTTGAACTTTGTGTTTAGAGTTGCTGATGCACAAAACAATAAAACACCAAGCAAAACTAGGAAGAAAACATTAAAAACAAGCAAACAAACAAACCCCCCAGAATCTTATCCACCAAGTCCTTATCACAAATCTGCCACCATACTGAAGAACCTGTGGATCGATGCAGAAAAATATCGGCTAGAATGCTCACCTTGATTTTCAACAGCTTTTTCTGGGTAGCTGGTGGATCCCCAGATGTGTCCGACCAGCGGTGAAGCTCTTCCTTTGCAGAGTGGAGCCAATCTGCGAATTCCTGGACAGCATCTAAGTACATGAGGTGGTCTTTCACAAGGTCCTCCACTGTCCTCATTTTCTCCTATTTAACAAAGAGAAACTGTGTGAACAGTCGTAGTCACTGCAAAAACGAGATTGTGAAATGACACTCGATAGAGGTTTTTAGGTAGCACAGAAGACTTCAGGTTTTACTCTTGGGTTCCCCGTGATTTTTTTTTTTTTGTATAGAATAGAGTTTATTCAAGGCATGGGGAGGGGAGTTAAGAGGGTAGTAGAGGCAGAGAAAAGCAGAGAGGGGGGAGGGTAGAGGAGTAGTGGCTGGCCATGAGTATATAAAGAGAGAGGAGGAAAAGGGATGGGGAGAGAGGGGGGAAGGCAAGCAGAGACAGAGCAAGACAGCAAGAAGAGGAGCAAGCCTCCATGAATTTAATATCTTAAAAAGAAACCATTCCTAGCAGAGGTAGGTAGATCTCTGTGAGCCTGAGGTTACCCTGAGCTACACATGGAAGCTCCTCACCTCTAAAGTGAAGCTTTTGTATTGGTCTAAAGCTCACCTTGGCCACAGTCATTATGTCCTGAAACTGAGTTCTCAGTTCCTCCTGGCCAGCCTCTTTGAAGGACTCATCCTGGGTCTTCTGGTAGAGCTCCCTGGACTTTGCTGCTAGTTGCTGCAGAGCTCCTGTGTGGTCCTCTGCCTCAGACACTATGGATTGAAAGTGGTCCAGCAAGGAAAACTTCTCCTTGAGCCCTGGCTGCAGCTGTAAAGGATGCTCTAGTCTCTGGTCCACTGATTCCATCCACTGCTCCAACTGGCTTTTCTTCTCTAGATAGTCATTCCATTGGTCAATCACAGACTCCAGGGTGCTGGAATGAGGGTCACACACTGTAAAACTGAGATTCAATTTTGCTGTCTCTACCAAAACACAAATAAAGGCCAAGGGATCTGTTTAAAGTGCTTTGCTTATTGTAATGAAATGTTGCTTTTGAGGGTAGGGAGAAACATTTTTTTTTGATGTGCCACAAATAGGGTATGGTTTCTTCAAAGTTAATATATGCTAGAATTTTAAGTGAGCTGATGCTGTGTGTGTGTGTGTGTGTGTGTGTGTGTGTGTGCATGAGCACACATACCTAGGCATATATCTTCCAAATGGTAATTGTCTCAAGTGAACAGATAATTTATATATTACATTGTGGTTAGGAAACTTAGTACTCTACTGTTAATTAAATTCTGCTTAGCACAAATCAGTTCTTAAATTTTCTAGTGCAAAGTCTATATTACTAATATCAGATGTAATTACTTGTTCACTCCCAGCTAAATTTGAAGTATTTTGCCTGGGTAAATACTATGGTTTTAGACTATGCACACATAAAGGCCAATTCTTTTGTGTTAAACATGTGACTAAATGAAGACTCAATGTATTTATAGGAAACACAGTCACATATTTAACAGTCAGGTCCCCAGATTTCTTAATAGAAAATAAATGATTTCCAGAATGACATAAGGAAAGACTCTTATTGAACTTTAATACTCTCTCCTTCCCTCCTCGTTTCCCTTTCTCTTCTCTGTCTTTCCCTCACCTCCCTTTCCTTGTCTCACTCCCTCCTTAATTTCATCTTCTCTCTCTGTCATCCCCCCCCCACCACCACTCAAACTGCTAGGAAGTAATTAATAGACCAGAACACAGACTATGCTACGTTCATGCTGAGTGAATGTCCCTGGCACCTCTTGCCTAGTACCCTGCTTTTCTGGAATCAGAATAAGATAGTTAATGAACTTCCATCTCTTGCTCAAATTGTTGCTTCTGAATTAGTATGTATTAGTATTCTGTATTGGTATGATCATGTAGTCTCATAGAGTCCTATCATATCAGACTCATAGGCTCAAAGCATTCCTGAAAGTTTAAAAAGTCTAAATCGATGTCATACACCAGAAGTCACCAAAGCCACCTTCTTCTGCCACAGCTCAGGATCTTTTGAAAACTCTTGGTATTACAGTCTGAGTCAGAGCCTCTGGAAGGTCTCCCCAGCTAGCAGGCAAAACGGATTTTTGTCTTGGTTCATTGTTTGCCACAATCACTGCAACAAGGAAACCACCCAGCATGGAGCTGTCAGATTTAATTTCTTGCCAAAATAAGAGTCAGAGCTCTGAATCTGTTTCTTGGATTTAACATTTTTCTGTAACATCTGAAAAAAAAAAAAAAAAAAAAAAAACCAGCCCTCCTGCATCTCTATTCACATTCTACAAAGCTGAAAGCTGGCCAGGTGCCAACCACTGGGGCATTGTTTATGCTCTACAGTTTACTATAGAACGGGAGAATCCCCAGAGGGTCCCACTCTTTCCTTTGCTGATCACTGGGAGTTATGACAGAGATGGGATGTCCCGTCTGCCTAGAAAGCCTCTTACTGTAAAACCAAGAACTGAGGCAAAGGCAAACAAATCCCATGCCGATGTTAGGTGGCCCTGCTGCTGCCTGCGTGGTAGGAGACAGCTGCAGTGCCTTTTCTGACCTCAATGGCACAGCATCTTCTGCTTATATATTTGTTGTGGTCACTTTGGGACCCACTTCTGGAGCCCTTAGGTAGTAGAGAGGTTCCAGAATACGGATTCTGGATGTGTTTTAATCTAATTCTCAGTGGTAGTGTTTTATCCAACAAGATAGCTGGATATGTAAAGATAATTTGAGAGAAGACTCAGAGAAGGTGAAGGCTTCCATTTATAATAAACAAGGACACACTTTTTCCCCACCTCTTCATCAGTAATGGGCACAGCACAGATCTACATTCCCTCCCTTCCTTTCCCATCTTTGTTCTTCCTTTGCTTCTTTCCTATCAACTAAGATTAATTTTTAAACTACACAGAAAGCTGTGTGTATTAGTGGGACCATGTTGTATTTCGATACATGGATATGTGTTTGAATCAAACTAAGCACATTCTTTCTTGACAACGTTCTACGTTCATTCTAGGGTGAGACTTTCCACTACATTTCCTCCTAGGTCTCTGAAATGTGTACTACTCAATTGTGACTTTCCTTATCCTGCTGTGTATGGGGCACTGCAGATTCTCTTGCTCATATCTAATTATATCTGCGAGCATCCATTTCTATCCTGTCTCCCTGATATGCTCCCTGGTCTGTGGTATTCACCACACTACTGTAACCTCACTGGATCACCTTTAGAGAGTCCACCCCAGGGTGGAATCAGACCATAATGTTACAGCTCCAAAATCTTCATAACGGGTTAATGATCAGCTGCACGAGAACATGCCCCACTTTATGGAATTTCAGCTCTCTGAAGCTTAGCCACTAAGCGCCTGGACATCTATAGCATTGTGATAACACACACACATCCCACATCACCGGCTCAGTGTGATAATTCCAGGATGAGGAACAGACACATGCTTTAAACTTGGTCATCAGCACTATAATTTGGTAACAACACTTCCCTGCATGTGCCTGTAAATAGCTAAGACCTATTAAAGAATTGCTTGACTTATTATTAAGTATTCTTTAAATATTCTTGACTTAAAATGAGATATTTTCCCCAAGCTTGTGTTATGTGCAAGGTTCCATGAAAGACACTGGGTGGAAGTTGTGGAGAATGGATAAAAATATTTTGAAAAGAAAACACAGACGCAAAGCACACTAACATACCAGCACTAGACTCTGCCCCTTGGGGAATAAAACACAGGCAAAGACAGGCAATGCCTGCACACAGCAAAAATAACCTGCTTGGTAATTCCACTGCAGGCTGCTTAGATGCTGCACCATGGCTTTAGGAAACTGCTGGGTTTTATTTGGGCAAATAAGCATTAGAGAAGATTGTTGCACCTTTGCGCATGGACAGCCGAACTCATGACCTCAGCCCACGCCTTTTTGAGCATCTCCAGCTGATCCTGAATCGCCTGCTGCCCCTCCTTGTTGCTGCTTCTTAAGGCCTGGTCCCCTTTGCCAATGGCCAGATTCAACTTTACTTCTCCTTCACCTTTCATAAGGAGAATGTCCTGGGGGATGGGGGGGTGGGGGGGGAGAGAAGGAAATGTCTGTCAGTGGGAATGAAAACCTCTTATGCTAAACAATGGCAGCTTCCTAGAATTAAGGGGCCAAGGTCTGAAATGAGTCAGTTTTCAAGCATGAAAATCTAAGTTTAATCCCCAGAACCCACATAAAAGAACCCACATAAAAACCCGGATCCTTGGGGATCCTCAGAGACTAATCCACCAACCAAAGAACATACACAGGCTAGACCTAGGCTTCCCTGCACATATGTAGCAGATGTGCAATTTGGTTTTCATGTAGGTCCTGGACAACTGTAACAGGGGCTATCCCAACAGCTGTTGCCTGTGCATGGAATATATTCTACTAGCTGGGCTGTCTTGTCTGCTCTCAGTGGGAGAGTATGTGCCTAGGTCTGCAGAGACTTGATGTGCCAGGGTGGGGGATATCTGGTGGGGAGGGGCACTTGCTCAGAGGAGAAGTGGAGGAGGAATAGAGAGAAGGATTGTGGGAGGGAGTGACTGGGAGGTGGGCAGTGAGTGGGACATAAAGTAAATAAGTTAAAAAACAAACAAACAAACAAACAGCTGGGAGTGGTGGCATGTACCTGTATTCTTAGCTCTGGGGAGGCAGAGAGAGGTAGATAAGGGGCTTCCCGGCTGGCCAGACTAGCCTGCTACAGGAGCTCCTGGCTAATGAGAGACTCAAAAACCTAGGTGTTTGGTGACTGAGGAAGGACAGTGCCACAGGCATGCACACCCTGATCACTGCACCTCCTGTTCACCAGCCAAGATAACTAAGGTGGGAATATCTCATCATAAAATGAAAGCAGTAAATTTACATAGACACTAGGCTAGACTGATATAAGCTGGATATAAGAAGTATGGGGTCCAAAGACCAGTTTAAATTTCTGGAAAACTTTGGGCCACCAGTCAACAATTACAATTTTGTTGAGTGGGTTCAGTGAGCAAAAATGAATTTAACCAATGAAGACATATCTTCAGAGAAGGTAGCTTCTCCCTTTCGTTGCCTGCTTGATTCCCATGGTTCAAGGTAATGTCCACCAGAAGGCCTTGTTCAAGGTCATGTGACTGGAAGTCTTCCTGTCTTGTGTTTACAAAGAGCCCCTATCACTCCATTCACAGCCCAGATCTATGCTTTGTACTAACAGTTCACACACTGGTCTCTGACCTCTTGGAACACAGGCACTAACCACTATTCTATACTCCCAACAATGCCCATAGCACTTGTAACAGAGTAAGTGTTTAGTGAACTTTGATGGTTAACTACTGAATGAAACAAATAAGCAAACAAAAACTAAAGCTATTAAAACAAAAACATTCCTTTCCCCAAAAGGAGAATAAACAGTTTCTCTGAGTGTTTGATTCATTCCCCCCTCTCCCACATTTTCATTGGACACTTCCCAGATGACAAGGACCAGTTCTAGATTTGTGCCTGGACTCAGAGCAATGGGTAGCAGTTGTGGGCTGCACATACCTGAATCTGTGACAATCGCCCCTCCAATGTCTCCTTGTTCCCAAGAGTGCTCTCTGCAAAAGCCAACTTGTCTTGCACATCCTTCACCCGGGCCCACATACTCTGTGTGGCTTCTTCCAGAGCCTCATGCTCCTTCAGGGCCAGCTGACAGCTGCGCAGCTTTTCCTTGGTGACTCGGAGAAGGCTCTGGTAGCTGGTAAGGAGCTGGGTGCTCCGGCAGCCTCCCTTCCCTGCACTGTGGCTTTCTTCGCTGAGAAGCTGCCCTCTCTGGGAGAGCTTGTCGAGGGACTCTCTGGACAAACAGAATTTCTTTTTTTAGTTTCAGGATTCTGGATCCAGGGGAATGAAAAATGACTGTTGACATTGGATCAGGATTCAGACAAGAGCTCATAGCTGATATGACTTTAACATTAAGATGCTGGGAACAAGGCTGTCTCTTTGCCTTCTTAATGTAGTCAATGCCTGTCAGGGAATATGAATCCATTTCTGCCATATCTCCTTCATTTACATCTCAGTGGTGGAGCCTATCTTTCTAGGAGATCAGTCCAGAAAGTGGGCTCAGCTCATCTCGATCATCCTTCCATTTGTGTTTGCTAGCCTAACTCTGAGAAGCTCCCATGCTCTGCTGTGACTGTTACAGTTCAAGTGTGAAGTGTCCCCCTCATTGGCCCAAGGTTTAGGACACTCGGTTCCCAGCAGCTAGTGATATGTCGGAAGTTTGGGGAGGTGGAGCCTTGCTGGAGGGAATATGTCACTCAGGGTGAGCCTTGACATTTTATAGCCTGGCTCTACTTTCCATTCACTCTGTATTTCCTGACTGCTGATTCAGTGTTATAGGAGGGCTGGCCTTCCCCTGCCCCCCAGTGCCACTCCTCCCCCACTTTTCCCACTACGGTGAACATCAAGCCAGAATCAAGCCTTCCTTCTCCATGTCTTCTGTGGAGTACGTTGTCTCAGCAACAAAACAAGTAATTAGCAAAGTGGGCATCTCTCCATGGCAAGGTGTCCAAAGGCAGAACCAAAGCCAGCCAGGGGCCCTGTCTCAATAGTTATCAAACTGGGCTGCCAAACAAGTACTGTGGCTGTGTCACCTTATCCTTGGGTTCCACATCTGCAGATTCCAGCAACAATGTACTGAATCTGTATTTTAAATGATCATGTCTGTACTGAACACACACAGACTTTTCTCCATCTTTCTACTCACTGATCAACAGCACAACAGCTACTTCTGTAACATCTGCTTTGCTGTAATTAAAAGCCAGTCCACTGGGGAAGGATATGAGCAGGTTAGATAAAGTAATACCCAATTCATATAATTGGGTGCTCATGGCTCTTGATCTCTGCTGGGGTCCTGGATGAAGGAAGTGCCACATATACTTTTGGGTGATTTTTAGTCATGACATGAATTCTGCTGGGAGTTTGCAATTTTTTTCTTAAAGATAAGAGGACTGGCACATTCGACCATAGAGAGGACTGGGTGGAAGCAGAGAAAGACTGTGGTGTGAATTCAACTGTTTTTACTCTGACTATGATCCCAGTGATTTGTTTGATTAAGCAAGTGGGCTCTGCTGTCTCCTGCCTCAGACAGACATTGCTCTTCAGGGTGCACAGTAAGGAGCCCAAGTTCTAAACCAAGCTGCACTCACTGGAAACCCTTTGACCTTGCCATCGAGGCAAAACGGGAAAGTTCTAGGAATGGAGCAAGAACACAAGGAACAAAATGTTGCAAATGGCAGTGGTGTCAAAAGATAAGGGGACTCTGCTCAGGGGAGGAGTCAGGGCAGCACTGAAGGGAGACTGCAGAAGAGAGGGGCTGAGGGAGAGCCAGACCTAGTGGCCACAGCTCGCAGGCACTAATGATATTGTAAGGATGAGTGAGCAGGATAGAGCTGGAACCTACGATGTATGAGGACATGTATGGGAGTTGGGGGTGTCCTAGGCGTGATTTTGTAGTTTTCTATAGTTACGTCAGCTTCTTTTGGCAGTGAACACAAGGTAATTCTCTAAAGGGAAATAAAGTTTTGTTGTTTTGTTTTGTTTTTGGTTTTTTTTGGTGGTAGGGAGTGGGGGGCAGGGTCTCTCTTTTTTTTTTAATTTTTAATATTTTTATTACATATTTTCCTCAATTACATTTCCAATGTTATCCCAAAAGTCCCCCATAGCGCCCCCCACTTCCCTACCCACCCATTCCCATTCTTTTGGCCCTGGCATTCCCCTATATTGGGGCATATAAAGTTTGCAAGTCCAATGGGCCTCTCTTTCCATTGATGGCCGACTAGACCATCTTTCGATACATATGCAGCTAGAGACAAGAGCTCCGGGGTTCTGGTTAGTACATCATGTTGTTCCAACAATAGGGTTGCAGATCCCTTTAGCTCCTTGGGTACTTTCTCTAGCTTCTCCATTGGGAGCCCTGTGATACATCCAATAGCTGACTGTGAACATCCACTCCTGTGTTTGCTAGGCCCCGGCATCGTCTCACAAGAGACAGCTATATTTGGGTCCTTTCAGCAAAATCTTGCTAGTGTATGCAATGGTGTCAGCGTTTAGAAGCTGCTTATGGGATGGATCAAAACAACCCTGAGATTCCACCTCACACCAGTCAGAATGGCTAAGATCAAAAATTCAGGTGACAGCAGATGCTGGCGAGGATGTGGAGAAAGAGGAACACTCCTCCATTGTTGGTGGGATTGCAAGCTTGTACAACCACTCTGGAAATCAGTCTGGCAGTTCCTCAGAAAATTGGACATAGTACTACCGGAGGATCCAGCAATACCTCTCCTGGGCATATATCCAGAAGATGTCCCAACCGGTAAAAAGGACACATGCTCCACTATGTTCATAGCAGCCCTATTTATAATAGCCAGAAGCTGGAAAGAACCCAGATGTCCCTCAACAGAGGAATGGATACAGAAATTATGGTACATTTACACAATGGAGTACTACTCAGCTATTAAAAAGAATGAATTTATGAAATTCCTAGCCAAATGGATGGACCTGGAGGGCATCATCTTGAGTGAAGTAACACAATCACAAAAGAACTCACACAATATGTATTCACTGATAAGTGGATATTAGCCCAAAACTTAGGATACCCAAGATATGAGATACAATTTGCTAAACGCATGAAACTCAAGAAGAATGAAGACCAAAGTATGGACACTGTGCCCCTTCTTAGAATTGGGAACAAAACACCCAGGGAAGGAGTTACAGAGACAAAGTTCGTAGCTGTGATGAAAGGATGGACCATTTAGAGACTGCCGTATCCAGGGGCAGGGTCTCTCTGTGTAGCATTGGCTATCCTGGAACTCTCTCTGTAGACTAGCCTGGCCCTGAACACACAGAGATCCACCTGCCTCTGCCTCCTGAGGGCTGGTGTTAAAGACATGTGCTACCCCCCCCCCACCCCCCCACCCCCCAGCTTAAATGAAGTTGTTGTTGTTGTTTTTGTTTTTAAAACCAAATCTCTGAAGAGCTAAAGCAAAGTTATATAAAGGAGCAGCCCAATTTCTTGAGGAAAGGAAAAGGAAACGAGGCCCACACCTTTTGCAGGCTACACCACTGCCATAAGGAAGGCAGCCTGGGTGGTTGAGATACTCAGGAACAGAAGAAATCACTACCAACAGCAACCAATAAAACCAGCCAGAAACCAAGCAAGTAACTAACGAGCCCTACCTGGCAGCCAGAAGTTCTCCCAGGAACATCTCCACCTTACGGACTTCGTTTTTCTTCTCGGAAATATGGTGTTTACTCTCCCCTAAGTTTTCTGTTTTTAACCTTTCCTCCATCTCATGGATCCATAAGTTCAATTTTCTGTGCTGGTCCTCAAAGCTAAAGAGGAAAAACGACATCTTAGAAAACGCTCCATGTGTCTATTCCTGTCCCGACAGCTGAGGTTACTACAACGTCTTCTTTGCAGCAATTAAAGCCTCATGAGTTTTCAACTCATAAAGAGAATTCAACAAGAAGCTTTCATAAATAGTCCGACTGCCACAAGTAAGACAGCCTGATCCTATGGATGCCTTTTCTCCCTGGAACAAGGAGTTTTGCCTCCAGTGTTATATTCTCTTTCATCAATGTGTGTGTGTGTGTGTGTGTGTGTGTGTGTGTGTGTGTGTGTGTGTGTGTGTGTGTGTCTGCACATGCATGCATGGAAGTGTGCACGTGATTGTGCCTGTGTATATGTGTAACTGATTGGAATCTTAATCCATGAAACTCAATAGCTGTTTTCTACCAAGATTATCCCAACAGAAGTAAATACAACAGGAAAGAAATTGGTTTTAATATTCTGAGTTACCCAAACTTTCTGAAGTGGCATACAGCCAGGTTATGTATAATTACCAGTGGATATAATTTCTTGGCTTTATTTTTTCTGCATAAGAAATGAAGCCAAATGAGACTTTTAAAAGCAGTCATCAATTATTTTATTAGAATTAGCCTGGTGCTCAAGGCAGGCCAACATTCATTGTAATTTCTACTCACAGTTCAAACACTATTTGTGTCTTCACATGAATAGTCCCCATCAAGTGTTTGAAAAGTCCTTCTGTGTGTGGTGAAACCCACATTTACTATAACAACCTACCTCCCCAGCTCTGAAACACAGTCCTGGAGAGCCTGCTTCTCTTTAAGGCATTGTTTCAGGAAAGCTTGGAATTCTTCATTGGCTTTTGTGATTTGCTCCTGGATGCTGCTAACAATCTGCTTGGGCAGATGTGCATACAGAGTTTGTCCTTCCTGAGTCACCACGTCCAGCTTACTCTGCCCATCACTGAGCGAATCCAGGACACCCTGGAAGTCAAGGTAAGATAGATAGTGGCTGTTATAAACAGGATTCTTCATTACAATGTTGAGCTGAGACAATAAAGTAAGGAGGAAGCAAGGCATAGACTAGAGGGAAAAGGCCTAACAAGGCGAGCTTGGATAAAACTGGGGCTTTGTCCCTCCTTAGAATGGGGAACAAAATACCCATGTAAGGAGTTACAGAGAAAAGTTTGGCGATGAGACGGAAGGAACGACCATGCAGAGACTGCCCCATCCGGGGATCCATATCATAATCAATTGCCAAACAGACATAATTACGTATGCCAGCAAGATTTTGCTGACAGAACCCTGATATAGCTGTCTCTTGTGAGGCTATGCCAGTTCCTGGCAAATACAGAAGTGGATGCTCAGAGTCATCTATTGAATGGAACACACGGCCCTCAATGTAGGAACTAGAGAAAGTACCCAAGGAGCTGAAAGGTTCTGTAACCCTATAGGAGGGACAGCAATATAAACTAACCAGTACCCCCTGAGCTCGTGTCTCTAGCTGCATATGTAGCAGAAGATGGCCTAATCGACCATCATTGGGAGGAGAGGCCCTTGGTCTTGCAAAGATTATATACTCCAATACAGGGGAATACCAGGGCCAGGAAGCGGGAGTGGGTGGGTTGGAGATAAGGGTGGGGAGGGTATAAGGGACTTTTGGGATAGCATTTGAATTGTAAATGAAGAAAATATCTTCATTAAAAAAAAAAACCAGGGCTCCTAATTGAGGCAGTGCATGATGGGGAGAGCAATTGGAAACGAGGAGAAATTGAAAACAGTATGCTAGATAAAAGTAGAATCTCACCAGAGTTTCCTGTTCCTAATGTCACACTGTCCTAGCTCCAGTTCCCATCTCCTCATGGTGTTAGTGTAACAGGTCTGTATCCAGACAGCTACTCTGTGTCTTCCTCATCTTCTCTTGTCTACTCTATACAAAGTCCAGTCCTCAGGACCCAATCTTCCTTTGTTTGAATGTACCTCTCCTTTGGAAGATCTGTGCTTGGGCTTCCACAAAACAAGGGAATCCCAGAATTAAATGCTAGTCATATCTCCCTTGAATTCCAGACTATTCCATCAATTGTCCCCATGATATTTCTGTGTGGAATTCCACAAAGTAGAGGACAATTCCAAGTCTGAATTTATCATCCCTCTTCCCAAAACCAGCCTGGACATGAAATAACTTGACTTTCAATATGGTGGTTTACTGACAGTATTTTATCATTCAATGGGCCACATAATTCTATCTTAATAGAGAATTTGGGGAGGTTGTTTAATACAGTATAGGCTGGCCTCAAACCTAAGATACTCTTGTGGCAATATCCTGAGTGCCAGCATCACAGGCTTGCACCACCACAGTGGGCCTCGTTGATTTTTTAAAAATAAACATTGGTTTTATAATGCACTGTGCTGCATTCAGATAATTGGCTATGAAAACTTGGCTAAAACCTCATTTGAATCTATTTTTCATCTTTAAAATCTTCCTAGATGCATATATTTTCTTTAGTCAATAAAACCCAAGTAATCTGTGATTGCCATTATTGTTTCTAAACTTAGACCCCCAAGTTAAGAAGACCAAAGAAGACACACGATATATTTTTCCATTAAAACCCAGAAAACAAACAACTCTCAGAAGTCTCTCAATAGTGGTAGAAAATACTTATGCCTTTGCTGCTATAAAAATTAAAATTAAGTTTCACTTGGAATGACTTTAAAGAATGGCCAGTGGGTTAAAAGCTAGAGAAAGAGGGAAGGGATCAAAATACTTTCCAGCTTGCTCTTTTTTTTTTTTTTTTTGATGAATTTTCTTGTTGCCTAACCCCTTCTGACTCAACAGCCAACTCCATGGTGGAAAGAAGAAAAGATGGATCAAAAGAAGAAGGTTCAGGCAAAGAAACAGTCTGAGTCTGGCACAAGGCAGTGACTGCGTTTGTGGTAAGGAAGGGACATCATCAGCATCACTGCATCGACATCAGGGCACAGCATTCACACCAGCACTACAGCACCAGAGCATTCATATAATCACCATAGCATCAGAGCATCAACATCAGGCCACAGCATGGACATCAGGACCACAGCATCACTTGGTCCATATCAGCAACATGGCACTCATATTAGCAATACAGCATCCGTATCAGTAATACAGCATCTATATCAGCACCACAGCATCCACATCAACACCATAGCATCACAGCATCCATATCAGCACCATGGTATCCACATCAGTACCACAACACCAGAGCATTCATAGAATCACCATAGCACCACAGCATCACAGCATCCATATAAGGATATCAGCACCCATACCTGAAGATCGTGGAGCCTGGCTTCGAGAATTTGGCTGTCACCAGTTAGATTAGAAGATTCTCTGGCTGCTGCTTTTGCTCCTAAAAACCATTCTTGGAATTCTTTCATAGAACCTTTTGAAAATTCAGAAAAGAATAGATAAATTCAAAATGCTGAGTGAAATCCTAGGACAGTTGCAATGAATTATTTCTCCATTCCAGTCCTTTCCTTCCTGCTCTTTAAAACACTCCAAAAATAAAACAATAATATAGATCTACAGTCATGAATATTAATGGTAGAATGGAGAAATTACATCAAAGAGACCAAAAAGTTTTAAAGCACTAGAAGTATTTGATTTCCTCTTATTTTCCTTTATTTTGGTAAAGAGTTTGTAAGAATCCCAGGAGAAATGTACTCAAGAGCATTAAAGATATGTGTGCACATTGTGTGTGTGTGTGTGTGTGTGTGTGTGTGTGTATGTGTGTGTGTGTGTGTGTGTGTATGTGTATGAAGGCCAAAAGTCTGCAGCAGCTGTCTTCCTGTTTCTCTACATGTTATTTCTGGCTATCAAGTCCCTCAGTAAACCTTGATTTCGTATGTTCATCTAGACTATCTGTCTAGTGAGCTGCAATGATCCATCCATCTCTTCCTTCCCAGCACTAAGAAGACAGACATGTGCCACCCAAGTCAGCTTTTTATAGGATGCAGAGGATCCATACCCAGCGCCTCATGCTTGAATAGCAAGCTATTTACCCACGAGCCCTCCCCCAGCCCGAAAGAAAGCTTTTCTTTGTGGCCTCATCAGGGACCACTTCCTTTACCACACTGACTTAGAAAAGATGAAGGAAAATAAGAATGATGTTCCAGCATCAACGTGGAAGACAGCTTCTCAGAGACAGAAATGGAGAGTTGGAGGTTTCTGGACCATATGGCTATCATTGCTATGGCCTTTTCTACCATCCGTGCGCATAGGAACAATTCATCCTAGCACGGTGAAGTGTGTAGCTATTTGGCTAGCCATTTCTGACCACTTGAACAGAGGCAGTTCTTCACACATGTAAGCTCCTATATGGAAGAGCCAGATATAATTCAGAATCATCAAAATGGCCAGATATGTGGTCCCTCATGGGGAGAGGGGATAGTCTCCAAAAGGTGAGAGTGTCTGTAACAGAACCTCTGTCATCCAAATCTCACAGAGCGGGAGTGAATTTGAAACATTAATCTCACTAAAAGGTTTGGTCAAATTTCTGCTGGCAGTTTCTGAGCAGCATTTGGTCCAAACCCTTTCTCATAAACAGATGATTCAGACTAAAAGCCCTTCAGCTCACCACTGAAGTGTTTTTCCAGAGAGTCCTGTATGCTGGCCTGGGTTTGGGAGCACAGCTGGCTTGTGGCTTCATGTTTCTTTATTAGCCCAGTCATTGCACGGCCCAGGCTCTCCAACTCCACTGAGTGGTACTTCCGGCACAGACTGTTGAGCTCTTCTTGAGTGGAGATGATGCTGTTTTGTTGACTTTGAAGTTCTTTTCGTATGTCCTATGTGATGAAGGCACACTGTGAATATACTGTGAAGGATGAACACCCCATTAAAGAGATATATTGTAATTATTTCTCCTGGTATGTTTTTAAGATCTGAAATGACTAATGTCAAAATCTCCTCAGTTATGCATACTTGTAGGTTGAATTCAAAAGCTTCTTCTATATATGATAAGTATCTATACCTATAAGATCTTATCACTGAGGTCACGTAAACATGATATATATATATATATATATATATATATATATATATATATATATATCTCAGCATGGATGGATGGAATCTCACAAGACCTCACCCCTAGACAAAGAGCTATAGGAAGTCAATGGTTGCCAAAACAGGGATAATCAGTCTTCTCTGAGGACGGCTTCCCAGACAAGTTATCCAGTCTCAGTGGTCAGCCCTAAGCATGTGTATATATGATCAACATCAAATGGACTCAGTAGCTTACATGCATGTGTGTGCATGCCCATGCATGTACGCATGCATGAACACACACACACACACACATACACACATACACACACCAATAATAATTATTAAAGAAAGCGGGGCGTGATGGCGCACGCCTTTAATCCCACCACTCGGGAGGCAGAGGCAGGCGGATTTCTGAGTTTGAGGCCAGCCTGGTCTACAAAGTGAGTTCTAGGACATCCAGAGCTATACAGAGAAACCCTGTCTCAAAAAACCATAAAAAAAAATTATTAAAGAAGACATCATGAATTTGAGAAAAAGTGGGGGGCATAGAAGGAGTAGGAGTGGGGGAAAGGTTGGGATAGAAATGATGTAACTACAATACTCAAGCAAGAATCTCAAAAACAAAAGAAATATTAAAAAATTGAAAAAAATCCATGTAATAGACAAACTGTATATTTTATAAACCTGTGTGTGTATTCATGTATTGCAATCATGTGCGCATGTGGAGTTTAGATGACATCTACCAGGATCTTTCCATCTTGATTTTTGAGACAGGGTCTCTCATTGGACTGGATGGAGCTCTCCTTGTCTATTTGACAGGGTCTCTCATTGGACTACTCTCAGACATAGCTAGGCTGGCTGAGTCCCAGGGATTTATATGTCCATGCCCAGCAGTACAAGCTTGTTCAGCAAGCAGATTTCCAACAGAGCTGTCTCCTAGTCCAGTATTGACTCTTTAATAAATCATATCAGTTCTCCTGGGTTTAAAAAAAAAAAAAACAGCTACTGGAGAGTGGTTAGAATCTGGGTTGTAATCTAGGCCCTCAGGCTAATTTAACAGGTTGTCATCAGCTATGATCCTGAGTTCAAGTTCTACATTAGAAATGACTGCAGCTCCCATTCTTCAGAGGGGCACCATGTGTGTTTGTGTAGGGATTACAGGCTACGAAGACACACTGGCAGTTGATTTAAAGCTCTATGTCCTTGTCTGTAGCATAGAATGGCTGGAGAGATGGCTCGGTGATTAAGAGTTCATGCTTTTCTCGCTGACCCATGTAGGTTCCCAATACCTGGGTTACCCACAACCACCTTCAACTCCTGCTCTGAGCCTTGTTCTGCACTCTGGGCACCTGGACTCATATGAGCATACACACACATACACAGGGAGAGAGAGACACACAGAGACAGAGGCAGAGACAGAGAGAGACGGAGAGAGACCGAGAGAGGGAGACAGAGAAAGAGAGACAGAGAGACAGAGACAGAGAGGGAAAGAAGAGATTTTTTTCAAAAGAACAATGTTGAAAAGTCAACACAATATGTACATTTTACAAACAGTTGAGTGGAATTGTTGTCTGTTAACATGAAGAGAGGACAGAGGATGATTTCCTATGTTCACAGCAGCCTTATTTATAATAGCCAGAAAGAAGCTGGAAAGAACCCAGATGTCCCTCAACAGAAGAATGGATACAGAAAACGTGGTACATTTACACAATGGAGTACTACTCAGCTATTAAAAACAATGAATTTGTGAAATTCTTGGACAAATGGATGTATCTGGAGGATATCATCTTTAGTGAGGTAACCCAATCACAAAAGAAGTCATTAGATATGCACTCACTGATAAGTGGATATTAGCCCAGAAACATAGAACACCTAAGATACAATTTGCAAAACACAAGAAAATCAAGAAGAGGGAAGACCAATGGGTGGATACTTCATTCCTCCTTAGAATAGGGAACAAAATACCCATGAAAAGACAAAGTTTGGAGCTAAGACAAAAGGATGGACTATCGGGAGACTACCCAACTCGGGGATCCATCCCATAATCAGTCACCAAAACCAGACACTATTGCATATGCCAGAAAGATTTTGATAAAGGGACCCTGGTATAGCTGTTTTGTATGAGGCTATGCCAGTGCCTGGCAAATGCAGAAGTGGATGCTCACAGTCATCTATAGGATGGAACACAGGGCCCCTAATGGAGGAGCTAGAGAAAGTACCCAAGGAGCTGAAGGGATCTGCAACCCTATAGGTGGAACAACAATATGAATTAATCAGTACCCCCAGAGCTCGTGTCTCTAGCTGCATATGTAGCAGAAGATGGCCTAATCGGCCATCAGTGGAAAGAGAGGCCCCTTGGTCTTGCAAACTTTATATGCTCCAGTACAGGGGAATGCCAGGGCCAAGAAGCAGGAGTGGGTGGGGAGGGGAACAGGGCAGGGGGAGGGTATAGGGAACTTTCGGGATAGCATTTGAAATTTGAAATGTATATAAAGAAAATATCTAATAAAAAATGAAAAAAAATTACAGAGTTCTTCAGATGAGCATGTTCAAATTAAAAACAAGGATAGTTATGCGATGAAAAACTACTTGAGGTTCAAGCTTAAAAAAATTGATACAAAGTCGAGTTGGAGAGATGGCTCAGCAGTTAAGAGTATTGACTGCTCTTCGAGAGGTCCTGAGTTCAATTCCCAGCAACCATATGGTGACTCACAACCACCTATAATAATACCTGACACTGTCTTCTGGAGTGTCTGAAGACAGCTACAATGTACTTATATGTATATAATAAAAATAATTTTTTTTATATACACACACACTATATATAAACTGTATATTTGTGTCATTATGAGTCGGTTAGTCTGGGTGTTAATACTTTTAATATGAAAATTGAAAGCAGATATTATATCTTTATCATAGTTGTAAAACAGGAGAATTAATAATAGAATAGTTTTTGACCCACCTTGACTTTCTTCAGCCCTTCGCAAGTCTCGGTTTGGGCACATCTGGTCAATGATTCCTCCACATTGATCAGCCACACTGTGATGTCCTTGACAAATCTCTCCACTTGGGTCCTCTGAGCCGTGAAATCCTTCAGGGTTCCCCTTGCTTCCTCGGTGATTTCTTTGGCGTGTTCCAGCTTCTGCCTTAAGTCTGCTTCTATAAACTAAATACAAAGCTCAATTTCGTGAAAATCTGAGAGGACGGAAAGCACACTCACCAGCTAGGAATTCTGTTTACGAGTAACTCCATCAAGAACACATTAGGCTAACCATAGAAGCCTCTCTAATACTAATAGCTTTTCCCAGGATGGAAAACCAGGGAGTGTGGGCTGCCAACCATATTGAGAGAGGGGAAAGAGCAGCATCGCAGCTAACCCTTCTCTCAGAGTGTGGTGTTGATGGAGGTTCCAGGGAAGAGAAGATCACATCGTCAAAGAAAAGCTGGACCAAAAGTCTGCTGTTAATTCTCCTTCCAAGGGACATGCACACGAGCCTGTCTGGTTCCTACTCTGATTGGAGGAAGCCCACCATAGGATTTAATGGCAAAACAATTTTATTCTGTAAGATATTTATTTTCTTCTCCTGGGAGGAGGTATTTCAGGAAAGTTGATTTTGGTGTGTGTATCCTGAGTTAATAAAAGGACTTATAAGTACTCTAAACTAAGAAAAATGATCTTAATCCCACAACTCAAATATCCGTGCTATTTGGCAAAATCAGCAAACATAAAGGCTTGTTGTATTCTTTTTTTTTTTTTTTTTTTTTTTAATGCCTAGCTTAGAGCAGCTGCAAGCAAGAAGCTGAGAGCATCTTTTCTTCTTGCTCTGCTGTGAGTTTCAACCCCTGCTTGGCACAGCTGGAGGTTCCACAGGCTGGCTGGGAGGGGCCAGCGAGAGGTGGGAGAGGCCTCTGAACAAGACTCCAGGATGACTGTGAGCTGCCTCACACAGCCCCTGCTTCTCTAGGTCTGTGGGTTTTTTTTTTTTTCTGAGAATGCTTTCATTGCTGAGACCAACCCCTTCTCACCTGAGAGCCCCCCTCCCCAGCTGAAGGTCCCTGGAGGAGCTTGAGTATAGAGTACACTCTTTCCTGCCCCCTCACCCTCTCCTTTCTCAGCCCAAGGCATCTCTGCTTTCATGCCCCAGAAAGCCTTCTTAGACAAACCAGCTGTCCTCACGCTGTGGACTCTAAGGGTGGTCTCTTTCTTCAATCATAACTTTTGGGTTGAGCCCACGTGCTGATACACACTCTCCCTCCCCCAAGCCCCACAACTGCGGCTGAGATGCTGGCCAACCACACAAACCTTTAGTCTTTGGCAAATACATCAGAAGTCAGCCAGCCTGCCTGGCAGGGTTTAGAAACCAGAGGCTGGTGGCTGCTAGCTGCAAGGGACAAATGAGGCTGCCCTCTAAGTGGTGTCACAGAAATTCTTTTTTTTATACTTAAGGACAATTAAGAGATATCACCTGACCTCCTTGGGGAAGGGGTGGGGCAAGTGGAGAGAAAGAGAAGGAGAGATGCAGAACAATAGTAGCTGACACCCCAAATCCTTGCTAAATCCTCCCTCTGCAATAGCCGGAGGTCCAAATACATGGGACCAAAGTCATCATCCCGTTTTATTCCAGCCATGAATAGGAATGGCCTTTCCTTTGCTTCGGGTGAAATGTCCAACATTCCCATACGTGCATGAGATCAGGGCCAAGCATGGCCTGCCAGTTAAAGAGAAAGTCAAAGACAATGGTACAAGAAAAGAGAACAAATCCACGAGCATAACTAATAAATAAATAAAAATAGGCAAAGGTACCACAGAGGTGTCAGCTAGAAGTTAGTGAGGCTGTCAGCCGAAGTGGTAAGCCTTACAACATTGGGTTCATCTAGAGCTCAGACATTAGAGTAGCCTAGGTTCCCTGGCCAACCCCGCTTCCCCCTGCCCTGCCTTGGAAGTCTTGGGACTGGGACCATCTACGGGGCTATTAAGGGACATTAGTCCTTGCCCTGTCCCCAGGCCCAGTTACTAAATGAATTAACACATTATTAGTAAGATCACATATGTATTAAGAGGCAGGGTTCTGTTCTTGTCTAAGCACGAAATGGACCAAGAAACAATCAAGTTGATACTGCACTCAAAATTCATAAAGGAAAACTACCCTTATAATAACATTATAATGCTTGAATTGTAAATGTGCCATAAATATTGACACACTGAATTCTACTGATGTTAATGCTTACTTCCCTGTATATGAAAAAAAAAAAAAACACGTTTGCCAAGAATTATGATGATATAGAAACACACACACACACACACACAATCCACACACATTTTGTATTTTGGGAGCAAGGATGTAAGTGACTGGCTGTTATGTGGTATTTATTAGAAAAGTCATCTGAATTCACACTCACCTGAAGTTCTGTTGGTGTTTCTGGATTTTTCGTTAGTTCTTTAAGATTGTTGATTTTGGAACGCAGTTCTTCCAATTTTAAGGCTTTGATTTTAACTTCAGACTATGGAAGCAAAGACACAGGGAAAGGCATCACTAATCCACAGACCAGCGGCCAGCTATGCTTGGCCTCTCGTACTAAGAGCGGCCAGGATGCCGGCGTCAAGCAGTCTTCAGAAAAACTTCTACTTTTTTCACAAGTGTGGAAAATGTTATCATTTAAGTTCACTCTGAATAACAGGGGTATGTGGGTTGGGAATTTCTTTCTTCCCACCCTCTTTTATTGGAAAAAAAATCCCCTGGAAAAAATGAAACACTGACCAAAAGTGTTGAGTCAGTCAGGATCTCCACTAGGCTGTTATTTCTTCATTAGCAGTATTATTATCAGTTACTATGGCAACGTTGAAGTCTTACAGAAGCATGCTAATACACATCAGGACTGCCCAGCTATAAAGGTACCGTTAGCAGTACCCAGAAGATACACTTCAGATTAATATTTACACAACCTTGAAGGAAAAATAATTTTGACATCTGATGTGTTCCCTCCCATTCTTTGCACCAATAGTTAATGTCTGGAAGGATCCTAAACCAAGAATCATTACTGAGCAAAGATACACATAAACTGCATAGTTTTGAGTTGCAAAAGAATATTTAATAAAAGAGCCTCATCAGCTTGAAAAACAGACCTTACTGCTTTGTGAACACAGTTTCCAATGTCCTGAGCTCAGAAAGCAATTCACTGCCAGGCCTGGTGGCCTTTTGCAGAATCAGCCAGGCAGTCAGGGAGCAACTCTGCTGGGCTACGCTCATTTCAAGTATGGTGAGAAGAAAGGCCTAGCAGTAGGAAGGACAGGGTTCCGTCCTGGGTTGGTTCCAGCATACTGACTTACTAACTGACATGTCACATGGTCCTTTCAGAGAGACTCAACCTAGCCACACTGAAGAAGGGCTTCAGGGACACAGGCAGTATTTTCTGCAGTTGTCAAAAAAGGCTGATTTGGTGACTTCCTGTCCTACAAAAAACCATGCTTCAGTATATACCACTGCGGCAGGCCCTAATCATGATGTCACTGTCTCTGTGGAGAAGGAAGGCACACAGCATTTCATGGCATGCCCAGTGTCTGCTGCAGATGTAACAGACACCACAAATCCAAAGGCTTAGCGCATGTATGATAAGTATTAATAAACTATGATGACTTTGAGACATGGTCTTGCTATGTGGCTAAGCTAGGCTCAAATTTGTAACCATCTCTCTGTCTCAGCCTCCCAAGGGCTGTGATTATCGGTTTGGTCCACCATCACACCTGGCAAAGATGATAAATTTCAACCGTTCATTAATTTTGTTTTCAATAGAATTTATTGAAGTGTAAGCTTATTTACAGTTATGCTCTTTAAAATATATTTGTGTGCTTTGCCTGCTGTCTGTATGTGCGATGTAAGCATGTCTAGTGCCCATTCAGGCTAGAGAGAAAGTACTAGGTCCCCAGGAACTGCAAGCACAAATGGCTGTGAGATGCTATCTTGGTGCTGGGGATTGAACCCAGGTCCTCTATAAGAGCAGCAGGTACTCTTAGCCATGGAGCCATAGCTCCAGGTCATACAATTCATTTTAAAAAAATATTTAATTTACTTTTAAAATTGTGTGTCTGTGTACACATATGTGTTTGTGCTGTGTGGGCAAACATGTGCTGTGTGTGCATATGTGCTTATGTTTATATTTGTGTAAGTGCACATAATTGCAGGTGCCTGTGGGGGTCAGAAGCACTGTACCCTCCTGGAGGTACGCATTGCTGTGAGCTTACCAACATGGGTGCTGGGAAGTGATCTTAGGTCCTCTGCAAGAGCAAGGCACACTCTTACCACTAAGCCATGGTTCCAGCCATTCAACTGGGTTGCTTATTATTTATTATTATTATATTTTATGGTATGGGTTTTTGTCTGCATATAGGTCTGTCTGCACACCATGAGCGTGTATGGTTCCTGTAGAGGCCAGAAGAGGGGGATCAGTTCCCCTGGAACTGTTACAGAAAGTTGTAGGCCACCGTGTGGATAATGGAAATTGAACCCAGGTTCTCTGGAAGAGCAGCCAATGCTTTTAAGCGGCCAGCCCACTCTCCAGGTCACAATTTCTTTTTTAAATGATTGTGTTTAATGTCGACATATGCAATTCCTAACAACTACTTTTTATGAGCCTGCCTGCACATGACTCCAGCACAGATCACTATATGAGCTGTAAACTTAATTTTACCACGAGCAATAGCAACTAAAAAGACCTTGGGACTCATCCTTAGGTCTGACTCTTTTGTTTGTGTAGTTTTCATGAGTTCTGACACCCTTAGAAATTGGAATTAGACTACAAAACCTCTCAAAAACTATTTGAGTCAGAGGTGCTAAGTAACATAGGTAGTACTACAATCAAACTACAGTCAGCCATCTGGCTCTTTGTATGTGCCATGCTTTGGGTACTGGGCTACCCGTACCAAGAGGACAGTCAATTACATACCTTTTGAAATAGCTCTATAGTTTTTAATAATGGTCTAATTGCCACTGAATATTTTAAAATTTGTGTGCACTATGTATTCACATGTGTATGTGCATGGGCATATGTGCAGATCTATGTACCTGTGTATAAAGGCCAGAGGTCAACATTGAGTATTTTCCTCAGTTGTTCTCCATCTTATAGAGAGGCAGGGTCTCGCACTTACACCAAGAGTTTACTGATCTGGCCAGTCTGACTAGCCAGCATGCTCTCAGGATCCCCGGCCAGCCACTGATTCTTGGAGATAAGATTATAGGCAGACCAACATATTCACAGGCCTTTATGAGAGGTCTGAGGATTTAAGATCAGGGCCTCAGCAAATACTTTACCTGTCATAAACACCATGACCAAAAGCAACATGGAGAGGAAAGGACTTATTTAGCTTATGCTCCTATGTCAGAGTCCATCACTGAGGGAAGTCAAGGCAGGAACGCAAGCAGAAGAGGCAAGAAGCATGGATGAAGGATGCTCACTGGCTTGCTCCCCACAGCCTGCTCATGCAGAGCCACCAGTGCAGGTGTAGCTCCTTCTACCTAAATCATCAATCAAGAGATGCTGCAGATGTCAATCTGGTGGAAGCAATTCCTCATTTGAGGGTCCCTCTTCCCAGCTGACTCAGTTTGTATCAGATCACCAAAACACTAGCCATGAATAAATTTCAAACCCAATGCAATACATGGGGTTGAAAATGGTTTAAAATGAATAAGCTATCTGAAAAGGTCACACAATTGTAACTTCCCCTATTTCCATAAATAAAGGACAACATGGAGCCAGACATAACCATGGCACAATGTAAGTTCTCAGTAAAAGATGTGGTTTGTTTTTTCTGAATGAAGAACAATAGGCACAAAAAGTTACAATCATTTTCTATTTGGGTTTCACAAAGGAAGGTACCATATTATCAGAATAACTGGACAGTTTATGAACTTTTTTTTTTTTACTAATGTTTGAAGTTCCTTGGTACATGTTAAATGAAAAATGTCCTCCCACGTTTACACATTGGAAGACTTGGTGACCATTTGGTGGCACTGTTTGGAAAGGACATGGGAGCTTTATGAGGATGCCTTGTCAGAGGAAATACATTAATGGGGTTGGTTTATACTCTAGCCATGCTTTCAGGTTTCTCTGTCTAGTTTCTGTGTAAACAAGAAGTGTGGTTGGCTCACCTCCCACCTCCTGCCACTATGCTGCCTCTGCTATGATGGACCGTATCCTTGGAACCATGAGCCTAAATAAGCCCTTTCCCTCCAAGATGATTTCTGTCTGCATATTTAATCACAGCAACAGAAAGGTCACTAATACCAGTCCCAAGTAAGAAACTATTTTTAAAATGAATGAACTAGAGCCTTATTGGTGTTTTAGATCAACAGCAGAAGTTAGGTGACTCTTGTCTTACTCATTTGTGTCTTTGGAAAGTAGAATGGGAAGGGAATAGGGACGTCACAAGAAGACCAACAGAGTCTCCTAACCTGGACCCTTGAGGGTTCACAGAGACTGAACCACTAACAAAAGAGAAATCATGGTCTGGACCCAACCCCTCTCCCCCCACATATGTAGCAGATGAACAGCTTGGTCTTTATGTGGGTTCCCCAACATAAAGGGAATGGAAGCTGGCCCTGAATCTACTGCATGATAGTAGATCCTGTTCCTCTAACTGAACTACCTCAGTGAGAGAATTCACCTAGTCCTGCAGTGACTTACTATGTCAGGGTAGGGTGATAACCCAGAAGGACTCCGCCTTCCCATAGGAGAAGGGGTTAGGGGCAGGGGATAAGCCATGTGGGGGGAGACTGGGGGGAGGGCTGCTATCTGGATGTAAAGTGAGTCAATCATTTTAAAAATTAAAATTAATAAATTTTTAAAAAGCAGAACAGACCTAGAAATACCCATTTTTCCTCATTCTGTGAAATGATATGTCCCAGCCACTACATGTACATAGTCAGTTACCTCCAGTTCTTTCAGGAGCTCTTCGGCTCTGAGACTGTTGTTTAGGTTGCCGATGTTTTCCGCCAGCTTTGGGAGAGAGCTGCTGGACCATCCTTCGATCTCATCTTTCCTTGAAAGGACATCATCCCAGATGGACAGGCTCACTCTCAGCATGTCCATGTTTTCCTCAATTCTTTCTGATACCTGGGAAAGAAAATAGGAGTCAGGTCATCAAACTGAGGTTTCCGGACCCCAGCCCCACAAATGCTCTCTTGATAAGACGAATTATATTTTGACAGATGACATTTTAAAATAATTATTGTACATTAATTCGTT
This sequence comes from Mus caroli, assembly GCF_978045245.1. NCBI lineage: Eukaryota > Metazoa > Chordata > Mammalia > Rodentia > Muridae > Mus > Mus caroli. Next base: position 2,543,044 of record NW_028227264.1, read on the forward strand.
TGCCTTGAATGCTATCACACAGACTGTGTCCATTGATGACAGGGTTGTTTGCATTCTGAGACACTCACTTTTCATTTGCAAGGGTACTTCAGAATGCACAGACGCATCACATGCACTACATAAGTCTATGGGAGCCGGGTGGTGGTAGCGTACCCTTTAATCCCAGCACTTGGGAGGCAGAGGCAGGCAGATTTCTGAGTTCGAGGCCAGCCTGGTCTACAAAGTGAGTTCCAGGACAGCCAGGGCTACACAGAGAAACCCTGTCTTGAAAACAAAACAAAACAGAGTCTATGGGAACTAGGGCTCTGCAGGGTGAAAAAAAAAAAAAACTTATTTTATGTGTCTGGGTGTTTTGTCTGCTTGTATGTATATGATCACACATGTATAGTGCCTGCAGAGGTCAGAACATGGGATCGGATCCCCTGGGTCTAAGGTTACAGACAGCTGTGAGCTGCTGTGTGGTTGCTAGGGATCAAATCTTGACCTCTGGGCCATCCCCCCAGCCCTGTACTGATTTTCAAAGCAGCACTCTATGTAGCCGATCTTTGCTACTTTGTAGTTCTTTCTTGCACCCTTCTCTCCTCTTTTTCCACCCTCTCAACCCCCTCACACTAGATAGGAGAGAAAAAGGAAGATTGAGGTGAGAGAGAAAAGTGAAGAGATCCCTGAATCTAATTTCTTTCCTTTGTATTTCTTCTTCAACCACGACTACCATCAAAGTGCAACCAACCCCGACTCTCAGGGCCCTAGCATTTTTACACCCTCTGAAAAGTTCCCAGAATTCCAAATGTCACACAATCCTAGAAAATATCTGCAGCTGGCAAAACCACGCCTCTGCTAGAGCATGAGGCAAATCACAGTCAGCTGCTGAAGACAGTCAGAAGCTGCCCCATATCTCATACCTGGGGTTAAAACCAAAGCACATTCTTATAATATTTCTGTTTGTTTTTTTTTAAGACAAAATTCCAAAATTCTCAAAAATGTCATTACAACTATATGTAGTTTTATTTATAATGCTGTGATATATGGACGGGCATTAATTAGATTTCCACATATCTTTGATATTAAAAAAAAAAATAGCATCTGGCCATGAGGTTGATGAATGCTGGTGTCAAAACCAAAATCCACACCTACAAACTACGAGACTGATGCTCTTTGTTGCAAAGCTACAGCCTCGATACTGCAAATGGCTATTTATTGTGATTTAGTTTTCTATCAGATATGAATAAATTATCCAATTTTTATCCATAACTCCAGCATTTTGAGAAGGGAAACATTCTACGTTGAATTTGTCATGCTTAAAGTTATTAAATGGAACTCCAGAAATCTGTAGGCTTTGTCAGACTAACTCATGTAGCTTCTTACTACCTCCAACTATTATGTGAACATGATTTTTCCTCACTTTGGCGTTGACTCTAAAAAGTCCAAGTGGAGTTCTGTTCTTTGGTTAATCCTCTACGGGTTTGACTGAGGAACCTGTGTGCAAGCCACTCACGGACACCAGGGGGCGCTCTTACATCCAGCCACTTGTCCAGGGTGCTCTCCATGTCTGTCTTGACCAGGCTGAAATCGCCACTGTGGATTTTTTTCAGCTCAGATAACAAGTGTTTGCCTTTGCTGGTAAAACTATCCAACTCTTTCTGTTTAGAATTCATTTCATTCCTGGAAGTTTCATGCTGCGGACAAAAATGTTTCCTTAATTAGTAAAACAGCTAGTGATAAGGATTTAAAAACATTTGCCTCTAAGACATATAATTTGTTTGGCTTTAGGCAGAAATGAATAATTGTACATGCATACACATATGTATATATATGTATGCATATGCATATGATGTATATGTGCGTATAACACACCTTTACATATACCATACAAAGGCATATGTATATGTATGTATCATTTTCTTGAATTAAAAGAATTTTAGGATATTCGTGTTTAAAAAAAGATTTGAACTGTTAACAGGAATTATCCGCTTCTAAATGTAGAAGCAGGAACTACTGTGCAGAGAATCGCTTGAAGAGCAAACACACTAGACCATTACATAAATGCACTTGCATTTTACCTTGGAAAACGCCCACTTAAGGTCCCCCTGGTCCTTTATGGTAGCTCTCATCACAACGACATTGCTTGCATCTTCCAGAACGTTACACACTGTTGACTTCAAGCTCTGATATTCTCTTACTAAGTCAATGAGTCCACAGCACTGGCCCTGGCTGTAATGATTAAAGAAAATATCTCACTTCTCAAGCATTTGGATAGGAGTGAGTTTCCTGGGATTAGACCTAATATATCATAGCACAAATGTGTTCAGAAACAGGTGTGGATACCAACCATGGACTCCATACTCCTGTTAGTTAATACTGCTTAATTTAAATCCAGTCTGTTCTCCTACTCAGTCTTACATGAGTCACCTAAATATTTCAAGTTTTTAAATGGTTTTTCATGCTTCTCTCTCTCTCTCTCTCTCTCTCTCTCTCTCTCTCTCTCTCTCTCTCTCTCTCTCTCTCTCTCTCTCTCTCTCTCTGTCATAAGGTGGGGTGAAAGAAACCAATAACAGATAAAACCAAACAATATTTGGTGACGTGGTTAAGTTAAAAACCTGTTAAAAAGTCATGATACAAGCCATTCCCAACTTTGTTTCAAAGGCCTTTGTGTGTGATGTGATGAGGTCTGAGGGTCCCTTCTTTAAATGTGTGCAAATGAGTGTCCAGATATCCCATCATCCTTCACGGAAGAGAATCTCTCCACTGAGGTGCTTTGCAACATTGTCAGAAGTGCAGTGACTGTAAGTGACTTATCTTTCTGTCTTATTGGCTCTCCTGCTCTATTTAATTATTCTTGAGCTTAAACAAAAGGGAAGTCCTACAGTTCCATTTTAAAAATTAAAAAAGAAGAAGATAGCTATGTGTTCCTGTTTGTATGTGTATGCGCACATATATATGTACAGGCCTGTGTAGGCCAGATGCCAGCACCGCATATTCTCCCAATCCATCTCTGCATTGTTTTTCAGATCAGACTTTGTCACTGAACCCAGAGATTGCCATTTCAATGAATCTGGCTGTCAAGCAAGTTTCAGTAATCTTCCTGCTTCCCCTCCCAGTGCCGAGATTACAGACAGACAGACAGACAGACAGACAGACCTTCTGTTTTCTGTGGGTGCTGGGTTGGTACTTTTAATTCAGGTTTTCATACTTGGATACACAACACTCTTCCCACTGAGATATCTTCCCAGATCTACCTTTTCACAAAATTACTGACAACTTTAGGCTATTTTTTTTTTAACATATAAAATTTAGAATCATCAATTCCATATAAAATTAAGTAGAGATTCTGTTTGGGATTGCACATTTGTAAGAAAACCCTCAACAACAACAATTTTAAAAACTAGCAGATTTCTGAGAGGTAGTAGTATACCCCTTAATGCCAACCCTCTGGAGGCAGAGACAGGGGATATCTGTGAGTTTGAGGTCAGCCTGGTGTAGGATGGAGTTCCAGGACAGCCAGGACTACATAGAGAAACTCTGTCTCAAAGCAAACTAAACCAAACAAAAAACTAACCAATTTCAGTAAGTATTTCATTAAAGAATATATATATATATATATATATATATATATATATATATATTCATTAACCACCAGGCAAATACAAGTTAAAAACCTGAACGACCTCTATGTGTCTGTTAGAGGTGACCAATCAATCAATCAATCAATCAGTCACAGTAGTAACAATAGAAAACTATGCATGTCTCCTGGAGATTTCCTGCCTGGTGTAGATACTTTGTTGAAATTCCTTGTCAGTTTCTTAAGCATATGCTTACCAAGCAGCTTCACTTAGATTAAAAAACAATCAAGAATGAGAATACCCATAGATTTACACTGGAAATGCATCATTTGACCATCCACAAGTGACTATATTGTCTGTGGTATATCCAATGGAATTTGCAGCTGCGTATTTAAAAACTGAACTATTCACACATGATGTAGGGAAAGAGATGAAAGGACAGATGTAAAGTGGTCCAAGGGTTGCAAGGACAGTTCCTGGCATATGAGAGAGAGACAGAGAAAGAGAGAGGGAGAGAGACAGACAGAGACAGAGAGATGGAGAATGAGACATGAAGGGATTTCTATTGTTAGAAGTGACACTATGAAACTCAATAGCTGAGTCCACCAAATGCATTGGCCAGAGAATTCCATAGGGACAAAAAGGCCACCAACGGAGTGGGGAAGGATCTTTACCAATCCTTTATCTGATAGGCCACTAATATCCAATATATACAAAGAGCTCAAGATGGTGGACTCCAGAAATTCAAATAACCCCATTAAAAAATGGGGTTCAGAGCTAAACAAAGAATTCTCACCTGAGGAATACTGAATGGCTGAGAAGCACCTGAAAAAAAATGTTCAAGATCCTTAATCATCAGGGAAATGCAAATCAAAACAACCCTGAGATTCCACCTCACGTCAGTCAGAATGGCTAAAATAAAAAATTCAAGTGACAGCAAATGCTGGTGAGGATGTAGAGAAAGAGGAACACTCCTCCACTGCTGGTGGGATTACAAGCTTGTACAACCACTCTGGAAGTCAGTCTGGCGGTTCCTCAGAAAATTGGACATAGTACTACTCCTGGGCATATACCCAGAAGAAGTTCCAACTGGTAAGAAGGACACATGCTCTATTATGTTCATAGCAGCCTTATTTATAGTAATCAGAAGCTGGAAAGAACCCAGGTGTCCCTCAATAGAAGAACGGATACAGAAAATGTGGTAAATTTACACAATGGAGTACTACTCAGCTATTAAAAACAATGGATTTATGAAATTCTTGGACAAATGGATGTATCTGGAAGATATCATCCTTAGTGAGGTAACCCAATCACAAAAGAAGTCATTACATATGCACTCACTGATAAGTGGATATTAGCCCAGAAACATAGAACACCCACGATACAATTTGCAAAACACAAGAAAGTCAAGAAGAGGGAAGACCAATGGGTGGATACTTCATTCCTCCTTAGAATAGGGAACAAAATACCCATAAAAGGAGTTACAGAGACAAAGTTTGGAGCTAAGACGAAAGGATGGACTATCCAGAGACTACCCCACCCGGGGATCTATCCCATAATCAGCCACCAAACCCAGACACTATTGCATATGCCAGAAAGATTTTGCTGAAGGGACCCTGGTATAGCTGTTTCGTATAAGGCTATGCCAGTGCCTGGAAAATACAGAAGTGGATGCTCACAGTCATCTATAAGATGGAACACAGGGCCCCCAATGGAGGAACTAGAGAAAGCACCCAAGTTGCTGAAGGGGTCTGCAACCCTATAGGTGGAACAACAAAATGAACTAACCAGTACCCCCAGAGCTCGTATCTCTAGCTGCATATGTAGCAGAAGATGGCCTAGTTGGCCATCACTGGGAAGAGAGGCCCCTTGGTATTGCAAACTTTATATGCCCCAGTACAGGGGAATGCCAGGGCCAAGAAGTGGGAGTGGGTGGGGAGGGGAGCAGGGTGGAGGGAGGGTATAGGGAACTTTTCGGATAGCATTTTAAATGTATATAAAGAAAACATCTAATAAAAAATAAAATAAAACATAAAAGAAAGAATGAAGTGTCCTAAGTTTTCTGGATACAGGCCAGGTTTGAATATAAACTGTGGAATAAAGGATTGCACTGTACAGAAAAAAAAAAGAAATTAAAATATAATGAACTCAATTACCAGTAATATAATAAAAGAAGTAAAGTTTAAAATTCCAATGGCAGCATTTTGCAGTGGCTGGTAACAATCGCTTTTAGGCACTCTTGTTTTGATAATTTGTTTTAAACATTAACTTCACACGTGTTGGCCATAGTAAGAGAAGAACCTTAATGCATTTCGGAAGAACTGAACGTTCTGATGTTCCTAACAGGAGCTGGGACACCTACACCTACGGTGATTAAAAAAAAAAGCCATCTGGCTGTTGATCACACGTTCAGAAAGCAACAGGCAATTCGCAGCAGCAGCAGCAGCAGCAGCAGCATGAATTGAGGAGGAAACTTTGAAAGCAAAATCAAGAGGCTTCCAACTCACTTTTCATGAATTTGTCTTCTAGTGTCATCCCAGGTTGCCTCTAAGCGGTTTATCTCCCTATCCACTTCAGGTGCAAACGCAACATCCTTCTGGGCGATTTGTTTTGCTTTGTCTTTCAGCCAGCAGAGCTCGTGCTCATGGGAGTTTAGCTCATCCTCCAGCTGGTTGAACACTCTCAACCTGTCAAGTGAAACGCTGCTTTAGTGGCAATATCCTGAAGCTGCCGTGGACCAATACTTCCTCCTCTAGCTCCATGAGATCAGAAAGCACACATTCACACCACCCGGGGAACTTCCGATGCGACAAACTAATATGTATCAAGTGACAAAGAGGTTTTTCAAAGTCACTTCATAAAATGACTGGATCTCAGAAGATATTGAAAATCACCCTTACTGTTTGTTTTAACCTTTCATTGAAATTTTATCTTGTCTTCTTTGTAGTACAGGAGTTCTCAAAGAAGGCTAATGCTCTGTAGTTGAATTCTTTTTTTTTCTTTCTGCATTATCATAGAAAAATCTTTCTAAGCTCTGGGATGTGTGTGTGTATGTGTGTGTGTGTTACACACTTTAGCACCACAGTTGTTTCATTTAAAATCAATAGGGCTCTACCAAAGCTTTTTGAAAAACCCAAATTACCTCCTTTAATAAAACATTAGTATGAAAAGGCAATCCTGATTTTACATCCCCTAATATATGCATCTGTGCGTGTATAATATGTGGCCAGAATTCATGCATTCTGAGCTGTGTTGTAGAGGGCACGCGTGTACTCTATGCCCTCGCCCACTGTTTCCCAAAGTGGCTTGGGCAGAGGTTTCCATTCTCCACGCCTTGCAAACGTAGGTACGAAGTGCTTATGGAAGTACATGGAGATTGTCATATAGCCAAGATTGGGTAAACCCAGAAATGCTTTGTAATGGATTAGAGAAGCCAACAGGCTCTGGAGCCCAACTTGGGCAGCAATTTGAGAATACCCACCCTGTATCTGCACACACACACACACACACACACACACACACAAAGAGATAGAACAGAGAGAAGACCAAGTTGCCCACATAGAGCACCATTAAAGCTTTGCAGGAAAATGAATTTTAGAACGAGCATCAGATTCCAGCATCCATCAAGTTTCTGACCTATGCTGCAGAGCCTGGCGGGTGGGCACATTTAACCGCTCCCTGTCCATCCTCTCTTCAATATCCTCAATGTTTCTCAGCAGCTCTTCTTTCTGCTCCTGGAATGCTTCTTTCAGTGCCACCAGGGCGTCTGCCTCACTCTGCTTGGTTCCCAGAAGGTTCTGGATTCTCTCTACTTCTGAAGAGAGCTGGTCGGTGGTGGCTCTGCAGGAGGTCCTTTCCTCAGGGCTCGCACTTTTCAGGTGGCACTGGGCTTTGGTCAGGGTACCATCCAGACTGATGGCACTGGATTCTAATGTTTTCACGTCTTGAATGGCATTGTGAAGGTCCTTTTTGAGGGAGTCAGACTGCTTCTTACTCATGCTTTTGGTGGCCTCCACTGTTTGTCTGAGCTGATGGAGAAGAGTAGACACGCAGGCATGGCTCTGGAGGAATTCTGCTAGCTGTGCCAGAGCCAGCTTCCGCCTCTCCACTACCTGGCTGGCTTCTTCAAAGAGCTGGAAGCAGTCATCCACCTTGCTCTGCAGTGGGTGCAGGTCCTGGGCTCTGCCCAGACTCCTCAATTGTGACAAGTGACCTTGAAGATGCTTTATCTCTCCTCTTTTCTTCTCTATTTCTGCAGCATGGTCCTGGAAGGGAAAAGAGTCCTTGAATATCAGGTACACCTACAGCTATCACAGAGGGTGATAAACCAAAGTGTTTGCTTTCACACTGTAGATAGTACAGTCAATCGGTAGCCTAGCATTTAGTTTAGTTTGTTAGTTAGTTGTATTTCCCTGGGTGTATGTACTTATCCATGTGTGCTTTAGCATGCATGTGTGCATACACAAATGTGAAGGCTAGAGGTCAACATGAAGGATGTCTCCTTCAAGTGCTCTCCTCGCCATAGTCAATGAACTTTAAGGTGTCTGATTTGGTGAGACAGGCTGGCTAGCATAACCCGTGGATCAACTTATCCCCTGGAGCTAGGGTTAAGAACACATACTAACTACCATGTCTGAGTGTTTGACCTGATGCTGGAGACCAAACTCTGGCCCTTGTGCTTGAGTGACATTTTCCCGACTGAGCCCTTTCCTCAGCTTGTAGCTTAGTCATTGGAAGTCATCCACAGATGCTGGAGAGAGGGCTCAGTGATTTAAAGTGACTCAGGCCCTGCTGAAGGCTCACAGTCACCTGTGGCTTCATCTCCAGTAGATCCCGCGCTCTTTTCCAGCTTCTGTGGGCAATCGAATTCACATGTATAAACTCACATATATGCACATATGCATAATTAAAAATGCGTATCTTTAAGTTATCTGTAGTAAAGAAGCTTTTGCAAACATTCATAAGCATTTCCATGTTGCTCATCTATGTGTGCCATAACGAAAACAACTCTGAGTTAATTTTTTCACATCTATGCTTTCTTTGAGACAACAGTGTAGGATTTTGATCAGCTCACAACAAATCATAGTTAAAATCCAGCAGAAGATTGTCCTCAATGTTAATATTGCTCCCACCTCAAAGAAACCATTACTGTTTTAATCTTGAGCATGGTTCCTTTAGATAGTCTGCAGTTTGGCAGGTAAGTAACTTGGAGGCTGACTTCTCCTTTCTTAGTGAGGGCATAGAGCCAGCGTAGAATAACCACTGAGAAACAAGTAAGTGTTTTAAACAGAGTCTATAAGGAAACTCTTTCATCCCAGCGCTTGATCAATATATGATTTTGAATTTTAATAGTACAACAATAGATATTATTCATAGGTTACAAGTAAGAGGAATATTAATAATTCATAAATCTGTAGCCTCTTTGATGCTGAGTAGTTAATTCAGAAAAAAAAAATGAGCCTCTCAAACACTGGGATTTGTATTAGTCTTTGTTTTGGGGAACCAAAACAAAATGGAAAACTCAAAACTGGAAATCCTTAGCATTTTGTGCTACAAACTACAGGGTAGTTTGTTTGTTTGTTTGTTTGCTGGAATTACCCTGCTTTACCCGAAGGGATTCTTTTTATCTGTTTAATTTACCTGCCACACACATGAGCTGGATCCATAAGGTCAATTATTTAGTCATCTTTCATACAAATAAAAAAAATCGAAATTATTGTCATGTATGTATTTAAGTATGTTGTCCCTTTGAATGAAAGACTTTTGTCAGAACACAGTCAAAAAGATAGTGCATGCTGAATGATGTCTTGGAGACCTGTGAGAGAGCCAGGATAAAGGCAGAGGGCCTTTTACCTCAGGTGCATTTTGTTCCCTGAGTTGTTTTAAGGTGTGACTTCATGCCTCCTGTGACAAACGTTTATATTCAATTTATAAGGCATGTTTATTCTTATTGCATGTCAGCTCATAGCTCTATGATCCAATCTGGTCAGTGTAGCCTGAATCTGGATATGGCCTTCTGCCTTGTGTTCCTGCTTTCTGAGAAACGAGCTATACAACATGAGAGACAACTGTGTTTAAATTGATCTGTCCTGAGGAAGTTCTGGGAAGGGAGCTCTGTTAACATTTAGTATGTGCTTACTGACATTTATTTACATGTTTTCCTGATTGCTTTCTTTGTTACGTTCATGTATACAAGTTCACTGAAACTGAAAGAAGGCTGTCTATAGCATCAGACTCTAGTCTGCCCCATTCTCTCCAGTCCTCAGATCCCAGGTCAGCAGACAAGATCTGCACAGGTCAGCGAAAGTCAACAATCTCTCCTTTCTGAATATATCTATTTTCCATTTTGAGAGGATCCATTTTACCTTGTGCCGAGTGAGAGCCACTTGATGGTCCCTTAAATTTATCTCTGAAGTCCTTTGCAATTCGCCGAGAAACTGCTTAATCCAGACAGAGAAGGAAAATAGCAGTTCATCAAACTGCTTGTGCTCAGCCAGCACGGACTGGAGAAAGTGCATCCTGTCGGGGAGAGAGGGGCTTTCAGTGGCCATGAATAGAGTGGTTCCTGCTATACTTTCTAGAAGGATCTTCTATCCTGAGCAAAGTAAAACCGTTATGCACAGACAAGCCAGACCTCTGATGAAACCCGAAGCCCCACGCCCTGTCTTTCTTTCTTGGTCTCAGTGAGCCACTGTCCACTCTGATACTGCACTTCCTCTGTGCTTCCCCACCAAGTCACCCCTCAACCACATCTGAGCTGTGCCCATTGCTCCAGCAGTGTCATCAGCACAAGCAGAGTGGTACCTCTCCCTGTGCTCTGTCCCATGCAGCTCCAGTCTAAGCCTCTTCCTTCTTGCTCAGTTCCCAGAAGCACCCCAAACTCCCTTCTTCCCCACTGCCCACACTCAGGGTGACAGCCAAATGTGACTTATTGGATTAGAGAATTCCTTGTTGTGTTTCCATACTACTTCCTGTTCACTTCTGAGGGATGTCCTGGATTCAAATATGAAAGATAAAGTAGGTTTCATTTCTTTCAGAACCAGACCTTGAACAGCTGCGTTAAATAAACTCAAAACGAAACACAGGGTTCACCCTTGTAGTCAAAGGCACATTATTAGGAGCCCTTCTGTGAGGAACCAACCTTTTGCTAATTATCTGCGGTAAGTCTCCCCAGCGCTCATCCAGCTGTTCCAACTGCAGCTTCATCACCGCCACGTCCTCTTTGGAGGCCACTGAGAACAGGGCTTCCTTCAGCTGCAGGAGATTGCTGTAGAGTGAGGCCTGGGACACGACTTCATTTTGCAGGGCCTGAAGAATGGAAGGCAAGTCAGGTCTCAGTCTGATTGGACTGACCCAGAGGACTGCTAGAGGCAGGCTTTGCATTCTCATGGAAAAGATCAGAGAGACTTCTTGTTGCTTGGTTTTATCATTGGCTCTAGGCCACTTTTAACACAATTTTTAAAATGATAGAAAGCCCCGTAGGATTTTTTTCAGTGTCTGGGTGGGTGAGGCAACTTGGGAGCTGTGAGTTTCTCTCACAATGAGTCAACAAAGATAACCAAAGAACATCTACTGCAAAAGAGATCAAGTCAACATGCTATTTCAGGCACTGGGAATATGGTGTTGCTCTCTTTAGATACTTTATTAGGCCGGACTGAAGAACTTAAGAGCTGCTCATCTTATTTCTATGTGATAGATTGACTTTAGTTTTATTTTTGATGAATTAGGCAGTGAACTTTGTTGGGTCCTCCGAGGCAACATAAAATCTTTGGTTCTTACTAACAGGAGAAAGGACAAAGATAACAGCAAAGTGACAGCAATTAAAATAGTCACAAATGAGATGTCATTTCATGGTAGTAAAGGCTCATCAAGCTGTTCCTTTTTGCTTCCCCTCAAGGTCCCACTCAGGATGCAAATGAAACTGTAGAGCCAAAAAAAAAAAAGGATGGAGTACCCTTCCATGCCCACAGGGAAGACCCCCAGGTGAAGCTGGACTCAATGTTAAGGAGAACCCTGAGAGAAGACATCTGGGAAGCAAGGCAGGAGGTAAGCAGGAGGTGAACAAGGTTGTCAGGCCGCAGCCCACAGGAGACTTGGCTGACACTGCAGTGTTCTGACCCTGTGACAGAGGCCTGTGGTCTCTCTTAGTCCTCTCACTGTCTAAACTTTGTTCATGTTTACAGCTTCAGTATTGGACGTGACACCTGGCTCACAGAAGGCACCCGGTCAATATCTTTTGCTTCACTGACTGAAGGGAAGGGTTAACAGGGAGACAAACAGAAGCATCACAAAAGCAGAGCGTGGATCTGTGCCTTTCTTTCTGAAACTACCGTTCCACACGTATAAAAGGACCAAACTGAGCTGTGAGTCCCTTCATCACTAGGGCAGTCACAGGCTTTGTGGAAAGTACCTTTAGGGAGATGAAGAACATTCCAGCTTCACAAGGTAGAAGAGGAAAAGACCAGAGGCACAGCATCCTTCCAAAATCAAGGAGGAAAAAAAGCAGAAGGAGGGAAGTAGGTTCAAACACCAGAGGTCTCCTGGGTAAGAGTTTTAGGAACAATATAAAACTAACCGGCCTCTGCTCTGTTTTCTAGCTATACTGAGAGAGGTGGGGAAAGTCATGAGTCTACCATACAATAAATTTCTTTCTAGAAATAATTTTGCCTGCTGTCTTTCCTGGCACAGATAGCATCCTCTAAATGCATTATCAATATAACAAAAATCATCCATATTGTCTGCAACTTCAATAATAAAAGTGTTTTTTTACTTCAGTTTAGAAAATTGGCTTCTCAAGGATGTTTTAAGCCATGTCGTTTTTCTGTCTTCCCATTGGGCCTTTATCGTTTTCTTTTTTTCTGTTGTTCCTGAATGCAACAATCACTCTTGATTTTTTTCTACATTCTATTCCTTCTTACAAAAAAGCACATTTTGTTTTAAAAAATCACATCTGTTCAAAGGAAGAGCTATTATACCTGAAGCTGTTGATATAGCTTATCTACACATTTCTGCATCTCCCTGCTGTCCTTGAATGCCAATGATATTCGGATGCTAAACAGTGTACTAGAGAATTCTCTAAGATACTGCAGGTCACAGGTTACCACAAAGTTCCCATTGCTATTGTGTCTGTGAGTCCAGACTACTCTTTGTTTCAGTGATGCCAAATAATGGTTTCCGGATGGTTAAATAATTAAAGGACTTAGAAATTTAATTAATACATTAACATTAAAATGCAAGCACACAAGACCATTCCATTTCTGTCCTCATCCCCCGCCCCTTGAACTTGCCTGTATTAACTGCAGTTCACTTTCTACTTTGACTCTATCTGCAGAAATGTCCTTTTCTGGTGAACTGGCTATGGCTTCACATCGCTCTAACCAGGTCAGGAAGGGCGATAGTCCCTTTTCCAACCTAGAGAGAGAGAGAGAGAGAGAGAGAGAGAGAGAGAGAGAGAAGACAAATCATAGGATTTCAACTGAGACACTAGGAGACAAAAATCTCCAGGTCAGCAAGTCCAATAGGACCTGTCACAAATGATGCACAATGTCTGTGGCATTCCTGCATATCAAAGTAATAAATTCCCCTCATTTCCATGGCAACCCTCACATCTGTACAATATGTAAAGATACACATGCTTCCCCTCTACTCTCAGGTCCATGGCTCAATGAATACCTCACAGTAGATATCCAAGTTCACTTGTCTTATATTTAGGATGATTATTTCCCACCACTTAGGGCAGCAGTTCTTAACCTGTAGGTCATGACCCCTTGGCAAACCTTGATCTCCAGAAATATTTACGTTATGACATTTATGATCTGTAACAGTAGCTAAATTATAGTCATGAAGTAGCAAGGAAAGTAATTTTATGGTTGAGGGTCACCACAACATGAACTGGGTTAAAGGGTCTCAGCATTAAGAAGATTGAGAAACACTGACCTACAGAACAGTTCATTTGTATTCTCCTGTCCAGCATGGAGAGTAAGCCAAGAGCTGCTCACCTCTGCCAGCGGGCCAGCAGGTCCTCCAATGCCTTCTGCATCTCTTTGGCTTTGTGTAGTATCTCCTCGTACTGCTGCTGTAGGGCTGCAGCCTCCTGGGTGCAGGACTCTCTGTTTACCACCTTCTGGGCACTGGCTGAGAACATGGTAACTGTGCTGTTGAGGGACTCTAGGGCTTGACAGAGATCCTGAGGAGAGGGCAGAGAGAACTCATTCTGTTGGGTCTTTTCCTATAGTCATGAAGGTTATTTAAAATGTATGAACTATTTATTTCTAGAATTTTTCCCTTTAGTGTCATTGACCTCAGGTAACTGAAATCTCAGAAGTCAAGACCGTGGTTGAGAGGGACAGATGGACAACAGGAACAGCAAGAACAAGTGGGGCCCATTTTCCAGTGAGACTCCTCATGACAGAGTCTTTGTCTTCAGTCCCAAAGGCAAACCATGAAGAGCATCCTGCCATGGAGCAAGACACACTGACTGTGAAAAGAAAGGAGATAGAATTTCCCCAGTTAAGAGTATAAAGATATGGAGCTGGAGAGATGGCTCAGCAGTTAAGAGCACTGACTGCTCTTCCAAAGGTCCTGAGTTCAAATCCCAGCAACTATATGGTGGCTCACAACCATCTGTAATGAGATCCTACACCCTCTTCTGGTATCTCTGAAGATAGCTACATAAAACAAATAAATAAATCTTTTAAAAAAAAGAATATAAAGCTATGGCTGGTGAGATAGCTTACTGGGTAGACGTGATTGCAACAAAGCATAGTAACTGACTTTGGTACTCCTGATGCAGGAGAGAACTGATTTCTGTAAGTTGTCCTCTGACCTCCATATCACTCCTGGGAACAAATGCTTGCTTATTTGTTTATTTATTTTAGAAAAGTCATGACAACTATGTTTAGGGCAAAACCATGCCTAAGACATAACACATTGGGGGAAAAAAGGAAATATGAGACTGTACATTTAAGCAACCTCAAAGTAATATGATTTGTGAAAATTATTATTCATTAGATGCTGAATATATGAAACTTTAAAATCCTATTCTTCCCTTACAAAAACCACATATAAGGTGCTATTATATCTACAGAAATATACAGAAAGATTCATAGATGTGGGTTTTGGTGCCAGGGATGGTGCTGATGCTGGTACTGGTAATATAGGAACTCAGAATGTAGCAGGTATTACATTATGCGCATTACATGTGTGGATTTAATCCTCATGGACAGAGATGGCTCAGCAGGTAAGACCCTAGGATGCCCTTTTAAAGAACACAATACTAGGCAGCTCACACATGCCTACATCTCTGTCTCCAGGGACTCTGCTGCCCACTCTGGTCTCCATTGGCACAGTACTTACATGAAAATACCTCCCCATACACATATATACATAATTAAAAATAAAATTAAATCTTTAAAAATTAATCCTCATAAAAATCCTGACCCATCCAATTTATATTCCTTTGTTTTTTTTTACCACATCAGAAACTCAAGAGAGAAGAATGACTTGTGTCCAAATGTTTTCTTCTAAAATCTAAATATTAAAAAAAATAATGCTATCTTTTCCCATGTTTTAACATTAGTTGAATGTTAAAATCATTTCATCAAATTGAAATTTTCTACTTCTCCTTCATATTAAAACATATAAATAATAGAGAAGCTTTCTTGCTGAACACATTCAAGCAGCCTAGATCCAGAAGTGCATTGTTAACCATTTACTTGCTGCTCCCATTCCCTTTTTCTATAATAAAGATATGTGTGCATGATGCTCACAAAGTAGGGACCGTGAGTGTTGGTTTGCTTATGAGTCAACATGTTTCCTGTTCGTGTCTCTTTGTGCATGATTCTCTGTTTGCACCTTTCCCCATGTTCTCACAAGGTTGTCAACTGTCTTCTTGAAGATTGACAATAAACAGGAGTTAAAAAGCCAGGTCAAAAGAGCACTGAAACTTGTTAGAATGGACAGACTCACATCTAAACGTGGCTGTCAGCATGTAAACTCTGATCTGCACATGTTAATTTTCCTTCACATTTAATGGTGGCAAAGGGAAAAGAGAGTCATTAAAGAGCTAGTCTGAAAACATCACATATTCTGATGAGAAGAGAAATCTGTACATAATATATGTGCACGTTTACACATAATGTATCTCTCAGTGTATAGTGTGTGTGTGTCTTTGTGGTATGCAAGAGTGCATTTGCATGTGTAGTCACATGTGTGTATAAATGTGGAAACTCAAATTTGAGGTTGTGTGTCTTTCTCAATCACTCTTCTTTTGGTTAATTGAGGGAAGCTCTCTTCTGAACACGGAATGAACAGCTCTGTAGTCTAGCTAACCAGCTCGCCCCTGTGTTCCTGTCTCTGCCTCTTGCATGTTACAGGAGGCCACTGTACCTGCCCTGATTATCTGTGGGTGCTTGGGATCCAACAGATTCTTACTGACCCATCTTCTCATGCCAGTAAATATAGACATATCTATAAAATATATATTATATATATTATCTTTATGTATGTATATATATATATATATATGAAAACTCATTTGCATACTTGGGTGTCTTGTAACAACAAATGATTATATTTGGACCATTTAATTTCTCAACTAACATAAAATATTTCCAGCTTTAACTCTCGAAATATTTGCTATTTTCCTTTCCAGTAGGAGTATCCAATTTTTTTGAGTGGATAAATATGAAAAGGTGCAGCAGTGCACTCTCACCATATGCTCTTGGAGAACTTTGTACGTCTCTGCAGCTGAGGAACATATTTTAATCGGATCAGCCAGCCTCTCTGCAAATTCAGACACAGATTGCCGGATCTAAAATAAAAAATGGTGGGCCATAAAAATAATTTAGGATACGTGACAAGGCAGAGAAGGTTACTGAGACGAGGCCAACCTACCTGCTGGGAATGGTCTTCTCACAATCTAAAAGCATGCATCTTTGGAATCTAAAAACCAACACATCTTATTTGAAAGAAAATGTGTTAAGACTTAACCTTCACGCAATGTGTAATGGCATTTGTATATCTCTTCCCAAAGGTGCCATATAAATAATTCTGAACCCAGATAGTAACCATTTGTTGGGTTATTCGCAGGTGGTCTTTCTTTAATTCTCCCTTTCTGGAATGTTCACTGCACTTCTATATAATATTAAATATGTAACTTAAGTTTACTCGGATCAATATTTACCTTTCTCAGATTCTCTTCAAACTTTTGCTGCTGTGATAGGTGGCCCAGAATTGTCCCTTCCAGGCCCCGTGCATGCTCTTGGAGCTCCTCCCAGTATCTTCTTATCTGTGTCAACTTGGCTTTGATGCGAGCAGACTCTCCCGTGGTGACGAACTGGGCAAAGGACTGGGCTTCTTCTTCTAGCCCTACAATGCTGTCAATTTTACTTTCTATTTCTTGAATTGTGACCTAATATTTAAAACAAGAAAAGAATTATTTCAACATGAGCTGGATAGGCTCACCTTCACAAAGTACAGAACCTAGAGCAGAGACTATGGGGACGGTTTGGTTAACTGGTATCCAGACATACTCAGGTGGGGGCCAAGCAGCTGTAAACCACTACCACTTGCTTCCTGACCTCATTTGGGGAGAACAGATGCACAGAAACATATAAGAAATGCATAGCAATGGTGGCTGTGTTGGCTGGAAGGTGAGAACAGAGAAATAAGCAAGAAGCTGTCCCTGGGCTTTCACGGTGACACTGAAGACAGACAAGTATGTTGTTTCCTTATTAATCAAATGTTTCAGTTGATGTGTGGAAGTGGTGGGTTCCAGAAGCTCACAGAAATAGTAATGTTTGTGTGTATTTAATTTTTCCAAAGGCAATAGAGTATGCTGCATTTGCTAAACCCTTTTGCACTCACACATGAAAACAGCCTTTGATGATTTTCATTTGTTCCTTAGGCCAGTGTTTTCCCACTATACAACTCCTGAGCATACTTAGCCCATCATTGGGAAACAGATACACCTTGTCTAAGATTTTAATATCTGGTCAATTCTCATATAGCCTGGGAACCCATTGATTTCTTCACTGGCTAGGTAGTCAACAGAAAGAATAATGTGTGCATATCATCCATTAAATTTGGGAAAGAAAAGACACTTTACAGAATAGTAGCCTATGCAGGGAAACATCTGAGAGCTACCTAGGCTGTGTGAGTATATGTGTGAGCAGCAGTGGTGGAGGGTGGGGTCTCATAATTGGAGAAAAGGAAAGTCATTTCTCCGAGGGATGGTACAAATCAATCAAAATAATGTAAACGTATTATATCAAGTTTCAGACTCAAGTAAGTGGAAGACACCTTTGCCCTAGGACAATCTTTGTGATCTTGGTCAAGATGAGACAACTGGAAAGGGCCCATGCCACCTTAAAGCCCACATGGCATGACCTTTTCAAATTCTCTTTTTCATATGCATGGCTACAGCAGAGTACCAGCTAGAGATTTGTTATCTGATCATAGAGTCTCGGCTCCTTTTTCTGTCTTATCAAATTCTGTTCTGAAAACAAAATACTCATAGGTTCAAAATGTATATAGCATTGAATGTATTAATAATTTGTCTACATAGCTGCAGCATGTAACAGAAAGAATCTTGACTAAGAACAAAGTTATGAGTTCTCAGCTGCACTCACAACATCTACAAATTCACGACCACAGGAATCAAATTTGATCATGAGATTGTAATCAAAAGGAGAAATATTCTATCAGAGAAAAGATGGAAGATGAGCCTAGAATATGCTGTTGCTATTTATCAGCATTGTTCATATGATGATGAGCAAGAATAATCTGAGATTGTCTTTATAGACATGATAAGCTTGATTTAAAGTGAAAATGATATTGCGAATGTATTTTTAACCATGCTGAACAGTGTAATGACTCAAATTCCAACAGTTTGGAATTCGAATACGAACCTTCGAAAGTGAAGTCTGTTGCACTCCACTCCATTGTTGCTTCTGCTGACAAATATCTTTTTTGCTATTTATATTTATTTAATATATTTCAGATCATTTTTGAAGTGCTATTTTGGATGTGTCAAATGTATTAAATATTTCTAACTCTTCGGAGGCATGGCATGACATTTAATCAATTTTATAGTTCAGAAGTAAGTCATAAGGCATTTGTTCATTATTGAAAGGAAAAGCTTTGAAACCGAATGATCTAACAGTGGTGGGAATTCTAAGGGAATTTTCTTTTCCTGAGAGTTTAGTGAAAATGATTAAGTGAGAGGTTTTTATTAAAACGTTAAAATACTTCATGAATTTTATCTTAGGGCTCGGCAGCTGCTTTCCTAGACAGGACAGAGACAGCAGGCCATGTTTGCGGCATCCTATGGATGTGCTGTTACACAGGATGCCTGATGAGCAAGAGCAGCAGTCAGCATATTGACCTGTGCCCCTCCCGCCATGCACATGGTCCCACATATTCTGAGTCACGGCATAAAATGTGTCCTCGACTTGGCATTTATTTTATTATTAATAGGACGCAATGGCAAAAGGGTTTCCCACTTTTAAAAAAATGAAGAGAGCAAGCAGAAGGAAGTGCCTGAAGCTGTGTGGTGTGAAATTGTATAAAACAGAGAGGGTGTATATTTAAACAGGGAAATAAAGTTGAGAAGGAGAACTTGGTAGGGGTTCTGGAGGGAATTAGAAGGGAGAGTAGCTGGAAGATATGATCAAAATATATTGACTACATAAAGCAAATTCTTAGTGTGTGTGTGTGTGAGAAAGGGTGTGTGAATGTGTATGACTGTGTGTATGTGCATGTGTGTGAGTGTGTGTATGTGTTTGTGTGTCTGTGTTGTGTGTGTGTGTTTGTTTTTTGCGTGTGAGTGTGTGATTGTGTTTGTGTGTGTGTATGTGTGTGTGAGTGTGTGATTGTGTTTGTGTGTGTGTGAGTATG
>NW_028227264.1:2565000-2837500 GCF_978045245.1 Mus caroli
CTCTTGCAAGTACAGTCCTGTTTCTTGAGAGTCATAGACTAGTATTCAATGTGTTGCTACATAAAAACGTTAGCAGTAACATTTTAAGAAATATTGACAATGATATCAAAAGCTTGTCATCTTTAAACTCTATAGAAGGATTTACCAGGGACAGAAGAGATTATTTCTTCTTTTCAGATAAATATTTCATGTTTAAAAGCAAGGTAGAGTTTTGCAGGTAATTTCTGGAAGGGTTATATTAATCCATGGTAGTTTGAATACAGAGGCACTATGGACATACAAGCTTTGACTCTGAGACATATATTGTACATAGTGTGTGCTTAGACCTAGAACCTATGCTCTCAGAAAACCTCCACTTCTAACAGGTGACAACATAATAAAATAGTAAAAAAAAAAAAAAGTTGTGGCTTAGATTTTAGGTTGTCCCTGTATTATGTGAAGGCCACAGAAATGAATAGATATGGCTTAGTGATGAATATTCCATATCAAGATGCAAACACCAAGTCCCTCGTATATTTTTGTTATTATTGATACCAGTTCTTGGACTGAGGATACTTTTCATTTAAGTTGAGCTGCTTCCTTGAGAGAGCTTGAAACATAAAGATGACACCTTGAGATTTTGCAAAGACTGGAATATAGAAGACACAGGAGACACTATTGGGATTTTATCCCAGAGAGGAACGTTTAGAAGTTGTGAAGCACATACTCTTCTTCAAGCGTGTCTTCTAGGGTTTTGACCTGCTCCTTGATTGACTTGGCCTGCCGCTGAAGCACAGGCTTATTCCTGGGCCCCAGCGGCAACTCTGCGGCTTCCTTGACAAGGTTCTCAGCCTGGGTGGCAATACTTTCCGTCCTCTTAGAAAACTCCTAGGGAAAAACAACAAAACAAAACAAAGATGGTGGAACTGTTAGGTAAGCATTTTAAACTCTTGGGTGGTGCACTGAAGTCAACAGCATATTCCACAGAGATTGACCAAGAGATGGCCATATACTGCTCTTAATGCTAAGACAGACTCATATTCTGCAGGCTAACTTAGGTAGTTCGATTAAAACATTTCTACTAGTTTTGTAAAATAGGTTTTCCACACTTTCCTCATTTGGGTTTATCATTCGGAGTTCTAAGATTCTTATAGTTATTAATTTATCCTCAGAATATGTTTATTTTCTACCAGCCAGTTCACAAAATAACCAGCAGTTCTTGGTCCTTTAATCATAGGGACAGTAGATTTCTGGGTCAACTAATACATTTGTTTCCCTAACAGGGGGATAGTTTGTCTAACACATTAGGGATTTTATTATATATTTTTCTCTGTAGGAAGAAGTTACTGTTCCCTGAGAAGTAATATAGTGTGTCCTTAATGCTGCAGAATCTTATTTTATGTATATACACACACAACATGATAGGAAGAAGCTCAGGACTCCTGCTCTGCAACGGAGACAGAAGCTCATATAAGCCAACCAGGTCACTATCTGAGACTGAACAGATCCCCCTGCCTCTACCTCCTAAGCACTGAGATTTTAGGCATACACTATTATGTATTATGCTTACCAGTGGAGGACCCCAGCCCAGGGCTTCCTGTGTGCTAGGTGGACACTCTTCCAACTGAGCCATACCCTCAGTCCTAGCAAAGCCTCATTTTGAAAGAGTCAAGCCTGTGCTACAATTGTGAACCACTTGTTTGCCCACTGTACTGGCTATTTTTGTGTCAACTTGACACAGCTGGAGTTATCACAGAGAAAGGAGCTTCAGTTGAGGAAATGCCTCCATGAGACCCAACTGTAAGGCATTTTCTCAATTAGTGATCAAGGGGGAAAGGCCCCTTGTGGGTGGGACCATCCCTGGGCTGGTAGTCTTGGGTTCTATAAGAGAGCAGGCTGAGCAAGCCAGGGGAGGCAAGCCAGTAAAGAACATCCCTCCATGGCCTCTGCATCAGCTCCTGCTCCCTGACCTGTCTGAGTTCCAGTCCTGACTTCCTTTGGTGATGAACAGCAGCATGGAAGTGTAAGCCGAATAAACCCTTTCCTCCCCAACTTGCTTCTTGGTCATGATGTTTGTGCAGGAATAGAAACCCTGACTAAGACAAATTGGTACCAGCAGAGTGGGGTATTCCTGTGACAACCTGACCATGTTTTGGGGAGGACTGTGGAAGGACTTTGGAACTTTGGGCTTGAAGATCCATTCGTTATTAAGAGCTCTGTCAGATGTTGTGTAGGAGCTTGGAAGATAATGTTGAGAACAGTGCAGAAGATGGAAGTCTGGTTTGTGAAATTTCAGAGGGAAAATTAAAGACTTTTCAGGGCCATTGCTGTTTTGATTGTGAAGATTTTGTAGTTCTGGTTAGCTGGGGCTGAAGAATCAGCTGTGATTAACAAGATACCAGAACTACTAAAGCAAAAACTTTGCATTACTGGGACTATTGATGCTGGTTAGCTGGAGCTAAGAAATTAGAGGTGATTAAGAAGAGACCAGCATCGTTGAGGTGACATCTTCTGGGAAGTGTTTTCTGAAAGCACAAAGAGGCTGTGTTCCAGAGATAGGCAAGGTTGTACTCCTTCTGCAGTGGGACTTGGTAATGTGTAAGGGTCACCCAGGTGGTACTGGTTTTGAAGGCATGAAGGGGTCATGCAGAGGAGCTGAGGCTCGGCACTATGAGAGGCCATGGAAGGCCATTGGTGAAGATGCAGCCTCAGTTGCAATTGAAGGCCCAGGACTGAAGGGGTCATGCAGTGTTTTGGAGATGCCAGTACCATGAGATGACCACCAAGAGCAGCAGCAGCAGTGGAGTATAGGCATCTGGAGCCTAGAGGACGACATGTGTGCTACAAAGGGCATGGCTGGAGAAGTGACCCAAGCCCTTGGAGGAGCCCAGAAGATAGTGAGTTGGATCCCAGACGTTGGACGGTTGGAGATTGAGTTTTGCTTTGATTGTGACTGTGCCCTGACATTTTCCCCCTTGAAGGAAGAAACTGTTTTAGTGGAACCCACAGTTAAGAGACTTTTAATTGTAAAAAGAATTTGGATTTTAAAAGATATGTATATTTTAAAGAGATTGAAATTTTAAGAATATGTAAAGACTGTGGGACTTTTAAAGTTATTTAGATCTTGGGGATGAGTAAGAATGTAAGGGTTGAGGCTTACTAGTGATGTGTTTGTGTGTCAAGTTGACAAGGGGTCAATTGTACTGGCTATTTTTGTGTCAACTTGACACAGCTGGAGTTATCACAGAGAAAGGAGCTTCAGTTGAGGAAATGCCTCCACGAGACCCAACTGTAAGGCATTTTCTCAATTAGTGATCAAGGGGGAAAGGCCCCTTGTGGGTGGGACCATCCCTGGGCTGGTAGTCTTGGGTTCTATAAGAGAGCAGGCTGAGCAAGCCAGGGGAGGCAAGCCAGTAAAGAACATCCCTCCATGGCCTCTGCATCAGCTCCTGCTCCCTGACCTGTCTGAGTTTCAGTCCTGACTTCCTTTGGTGATGAACAGCAGCATGGAAGTGTAAGCCGAATAAACCCTTTCCTCCCCAACTTGCTTCTTGGTCATGATGTTTGTGCAGGAATAGAAACCCTGACTAAGACACCCACTTTGTTGGATAACTTTTCAGGCTCTTTTGTATGAGAGTGAAATGTACACATCATATTTTCCTGGATGAGGACTTGGCACCCACCAGCAGATTCATTTTGAAGTGCCTTACACTAGCAGGTACCATTTATCAATTTTCCATCTTTCAGACAGACCAAAAACAAACAAACAAACAAAAACAAAAAAACAAAACAAAAACCAACCAACCAAACAAACAAACAAACAAAACCTGGCTTATTTTACCTGCTGCTTTTCAGCAACTCTGATCTATTTTAATTCAAAAGTTTTAATTTGTATGAGGCTCTGCTCTGCTATGTTCTAGATGCTACTTGCATTTTGTCAGGTAAATCATGTTGAATATTAAATTAGAAAAGATAAACATTGGTGATAGCCTCAAGTGAAGAGAATTAACGTCTTATTTCTTCTCATGAAAGAAAATCTGACAAGCGCCTTAAATGTTCATCAGCTTCCCCCTTTAAATAGTCAGCACAGAACTGCTATGTAAACATTGGTAAAAGTCAGCTTGCCCCTCAAAGCATCTCTCCATATAAGACTGTACCATATGCAGTACCATAGAAGACGGTACTCCCAAGGACCATTTTGAAAGTCATTATAATAACCATAAAAGTTAAAACTTCAACATAGAATAATCATAGCTTCCTATTTGGAAAACTTAATCGTGTCAAATGAGCATCACTATTGTGGCAGAGAAGCCATGTGTGGTTCAGATAAAGCTTGGCAGCGCTTCCTGACGGCACAGAGATGGAGAGCAATCTGAAGGATGACGCTCACTGAGATCACAGCACTGAATCTCACTTATGACTATCTGTCAGCTCCAGGTGTTGCCGGTCCATTTTTGAAGACCACAAATCTCAGTTTTATTAATTCCTCAAAGTTTACAAATGCAATAAGAAGTGTCAATTAGTGTTGCTGTGCCTACACACACACACACACACACACACACACACACACACATATATATATATATGTGTGTATGTATTTATGTATATATAGTGTTTTACATGAACTACCCACAGGAAATTGTAATGCAAGTGCTTCAAAGAATAGGAAAGGGTTAGTATAAACAAAATTAAACAAAAATAGAATGGTGTCTATCACCAAGTCCAGAGAATATGATGTATGAATATCCATGAACCCATTAGGAAAAACACTGGTTTTCACCAGGTAGAGCTATAGCTAAAACCAGGCTCTGCTCTTCCTTAACCAAGCCACCTTTGGCCTCTCTGAACATTCACATCCATGCTGGGCCATGTCTATTATGAAATCTAACTTAATCTTGTCATGTGAACATATCACCTACCAGCACACAGAAAAAGCCAATGTCTCTCAGCACAACCACCCAAGGGCTGTTTGTAGAATAGTAATGTAAGAACAGTGCAGAGTGAGCAAGGTGGCCAAAGGAGGTCAGAAGTGCCAATACCACATGTATGTGACACTGACTGTAAGTACATAGCAAGGCACTGAAAGCACTCTGTTTCCAGCAGCCCAGACTCTTATCCTTTCTGATTTCTTTATCTGCTTAGACATTTGCTGCCCTGAGGCACAGCTCTGGCTGTGTGGCCTTCTTAAGAACTCTCTGATGACCCAACTCCATGTTGCCTGGAGAGTAACATTTGAGCGTTCATTGTTAGAACCATTGGCCAGCTTTCCAAGTTTGTGTCTCTTTACCTCACACTACAGTACTGAAGCATCATATCTAGCTCTTTCACTCCTGATGGCGTTCCTCCTTCCTGGATCATCTGTCTGTCCTCCACCTCTAAGCTGCTCTGACTTGACTGACCCCTGAACATCAGTACCTCCAGAGACCTGACAGTTCATACACACCTCTGTTTGGAACTGACACTTGCCCACTGTCATGAAAATCTTAGTTCTTAAGGTGTAAGTCCTTCTTACACCCTCGTTCCACAGTGTGCTGAAGAGTGGGTTGTCAATAAATAGTAAGAATTGATTAAATGTGTAATAATAATAATAAGTTGCATACCTTTGTCTGCTCCAACTCTGATGATAGGCTTTCCAAACTGCTGAAGCTCAAGAAGCGTTCGTGGCTGGAACCTGTCTGGAAAAGATATCTGACCACCGTTTCCTTGTTTGTCTCAAACCGCTCCCATTTCCTCAAGCTGACCTAAATTAGAAATAAGTAAACGCACATCATGCCACATTACAAATGACCAGACTGAATCCTAATACACTGCGGCTTTCTCGTTCATTCATTCCCTAAGCCTGTGTGACATCACACAACAAGGCCAATTAAAGATGAACTTGGTTCTCTTTGACAGCATTTCCTTCCCGCTAGGCCTTCAGACGAGTCCTGAGTTCCCCAGCAGACATAAAGTCTTGTGCTCCTACAGATGCAGTGATAACATGTAACTAAGTGATCAGGGAGAAATAGCTTGTCAATCATTGGCAAAGAAGGTTGGGGTAGCAAGAGGGAAGAGTAGAGTCAAGAAACAGCAATAAGTAGCAAAAACCCAAAATCATTTTTAGGGCAGTGTGTCAACAGTACCCCAGAGCACAGGGTGGCTTAGGGCAATGTGTCAACAGTACCCCAGAGCACAGGGTGGCTTAGGTGTGGCTGCTGGGTCTCCTGGACATGAGAAGCAATATGAGCAAGTTCATGGATTCAGAAAAATCCTGGTTCATCGCATCCGGGTTCCATCATTGAACTGCCTGTGAGATAGGAATGAGTTACAAATCTTTCTTAAGCATCCCTGTGATTCGAAGGTGAAATGTTTCCCACTGGCTCATATGTTTAACACTTGGTCCACAGCTGATGGGACAGACTTGGAAGGTTGTGGATACTTTAGGGGATAGAGCCTTGCTGAAGGAAGTGGGACTCTAGGGGCTAGGTCTTAGGTTTGGGAGCCAGTCCCAGTGAGCCCCTGCTTTTGCTTCCCTACCTCTTTCACCACAATGGAATGTATTCCCTTGAACAGAAGTAGCCCTACTACCCTTGAACCACTTGTTGGGTATTTGGTTACAGCAATGAGAAAAGCAACTGAGATAGTGTCTACATGTGCAAACTATGCTGTTTACAATGAGAAAAGCAACTGAGATAGATAGTGTCTACATGTGCAAACTATGCTGTTTACATTTAGAGATGTCCAGAAGCTTCTGCTATGGCTAAAACCAATCCAGGTAAAGGACTTAAGGAAATATCACCATCAGCAGCAGAGGTGAATGCAGGCTCTTGCTGCAGACAGCAAGTCAATCCAGTCTTAGCATCGCTGAGCCAGCTCCTGCCAGCCAGCCCAGCCCTACCTGGATGCGACGTTCCTGCCTCTCCCTGCTCTGCTCCAGGCCTGTGAGGGTGCTCTCCAGCTTCCGCAGCTCCTCTTGACCTGGGCCTGCCTGCCCACCCTGCTGTGCCTGCTCCATCTGCTGCTGGAGGTCTCTCTTCTTTGCTGAGATCATCTTTGTCTTTTGCTGGAAGCAGTTGTTCAATAGATGAATATAAACTTGTTTGGTTTTGTTTTTCTGTGTAGCCCTGGCTACCTTTGAACTCTCACTCTGTATACCAGGTTAGCCTCAAATTCATAGAGATCTACCTGCCTTAGCTCCTGAGTGCTGGGATTAAAGGCATGCACCAACATCACCAGACGTATAAACTTTATTCTCTTTGTAGCTATGCAGGGCTATAAGCATGTTAATATCAGAGGTGTAGAAGGCAAAGCCTTAATAGGTGTGGGCTTGAACAGTTAAAACATTAATATCAGGAACCATGAATCAGTCAAAGACGGTTGTTACTTAAACATTAGCTTATGCTCTGAATGGTCAAGGTGTAAATAATTTGGCTTTAGTATTTTAATTATGTGTGGAGTTGGAGAACATTGAACATATGCAACACTTCAAAAATATTTTGGTAAAACAACTAATTTGATAGTCCTAAAATAATTGCTTTTTGTCTTTAAAAAGTTCCACTCCATTTTATCATCTGTGATTTACAAATGCAAATATTAAGAATTTTTCTTTTGGGGTATATATTTGAATAGTTAATCTACTGATATACATAGTTATTATATCTACAAATTTACATAGTTGTGTATATATACTTATATGAAAGTATAACATATATAAGTATACTTATATATAAGTAATATATTCCATCTGCACATATATTTTGATGTCTACCACCAAACTGCCAGAAAGCAACTAAATTAAAATAATTTATTATTGGGGATAGGTTTGTAGTTCAATGGAAAGTTGGAGCTTAATATTAAGGTCCTGTTTTCAATCTATCACCAAAAAATAGGCTGATTGTAAATATGTGCAAATATCCATACAAATTTATATATGCACATACATATTTGCATATATATGCCTATTATACATTCATACACACATGTACATATACACACAATTATATATATTCATATATACACACATTCATATATACACATTCATAATACATATATACATTTATGCATATATAGATACATATCTACATACACACATATATACATACATATATACATACATATAATTCCTTTGGTTTTAGTTTTAACCTTTTGCAAGAGCAAAAACCATCTAGGAATTTGTTTCCAGGGTGCTCAGAAACATGTAATGTTTATCAGAGAAAGCAGAGCATAGAATTGCAAAGTGTTTTGAGCTATCAGTCCAGTTCCTTCTCCTTTCCCCTTCTTCATCCCCCTGCCTCAGAACCTATTCTTTATCTCTTGTCCACACTGTGCATGTGGTGAACAAAGAGGTCTCTACCTGGTGATGCAGGAGCAACTGCTGCGCCTCAAGCAGATTTTTCGAGTCCAGGATCATCTCAGCCTCTTCCTTGCCTTCTTGGGGGCCTGATATCAACCCCTCAAGGGAACTTTTCATGATTTCCTTGTACTGAATGCATTCTCCGAAGTTGCTTAGCAGCTTTTCAACCTAAATTGTTATAGAAGAAAAGGAGTAAATCACAAGCTATTTAGCAAAGTTTGTGGAATATGTTTACATGGAGAGGTGACAAATTCACCTTGCCTACAGCTAAGCTATGCAGTGATATGCCTTACAGTAACACATTGTGAAATGGTTTAAAGGTCTTATGTATTCATTTTTACCTTATGTGAATACGTGTTTTGCCTGAATGTATTTCTGCATTGCATGCATACCTTGTGCTTACAGAGGCCAGAAAGGGGCATTAGATTCCCTGGAGCTGGAGTTACAGATGTTGTATGCTGCCACATGAGTGCTCAGAACCTAACTCAGCCCTGGGCAAGAGCAGCCTGTGCACTTAAGTGCTGCACCAGGCTCTAGCTCCCAGAAATAACGTCTCTAATTAAGCTAATTAGTCCTTCAGTTACTTCACACATGCAAATTTTGTGTTTGTGAGAGACTTGGAGTCTATTGTCTTAGCTTTAAATATATGAAGCCACTCTGTTTATCACAGCATATACATTCCATCTCCAGAACTCATAACTTCACAATTTATGCCTTCAGTGAAATTGCTGCATTTGAGGTGATGATATATTACATATTCTAAATGTGTATATAAACTATGTCCCGACAGCTAAAGCCAGATTCATGATTCCTATGCTTTTGTATAGTTTTGAATCTTATTTGATTGTAGTTCAATAGCACAGCCACTTGGAGGAACTGAAAATTCATTTCATTGGACAGTATTCTGCACCCTATTAAAAAATCTGTTCTAAAATTAAGAACAGAAAAATGTGCATGTCTCGATAGCAAAAGTACGATAATAAATTATCTGTTTTATACTTCATATCTTGGGGTTCTTTGATTATAGTCTCATAAAATCCCTGGCAGTGATAAGACCTTATACAAAGTGTTGAGCCCATACTATTTAAAACCAACAGAGGAGAAAAAAATCGTGAAGAAAATGATAGAACATTTGTTGAAAATGTTCTTCCAAAACCACTCTATGGTTCTGTACTACCTTCCCTCTCACAAACCCTTGAGCTTTAGACTTGTTCCCTCTTGCCTGCTCAACCTTCCCCTTGCACACTGAGTGAGTGGAAGCAGCCCTAACAGACAGGAAGTTTAAATACTTTATCCTATCATGGAATATAGCTCATTGTGATGCATATTAAATTTAGAACAAGTTATTATTACTGGTTAGCAGCTAATGAAGACTTATCTGTCTCAATACACTTCCAAGTTCTTAACCTAAAGTACTGAATTTAGTCTTTGTTATTGCTTTATTGATGTATTTTAAATTCTGCTTTAAAAGGAAGGAAATTGGGGCCTAGAGACATTTAATAAAAAACTTAAGATGATATGGAAGATTATATATAAAGTTTTAGCTCCATTGCTGGGTTTCTCTGACGTCTAAGCATAGCTCTTTCTTTTAACTTCCGCGCCTCCCCCCCCCCCACACACACACATAAACCTCTCTCTGTCACTTAGGCTAGTCTTGAACTTGTTATATTCAGACCAGATTATCCTTGAACTTCCTACCCTCCTGCATCAGCTAGGATTATAGGTATGCATCATTATACTGGGTTTCTCAAACCATTTCCCCTAAACTTTGGAATATGTCCTTAAGTGGCCATGAAATAATGATGTTTTCAGTAAGACCAAAAAAATCATTTGGCTGACCATCTTTGGACTTTAGACATAGTTCTTTAACTTGAACTACCCAGGCAGTAGCATTTTCCTTAAATCAAGCATCCTGCCCATCTTTCTGAATGCTCTTCATATAAATAACTATGCTTTCTTTATAAAACTACTTGCTAAGCTACAACCAAAACAAAGATGGCTTTTCAGCCTTCTTCCCCAGGATGCTGTTTATCACTGTAAATGACACACCTCTGACAGTAATGCCACAAGAGCCTTGAAAGAGCTTGATAATTCTGCCAGCTCATCTCCTCGCTTTTGGGCTTCATTCTCTGAAGAAATATCAATCAAATGCTTAAGCCTGGATTTCAGCCAGCTGAGACTCTCTCCTTTCTTGGTAATGTCATTTCTGATCTCCTGGAATGAAAGGACACTTTTTAATAACCAAGAGTTGTTACAAATCATGATCAAGCTGGGGGGTTTTGTGCATAAGCCTATTTTTATGTATGTATTCAGTAATGTTATTGAGTTCACAAATAGTACCTTGGGCAACTATATGCCAGAAGACAGGGGCAGAAAGACTAAGCTCTTTCATAGTAGGCATGTGACTTTCAAGGATTAGAAATGCTGAGGAGACTCATACTCTAGTCTCTGTATGCCAGGTCAAGGCCTTGATAAGACAGAAGGTTGCTGTGTGTGAGTCACAAAATAAACACAATATTCAGATCTGGAGCTCTGTTACCTTGGCTGGGTTTGTGGCCTCTAAAGCAACTGAACTGAGCCAGTCCAGCCTGACAACAGAATAATCAAGGAATTCCCTACGACCTCTGGGTGCTCAAGTTGTCTAGATAAAACTGTATTGTAGAAACACACAGCATTCCAGTTTCCTGTGGTAATTCTTAAGTCTATGCTGCTATACAATCATGCATGCTGTTTCCTTCTCCAACCTTTCCCAGGAAGTAAAGCTGCTTTAGAGATATCACTGAGAGGGCTTAAATCTCAAAGCTATCAGCAGCTTTATAGAAGGGAAAAACCTACACTTCACCACATTAATATAAACAGATATTGTCTTTAAAGAAATATAGAAGCCTATTTTTTTATAGAATCAGTGTGTGTGTGAACAAACTAATCAACCAACCAACCAAAGTAGTCAGTTACACTACAAATATTTAGTTATTGGAAATTTTCCTCTAGCAACGACCAGCTCAGAACTTACATCTACCACATGCTTAACCTCATCGTGGTTGCCAATGTTAATGGGCTCATCCTTGATTTTCTTCAACCATGCCTTCTTTGCAGACACCCAAGAGGAGAACTCAGAAAACCTGAAACCACACAAGCATTTTATTAGGAAAGGGGCGAAGTCTTGTGACGGTGAGATACATTTTCTATTTTGAATCCATGGGAGTAGAACAAATGACAACCACATAGATGGCCTTTTCTGGGAACTTTAACATGAAGCCCAAGGCAAGTGTGGTAATATCTAAAGTCGATAAGGGAGCGTAGCTGAGGACAAGGATATGTCTTAGGGCTTGAGAGGGAAGGAGCCATCGAGGTCTGGCTTCATATGTCTCACTAGAGTGGCATTAACCAACAGAGGCCAGCACAAGAAGAACAATGGGATTGTTTGACCTCAAGGAAAGATAGGTTATTTTGAAATGAAATACAGACCCTGCTTTGGATGGAAACCCATTTTAAAAACAATTTGTTAGACAGATAGATAGATAGATAGATAGATAGATAGATAGATAGATAGATAGATAGATGGATGGATGGATGGATGGATGGATGGATGGATGGATGGATGGATAGATAGATAGATAGATAGATAGATAGATAGATAGATAGATAGATAGATAGATAGATATATAGATAGATAGATAGATAGATAGATAGATAGATAGATAGATAGATAGATAGATTTTTAGAAATGAAGTACATTTATAGAAAAGCAAAGCACAGTTAAGATTAAAGCAATCTGATTTTCTTATTGCCTGAAACAAGATGTACGCCATCCCCTGTTTTATAATAATCTCTGATGGAAAGGATTAAGACAGCCTGGAGCCTTCTCTGGAGATGCCCCAGTACCTGCTGGTATAGTCCTTCCACTTATCTGGGTCATCCACGAGCATCATGTAAGTGTTGTCAATGGAAGCTTTGAGCTCTTTGAGAGCTGTGTGACAGGCTCCAGATGTGTCCCTTACTGGGTCCCGGACTGGGAGTTTCCCACACAGTTCCTCTATGAGCTGTAGTCTCTTCTCACAGAGATGGTGAGGACCCTTGTCACTGAAGAAAACCTAAGACATGATAAACAGTTTCACTACCTTGGTGATAAGGGTTGAAACATGTCTATATTCTCACAGAAAAACCAAAGTCAGATTCATAGAGAGAACAGACATAATGCAATCATGTTCCTCAGACCATTGTATCTTTAAATATCTTTATGGAGTTATACACTTTATATAGTGTGGCACATACCCTGTGTTCCTTTATGATCTTCTCGCTGCCTTCTTGAGGAGCCAGCTTGGTCTCTTGCTCCAGCTCAGCTTTGCACTCTTCCACAACAGCTGAGAATCTGTCTTTCTCCACAGCGATTTTCAGATGGAGCAAATGATAAGGCGCTTCTCCCTGAAGATCCTGTACCCACAGAAAGATCCAGAAAACAACAATGGGTCTTCTGGCTAGGCATGTGCTCTGTTGAGATGCCAACATGTTCTAAACTTGTCCTTTCTTATGTCCAGCACTCTTAACTACAGAACAAATTCCAGGACGCAGATTTCTTGTGTTCCCACAATTCCACACTCACCTTCCACTGTTTGTGTAGCTTTCGGACAGCCTCCTGTAGGCCTTGCTGCTCCTGCTCTGGGAGGATGTCAGTTAGCTCATCACAGGCTTTTAGGAAAGCATTGAGGACCCTCTGGTCCAGCTGGCTGAAGAATTCCTATCACACAGAGAGGAAGCACTGTCAGGATGCTGTTCAGAGTAACCTCATCAGAAGATGTCTCAGTGAGCCTAGTACCTTGCAGCTGCCTTCATTCGAGCCTTAGTAACTTTATCCGTCTTTGGGAAACAAACTATAACCAACCATCTATGGTTGTAAGTTAGAAGTCATCACGTCTGACAGCTCACTTTCTACATTTTAAGAAAGAAAAAAAACCTTTGAAGTTCCTAAATTAATCTGAAAATCCACCTTGAGTCCACAGTGATAGTGATTTGCATCTTCTTTGGTAAATTAAGCACTGCAGAACGGGTTCTCCTTAACTCCCCTGCTTATGTGTAACGCGTGTCAGGTCTTGATTGTCATTATGAATCATCCTGCACTACCCAGGTATGTATTCTATTACATGTGCTACAGATGAAACTGTGTCTCCATGGAGCTAAATGTCAGAACCATAAACCTAAGCGTGGCTGGATTTGGAGCTAGGGCCTCGGGCATATTAGATTTAGGTGAAGTCACAAGTGTGGGACCTTCATAAAATTACAGGCAAAGCCTCTTTCTGACCTATGACAACATGGAAGTGGTCATCTGTAAGCCAGAATGAGTCCTCATGGGAATCCTATCAGGGCAGGCTGAGCTCAGACTACAGTCTTCCAGAACTGCAAGAAAAAAGGCCTTCTCCCTTCAAAGCCAGCTATCTGATATTTTCTTACAGCAGCACAAGAGACAGAAGCAACATATGTATACATGCACATAGTCTCAAACAGTCTCAGCCACACACATATAACCATACATGAGCACAGAGATTTTGAAACCAGAGGATTCAGAGCACAGAGGTCTAAAACACTCACAATTATAAAATGAGTTGGATAGATGCTTTGTCACCATAGACTATGGAGGGCTCTAAAAAACAGTATCCCTACTATGTGTTCCACCCCTTGACAGTATGGGTTACATTCAAATACCTCTGAAATCTCAGGAACTGTTTTAAAGTGCACCTTATTAGCACACTGTCCATCACTCTAGAGCATTCATTCACAGTCTGAACAAGCAGGACAAGCATGAAGATGGCCTCTCCATCTTACCTGACTGTGTGTGACATGGTACCTATACCATGTTATGATGTGCCATGGTGATTTATTAAATGAGCATGAATTAGTCACTCAGCGTAAGCTATTGACAGGAATCTTTAGCTGTGTAAATCTTTCCAAGCTAAATAATGGACTTACAGTCTGAGAACCTAAATCATCTGTATTCTCTGCTATCCCCAGAAACTTAAGGGTGGTCTCAAATAACCCAACCAGGATGTTTCTCTTGAAAATTGTTTTGCTGCTGTTTCTAGGGTCTGATGCCCTTAAAGTTCATGCCTTTCTGGCTCCGCCAACTTTCCTACTTTAGGTCAGAATCTTCTTTTTATTTTCCTAAGATAGGTTGTCCACACACATGGATCAGTTGTACCATATGAAGCAGACTCACCGTGTGTCTCCGAAGGAGTTCTTCAGGGTCCCCCTTCTCCTCTAGGCCCTCCTGAGCAACCCTAAGCACCTTCTCCAACTCGGCCCGAGACTCCTCAAATTTCTTCATCAAACGGCTGTTGGCTTCCACGTGCTTCTTCCAGTCTCCAGTTTTCTTGATCATGCTCTTAATGCAAAAAATAGAATCACTTCTTGGTACCCTGGAATTCAATCCAGAAGCTCGAAGCAGAAAGCTCTGAGTTTCATTCATTAATGAGGTAGGGGTTGCACTTAACCTAGGCACATCATTCTGCATACTCTAAACTAAATCATCTCTGGATGACTTTTAATAATACATCCATCAGAAATGTTATGAAAGTACTTGTATTATTTAGAATATATTATATTAGTATATGATTATCTATATTATATACATAATAATTATATATTATTATATATTACACATAATATTTAAATAATATGTTATTATATATACAACAATTATAGTATAATTACAACATAATTATAAGTATATTATATAGTATATTATATATTTATATTGTTATATATAATAATTATATTTTGTATATTATATTTATATTATTTCTATTATTATATTCATGTAATATATAATATATTTATATTTATTATATACATTATATTATATCTTATATATTATATAAATATAGACTATAAAATATAAATGTATATTATAATATATAAGATATAATAATATAATGTATATAATAAATATATCATGTATTACATGATATAAATAACAATATATAAAATTATTATATATAACTATATATGATAATTATATAATTATAAATACATAATCTATTATATAACATATAACTATATGAATTATATGTATGCATAAGGCATAATAGGAAGCTGCTTTCTAAGTATTGAGGCTTTGTTTGGTCAGGTGGTATTATATCACCACTAATTATTAATATTATTATTTGTTTGGAAAGGACTTGAAGGGGAGATATCTCATTAGAAGGATCATTAACTGTTTTGAATATTAACATTAGAAAGGAAGTAATGGGTTTCAAGTATTAGAGAGGGAGTTGCTTGAGTCATGAGTACTTTATCTGTCCTCCTTCTCTGTTTTCCAGGATGAAATGCCTAAAGCAGGGAGAAAGACTTACCTGGAATGCATGATGGACATCTGCTATTTGCTTCTGCAGTTTCGTGTGATCCCAGTGCTTTAGTGCCTGGCTCAAGGTCACCATCTTCTGAACACTGTGGCTGCCCTTCTCTATGAGTGTCAAGGATTTCTTACAGCTCTCTTGAGAAGCTAACAGTTCCTACAAGGGAAGGAAAGACACAGTGGTATTGGTTATATGCCAGAATGAAAGAGGAAGGAGGGAGGATGGAAGGGAGGGAGGAGGGGAGAGAGGGAGAGGGCAGAGAGAGAAGGACTGTTATTAGCTCCAGCATTAACAGTTTGTAGGCTTTTGATGAACAGCCAGTGAAATCAGAAGTACAGAAAAACAGTTCTTTTCAAAAGAACTTGATTTAAGCAATCATTGAAGTCAATGCTTTTTATACAAGGCATTTAAATATCATGGTGAGGTTTTAGACTTTATGTTTCATGCACATCTTATTAACATTAAGAAAATGGCAGAACATAAAAAAGTGTCTAGCTTCTGCATTCCTCCAACTGATTGATGGACAGTCCTGTGGCTTTTCAAAAGAACAATTGAAGCTAATGAGGTTATTGGGTTTTAATTCCACTAAGTAAATTTAACACAGTGCACACCTCCTTTAGTGAATCCTGTGCCACAGATTTTCCATCACTTGTATGCACTAGGTTTGAATGAATACAGTTCCCAAGCTACCCACCTTCCCATTGAGATCTAGTCAAAGCAGGAAGGAGATGACCAGGCCGGGGGAACTGCATGCTCTTGCACACCCTTCCAAAGGGGACGCAGTGGGGGTAGACAGGCTTCTTCCTTCTGCCTCTCCACCTTGCATCTTACCAATCATGGCAGCATACAGGGTGGACGTGGTGTAGTCCACTTGGAGACAGAAGATCATTTCTGTCTTGAATACACACCACTTGTATTACTGCATTTTCTAAGTTTTCAGAAGAATATTCAAACTGTTCGTTTGTATGCCATTTTGGTCATTTAGATGCAAATATTTAAAACAGGCCTTTTGTTTTGACAAAACAGAATTAGGGTATACCTTTTCCCTTTGAACAAGTGGAAGTTCAAAAAGTAGAGGTGAAAATATTTTATAAAATATTTCTTGTCAATAATATATGTCTTTAATGATGAAAAAATATTTAACCACATTTCATTGAAATTTAGGAACACAGGGTATGTTATCATCCTTCAAAATAAATGAATTTTCATCCAATGTCATTCGAATAGGGTTTTCCAATAATGGTTGTGGGTATACTATCCATAGTAATAATAGTTTTATGAATTATTGAATATTAATTAGTAGGTGTGATCACCATTGGCTTAACATGATACAAGCAAAGTTAATAAACAGTTTGCTATTTGCTACCTCAGACCTAAGCTGTGACTGTCCTGTCTCTCATTTCAGACATTCTGCTCATCCTATTAGCTGAGGCTGTCCCTTCCATGAATATATCTCAGTTACTGTAGTGTAGTGTAGTAGCAAAGGTTTTCTACAGTTACCCCCTCATCTGAAGGACAGGCCTGCTTACAATAAGCCAACTAAACAGGTTAATTAATTGCACTTCACACTATGGGATTCTGAGCACACAGATCTGCTATAAAAATCCACACCAAGCATATTTCTCTAATGATTAATCAAACAGACTTATTCCCACAGTCGAAGAAAAGATATCATATGACATACATTATAGATATGTGGCTGAAATGGAGGATAATTTACTAATTAATTTATACATTTAAAAAGCATAAACACAAGGAATCAGGGCACGGGAGACGTGTACACTTTCAGAAGAAATGAACCATTTTATCAGCTAAAGAGTTAACAGGCAAGGTCCAAAGACATGCGCAGAGTATCACCAAGTAATGTCCTAAAAGGAGATCAACGGAAAGACGGAAAACCTGAACACTTACATGTTTTCTATTCTTCTAAAAGTACAAATGGGGGGGGACCCTTTAATTAAACTCTTTTGGAATTGTATTCATGAAATATGACATATAGATTCACTGGAGGACATACAGGGTTCGCTAATTTAATAGCTCCTGGTAAAGGAACAACAGAGGTCCTTCTACTGTGGGGATCTCTTCTTGTTTTGAGACAGAGCAGGTTTGGCTCTTCTAGATATGTCACATATTCTAGAGACCCATCATACAAATTCAACCCCCCTGCAGCTAGAGCTCAGAATGCCCCATCTAAGTGTATGCAGAGACAATTAGAAATGAGCTGAGAGCCATCAGCTCATGCGGCCAGTTCAAAGATGCAAAGGCAGGTGCTCAAAACAAATTAGTTTTCCTAAGTGTACTCAACTTGGAACTTTTCTCCCAAAGAACAACACATCTGGAATATGTCATTTTCAGACACACTTCATTTTGATGACTCCACCTCTCCACCAGGCTCCTCTGTCTGGCATCTCCCAGGGACTTTCTCAACTCAGAATTACAGAGCCTGGTTCTAACTAGCTGAGCTGGATCCAAGTATCCAAGCTGACTGTACCCTGGAAATGGTTCAAGTCCCCATTCCTTCCACTAAGCACAGAGCAGGGTGTCTTCTCTGGAAAAGACATACACTTTGGTTTGAGTTACTAGTACTCTACTGTAGTGGGAAAATACCTTTTGTACTAACTGGACTTCTGTCACAGGAAAACATGCCCCAACCTTATTAAATACACTTTCAAATGAGGATATCTCTGAAAGGGGTTTTCTTACCTGGTGTTTTTGCTTAAAGAGCGTGCTAGATTGTGCTTCTTGCTCAAGAACTGATAGAATCTCATTGATTTTTCCAAGGGACTCATAGAAGGACGTGATTTGCACCTCCAGTTCTTCTAAAGGAACAGTCAGTTGCTGGGCCTCGGACAACAGTGGGGAGCAACATTCTTTGACCTTTGGAAAGAACAGAACAAATCCCACGAGAGGCCATTAAAGTGCTCAAAGCATCAGAGCTGTGCTTAATTCTAAAGAACTTTTTTTCTAGTGAGATGGTCACTTGGTACTGAGGCATCTCTGAAGATGGCTCTCTTTTATTTTGTGCTATGTAATGATTAAGCTTTGCTGGTAAAAAAAAAAAATACAAAAATACTAGTCCAC
This sequence comes from Mus caroli, assembly GCF_978045245.1. Classification (NCBI taxonomy): domain Eukaryota; kingdom Metazoa; phylum Chordata; class Mammalia; order Rodentia; family Muridae; genus Mus; species Mus caroli. The sequence continues at coordinate 2,583,742 of NW_028227264.1, forward strand.
TGAGACAAATGAAGAGCTGTAGCATTTTCCCAGGAAAATTATCTTAGTTGTCCATCTGGATGGCACTTCCCATGAAAACTATACAGTCAGAGAGGCAGGTGGCACTAGAGCCCTCTTTAGGTACCATGCTACTCACTTTCCCTTTGGCAACAACGTCTGAGACAGTCAGGAGTTATTACCACATTGCCCAGAGGGCATGAGGCTTCCAGTGGATGTTCATGAGCTTTTGCACATGGACTCTGAGCCTAGGAGAACCTGCTAACCACTTCTTCTGAGATGCCCACTTTCCATACTCTCACTAGCTCTAGGTTTTGCCTTCTCTGTTGGTCAATGTCCTATTCATCCCAATTTATTCATGGAGGTTCTCACATCAGAGGATGTCAACTCCATCTAAACTGCCCAGTCCTCCTCCATCTTTGATTTTAATATCCCTAAATCCATATTATCTTCGTGGTGCAGTCCTAGGTTCTTGGTACTCTGGAGCTCTATAAGATCTCTGCATGCCCGAGCTCCAGGACCTTATAATTGTATAGGAAATCTTGTCTCTCCTTGCTATCTTAAGGTTCCATCCAGAATATTATTAAACCTTTTGGAAAACCGTTAACAATAAAATCACCGATGCACTAGCTACGTGAGAAATAGTCCACAAACAATAATTGAAGTAAACATTGCTTTTTGTTACACTGTGGCAGAGGTGCATATGCAGAAATACATTCCTATTCTAGAATATTCTGTCAAAAGATAAGCGCATCAACTGGAAGCTACCATCTCTACTACAATGATATCTTTCAACCATTCTCTTGAAGAAGCCCGAGAACTCACTGATCTGTTGAACTCCTGTTATATTGCTCTTCCTAGGTTGGAGGAAGAGGCTGTCAGCTTGTGGCATACCAAACATCAAGAAGAGAGCATGACTTAAGTAAGACATGGGTAGACAATCCTATTATGCTAACACCTGGAAAACGGGTAGAAAGATGGACAGAAGTGTGAGTCTAGCTTCACCCTAATGAACTTCAGGCTAGCGAGGGCCACCTAGGGATGTGCTGTCTCTAAGAATAGTAATAGTATTGACAACAGAGAGAGAGAGAGAGAGAGAGAGAGAGAGAGAGAGAGAGAGCAACAGAGACAGAGACATAGAAAGAGAAAGAGACAGAGACAGAGAAAGAGACAGAGACAGAGAAAGAGAAAGAGAAAGAGAAAGAGAAAGAGAAAGAGAAAGAGAAAGAGAAAGAGAAAGAGAAAGAGAAAGAGAAAGAGAAGGAGAAGGAGAAGGAGAAGGAGAAGGAGAAGGAGAAGGAGAAGGAGAAGGAGAAGGAGAAGGAGAAGGAGAAGGAGAAGGAGAAAGAGAAAGAGAGAGTGCTAGCTTAGATGAGCACAAGATATCAACTTTCTCAAACGTGGTCCTTAACTACTGCACCTGGCCCAGCATGAGAGGTGCAAACCACAAAGCCATGCATATATAGTCCAGCAAGTTGTTGGAAAGTTGGAAACAGTGGCTTCTTTTATTGTACATTTGAGCAAATTTTACTGGTATAGAAGAGTAAAATTGTTTGGTACCATTAAGTTAAAACTACTTCCAACTAGAATGTCAGAATAAATTTAACTGAAATATTTACAATGAACGCCAGGCTGACATTTTTGTCTTTTAAGCCTATTATTCACCTATTTTCACTCTTCTTTGCATTTGTACATCTTTTCCATTAATCCTTCAATACTGATTTCACCTTGTATGCTAGCTCTTCTCTCTGACTTCAAAGGCACTTCAGCCTTCATTTATCCTCTGACTCCTCCTCATACAAAACCATGGTTCCTGTGCTTATCTTCACTCCTCCTGTTTGCTGGAAGGTAATTACCCGCACTTAGTAGGGAATTTGAAAGCAATGAAATTGTCTTAAAACTCACATTTAGATAAAGGTTTCTAATGGAACACTCAAAGCTCTTGATAAAAAAGTCTGTCAACTACAGGAGGCCATGTTAGTATAAAAACTGGATTTATATTAAGTAAATCTTAACAAAAATCTCAATGCAATAGTATAGTCTTCTCTTCTTCCTCTTCTTCTCCATCCTCCTCCTCTGCTTTGTCCTACATCTGTCTCCATCTCTCCTTCTATACCCTCTGTTTTATAACATTTAACAGCTCTCTCCTAAAAAACCCAGACTTTTCTACTGAAGCAGAGCTTAGAGCAGTCCTAAATTAGGAGAGATGTCAAAAAGGTATCAGCATCCCATTTTATTTTTTAAATACATATCAAAATTTTTATATCAAGGACCTCAGGGTAGCTAAAAGGTGGGCAAGTCAAGGATGTATCCATGGGTAACCATGGAGATAGAAACCACTGCAAGGCAGTATGGTTGCTCCACCGTGTGGTGTAGCATGAAATCTTCTCCCACCTTGGATAGCTGTTCTTTGAGCTTGGACATGGTTGTAAGCATTTCATTCGCTTCTTCTTGGGGACTTTCTTTGGCAAAGAGCTGTGCCTTCTTGGCAATCGTCTTGTACTGAGCATCCATCACAGGCACCCTCTTCTCAAGATCCTGCATGAGTCATTGAAGCAGCTCAATTAGTGCACAACACATCTCCTTTTTAGTGCAGAATACCACAGAAAGAGGGACAAAAACATCTGTATGCATTTTGTGAAAGTCTATCTGCACTAGCAACTCCTTTAGGAAAGCCATTGCTTTTGGTCTTAAATGACATACAGACAGCACTATACTATATGCATACACTAAATTTTCTTTTAAAAATGATCAGATATTCTTAAGTCAGTGCCAAGATTATTTGATGTAATCTTTACACTTTCTAAAATAGGCTAATGTAATATTAAAATATTCATACATGCAATGCATGCAAATGCATGTAAGTAATACAGGGGGAAATCTTGACTTTAAGAATTCAACTGGTGCTCGCTTCAGCAGTACATATACTAAAATTGGAATGATACAGAGAAGATTACCATGGATCCTGTGCAAGGTTGACATACAAATTCGTGAAGAGTTCCATATTTTTTTTATTCTTATGGAAGATTTGGGGGAAGGATTGAGGATCCTGAAAGAGATAGGAACTCCACAGGAAGACTAGTGGTGTCAATTAACCTGGACCCCTTGGACTCTCAGAGTGTGAACTACCAACCAAAGAGCATACATGGGCTAGATCTAGCACCCCTTCCCCCAAGCCTACCTCCACCCCTACCCTTTCACATATGCAGCAGATGTACAGCTTGGTCTTCTGTGGAATATTCTCTTCTAGTTGGGCTGCCTCGTCTGGCCTCAGTGAGAGAGGATGCACCTAGCCCCACAGAGACTTGATATACTAGTGTGGTGGGATATACAGAAGGGAGTCTCCACCTTCTCAGAGGAGAAGGAAATGGAGATAGCAATCAGGATGTAAATTGAATAAATAACAATAAAATGGGAGTTAAAATGATATTTACTTTATAAAAATACATACATATTGTCACTGGAGAAAACTTGGAAATTTAGCATGGTGGAAATTTTAATTTCTTATCATCTCACATGGTGGCAGCTAAAGTCAACAGTTCACCATGGTTGATACTCTTTTTTTCCTATGTATATTTACTTTAAAAATTTTAAACTACAAAAATTTAAAAAGACAACACTCTGGTCTATTTTTTTTTCATTCAAATAATTGTTCAAACTTCTCCTGTCAGTAAATAACTCCATTATTTCACTTTTGAAACATACAAGCTTTTAAGAAAATGCCAAGGCCAAATTCATGCAGCAAACCCTGTATTGTTTAGGGCATTTATTTGGAAGTCCTGTCTAAAGGGGTTTTTTGTTTGTTTGTTTTTGTTTTCCTAATGTTTTATAATTTGTATGTAGGAAAAGAACCCCATGTTGAAAAGTTATTTTGAAGTTACTTCATATTTTCAAAAGATACCTTCCAAAAATTCAAGTTTATTTTCTGCACAAGCCAACAAATATGTAGACCTGTCAAAATGATCTCTCAGACTCAGAAACAGTTTTCTGTAGACCTGGACAGCCTGTCTAGTTTTTATTTTTACAGAATGTGTTTCATTTCTTTGATACAGATAGTCCTTACCTCCAAGTCTTGAATTAATAACTTGACATTGATAAGAGAAACTTCTAAAGGCTCAGAGAGTTTCCTGTGGGCTTCAGTTGCAAAACCAAAGAGGGTGGTAGTGACGTCTATATATTCTTTCTTCATTCTGTCCATCTCGTCTGCTCTTGCGTACTGAGGAGTGGGGAAAGAAGTATTTGAAAGTCATCAAAGCTGTGATTCTAGAAGCCCACAGCCTTCGCTGGGAGATAGCCTCATATACGGTAAGAAAAATTCTAATTCCTGATTCTTATTTTAGATAAGTTTGAAATAAATCCAGTTACCTTAACAGAAAAAAAAAAAAAGAAAGAAAGAAAGAAACAAGGAACAAGTAAGCAGTAAGAAGCCAGAATTTGAAAAACAAATCTCTTTGCCTATGCAGGCGCCATATGTCAACATAATCCTTAACCGAACACTATGTTTTGTTACTGTTCTCCACCATGAACAGACAAGAATGAATAATTAGCAATAAAACTCAGGCAGTTTTTAACAGTTCTCTATTCCACCCTAATAATCGCAGTAAAACTGGCTGTCAGCAAGTTGCTGCACACTGATGGCACACGCATCAGAAGTGAGTGTTGGTTTGAAAGACATACTTGTTTGACTTCCATGAAGAGCTCCCTCCATCGACCGTTCAATAAGAGCAACTGCTGTTTAAGGTCTCGAGAAACAATCTCATCGCAGGTCTCAATCAGGAAATTCCCGGCATCGTTCATAGCTGTGTGCTGCTGAATCCAGTGAGGCAGATTTCGAAAAAAATCCTAAGCGAGGAAGGACACGCACTCATAAGTCACATACCAAATACTAATTATCGATATCACAAGAACCAAACCAAGAAGGTCTGTTGTTTAAAAGTGCGTGGAAGCTTTAAGACAGATATCAAATCTCTTCCAAAACTCAGATTGTGAACAAGACTTCAGAATGTGAGCTAGGAATGCCAGATGTCTTTGTTTTTCATTTTTCTTCCGTCGCATGTACACGTACATGCAGATGTGTGTGTGTGTGTGTGCGCGCGTGCATGGGTGCGCACATTAGTGGTTTCCTGGCTACACTTGTGGCCACACACAAGTGCATGTGGAAGCCAGAGGACAACATTGGACTTCAGGTATTTTCCTTCACACATTGAGGATCCTGTTATTTACCTTTTATTTTTCTGTTTTCTTTTGAGCTGGGGTCTCTTACTGGCCTGGAGCCTGCCAAGTGTGTTAAGCAAGTGTGTTGCCTGGCCAGTGAGTCATAGAAACCCATCTGTCTTTGCCTCCCTGCACAAGAACTTCAGTCATGTGCCACCGCACCTACATATGTTTACATGGATTCCAGGGACTCAAAGCAAGTCCTTACCAAGCACTTTACCATCCAGGCTGTCTCCCAAGCCCATCTTTTTGCTTTGAACAATCAGGCACCAGACTTGCTGCCCAGGCAAGTCCTACACTTGCAGACTCAAGCAATCCTCCATCCTGAGTCAAATAAACGGCTGGGACTCCAGGCACATGACAGTGCACCTGACTGTTTATGTTATCATGTAAGAACATCTATGGCATTTTTTGTTGAAAAGAAAATAAAGCAAGAGGCCACTTTTTTTAATTTTCATTTTATATAAGAAGGAGCAGTCAATTATGCAAACGGCAGAGGCATTTTCTTGTTGTTCAGGCCCGTAAAAATGACTATAAGCAGTCTAAAATTTGAATATATATGTATACATAAGTGTATATTACATTCAGATTTCAAAGGAAATATTTTTCAGGCCAGACACTGAGGGCAAGGACACTGAACACAGTAATAGCTTCTATTCACAGTAACTGGCTTCTATTCATTTTAGATTATGAAACCCAAAAGAAAATATCTAAAGAGTTCAAGACTGTGGTGGTCCCACTATTCCATGGATGTACTGATACACAGATTAAGTACCCTCCTCGTGTGTGTGTGTATGTGTGTCTGTGTGTGTGTGCATGCGCACATGCACAGATGTAGGCCTTGTGTAGGTAACAACAGCTGTGAATAAGAAACCTAGACAGGCCCATCTATACAGACCTCAGAGTGCAGATAGCACTGTCTGCTGCCCCTGAGATTTAGCTACCCCTTCATGAGAAGTTGATGAGTATAACTTGCTGCCTTTCTGAATGAGAGAGAATGTTAGATCGTTGGAAAAACAGAGATCTCTCTTCACAGAGCTTTGACTAGACACTATTTACAGATCGTTTAACTCAGCTGGCGTAACTCCCTTAAGAAGGGTTCCTGAGTGAAGTCATAACTCTCTGACATGCTCAGAGAGAATCTCTCATTCATGAACCTGGAGCACGCCTCTTCCTTTCCTGTGAAGAGCCTTACCTTCTTGGCATTTTCTGATTGGCTTAGCATTTTCTCTGCATCTTCTAGCCAGGCTTGGAGACTAGCCACGGTATCACCATAGCGATCCCAGTTGGAGATCACCTCCTCCAGCATGCTCCGTACACTCCGCACCTCCACGGAGAGATTCCTCCACTGGGCAGTGGTTTCACTCATGAATTTCATCACGTTCTCAGCTTCCTCCACTGAATCAGAAACAGTCAATCAGAGACTCCATTCTGTACATAAAACCCTCTCTCTATTTCCCTATGTTCTTAAGCACCAGAAACAAGGGCATCGATCAGAAATACAAGATTCTATTCCCAGCAAGTGTGGCAACATCTACAGGCTGTAAGCAAACATGGCTTCCAAAGTTTATCTCCACAGTAACTTAAGCTCTCCTATCTATATTCAAGTTATTCCACAATTTGTAATCCCCTTGCAATTGCAGCTAGGCTGAAAAATTGCAACTTAGAAAAAGGAATGGTTATTTTTATTTTATCTTAGAAGATTACACACAGGAAAAAAAGTATCAATATGCAAGACAGACACCTCACACAATTACCCTAAGTGTATAGTCACAAAGAGTCTACATAGTAAAACTATACTTGATCTGACCCCATAGAAACCTGTTGATTTTAAGTGCTCCTTAAGTTGGCATCAAAACAAGTTACATTTCGTTAGGGAATTTTCATAATGCTATTTAAAAAAGAAAAAAGAAAAACCTGGACCATATTCCCCCCAGTCATCCTTACTTTCTCTTCTCTTTCCCTCCGACCCCAGCCCCTTCTGCAAATCCCAAGTGTGCTGTGAGTTTTACCTGAGCCATCTGCTTTGACGTATATTTCAGCTGTCTGTTTCAGGATCTGGTATGTCACTTCATACTGTTCAAAGAACTTGCTGTTTTCTATAAAAGACTAGAGAGGGATGCACAATTGGTCAGCAGTTAGCGAACGTTAGGCTTGACCACAAACGACAAGGTTTAATCTGCCTTATAAGCTTATGGGTATTTTCTCCAAGGCTACCAACCTCATTCTATTGGAAAATGCAAAATTAATTCCACTGTCATGAATTACTCGGGTTCTATGTGACCCATACCCTGTGCCTACATTCTCAGTACCAACTAAGCACCAGACGGAGAAAACATTCTATTTCTTTACTCTGCAAAGTTTTTTTTTTCCCAAAGAACAGAATTTTCTCCAGAGGATCTGGGACTAACATTTAGAAAGTGCTAAATTTGGGGGACACTTTAATGTCCCGCTGTGTTGGAGCTATAGAAGTCTGCTGTTCTTTGAACACTAGCCCTGGGGGATGACTGACTGCTTTGAGGAAATTCCAGTTAAAAATATATGACAGTGAAAACACTTTGGTTAAAAATAAAGAAGTAAAAAGTTTAAAAATAATTGTATATGCTGCCCATATTAAGGATGGTTTCATATTCCAATTAACTAGCCTCCCCCCAAAAAGAGTACAGACTAAGATACAGCTTTGTGTTAATCTGTACAGAGTCTACATACAAAATAAAATCAGTATTACTGCATAGAGACAATGAAAGTGAGAACTCAAAAAAAAAAGTCTTAGGTAAACTTTGTATTAACGCTTAACTCCCTACCCCCCCCCATGCTGTTTAAAAGATTGTACTTATTACTCCAAGTAGAAAATTAATACAATTATAGATAGCAATGTGTCTCCAAAATCTCTTCCAGTTCTCCTACTAGCAGAATGAATTCTAAGAGTTTATCAATTAAAATAGTTAAGAAAGATTATCACTATGATAAAATGCAAAGTTATGCTTTACAAACTGGAGCCTTGTACAGTGTGCTAGCAGATCTGTATAACATGCTAACTGATGTTTCATATAGAGGCAAAAATGGCTCATAAAACAGTATCATGAACATTCTTAGATCTTTACCACTAGTTACCTTGTTTCAATATAAAACCCTATATCATATATTGTATGCTAATATATTATAATAATAATTATATATTATATGCATACAATATATTATATGTCGAGAATATTAAGAATATATACTATATATTACATATACTTATATATGCATATTTAAATTAAAATGATATAATTTAGTTTATTAAAAATATGGCTAAAACTGGGTTATAGAATCAAATGTACTCTTAGCATGGATGATAAGAAAAGTTAAGGCACCACTTAAGATGTTGAAACAAAAATATTAGAAGTAAGAACATTTCTGCCTTTCATTTATAGATAGACATAATAAAAGCACATTACTTTCACCGAGAGAGCTAAATCAGACAATTATATATAAACCTTTTAAAATTTTATCACGGTTGTTTATTTACATTAAACATTATATATAAATATATATATATATATACACACACACACACATATATATATATATATACACACACATACATACACACATATATATCCTATATGTATAATTATATGTTATATGTAATTGTATTATATAAGATATAATTATATATTCTATTACATTAAATACTAACTACAGTGAGGAGTGTTTAATATTTACAGCACATTTATAAATTATTCTCTAGAAATAAAGTGGATACAGAAAGCTATTAATTCCATGGTCCGAGAGGGTTCTGTGATTATTTTATTGAATGACTTTAATAGGGATTTTTGTTTAGCTGAGAATGGAATATGACAATAGTTGTCTAGAAAATGTATTACTTAGTCTTAAGTCCTACTCTTACTCCCAAAAGAGGGAAAAGAATAATTTGACCTTAAATGGTGGGCCATTCTAATCAAACAAGCAAGCCATTTTGGTTTAAAAATGGAATGTTATAGTTAATACTCAAAATGGTGTTTGAGCAATTGAAGAAACAACAGCTCTTGACAGAGAAAACTATTGTCTCTGTGAAGTTACTGCAAACCGCAAGAAGCCGTGAATGCTGAAGACTAGAGACTGGCAGCCATAGTGCCTTGGCTGCTTAAAATATCCTTGCCTGACTAACTTTCAAATTAATTACAGGTGAATAAAAAGAAAATGCTTATTTCTAGCATTGTCTCAGGCCTAAAAATAGGAGGCAAGATAAGAATAAAACCAAAGAATTCATTATCATTGATTGAGCTTTCCTGTGAGAACAATTAGACAATTAATTTTATAAGAATCCTATTTGTTATTTCAAACATTTACCGGCCCCAGTGGCTTGGAGAAGCCACTGAACAGTGAAGTTGTCTGGGACAGCCACGCTCACAGGAGCTCACGAAGCCTCCGTTTTACTGTATTAGACATGTCTCTCAGGGAAATGCACATTTTAATTTAAAATGACGTGGTTAATTTACTTTATTAATAATGTGGCTAAAACTGGAGTATGAAATCAAATGGACTATTATTAGCATGGATGATAAAGTAAGAAAAGTTAAGTTACTACTTAATGATGTCGAAACCAAAATATTAGAGGTGAGAACATTTCTGCCTTTAATGTACAGACATAATAAATAAAACCTCATTCATTTCACCAAGAAAGCTAAACCAGCTAATTATAAATCCTTTAAATTTTATTAGGGCTGTCCATTTACATTAAAAATTGTTGTGAATGGTAAGGTAAGTGTTTGTGTTATTTATGGTGGACTTGAAATCTCTACAATTCAAGACATTTTCTTTCTATCAGATGAAAAATAGAAACATTGAATCCCTGTTTACCTAGCAAAAATGGACGCTCCATGTTTATTATCAAGACCACTGCAAACAATTCTGACATCAAAGGTGCCTAGCCAATGCTTTCTACAATCACTGATCAGTAGCATATGGTCTAACATTTAAATAGTTTTTATTAAATTTAAATTTATTTATTTGTGTGTATGCTTTATATATCAGGATATATGTGCCATGGTATACTTATAAAAGTCAGAAAACAACTTGTGGAAGTTGGTTCTACATGTAGGCCACATGGGACTGAGCTCAGGCTTGACAGCAAGAGCTGTGCAGTTTCAGTGACTATCAGTGATGGTCTAATTGCTTTCATAACAAACATAAAGGCATTTACTTTTCAAAAATGTAAAGTCCTCATCGGCTCATAGCTCAGCTAGGAAGCATAGCCAAAATTCTCCAACCCTTACAATGTGCACTCCCTTTTCTCTGCATGTGATTAACGTCAAGTGAAACACCAACGCCGGGAAAGCTAATCGTGGAGTCTTCATAGGCTGAGTATCATCTCCTTTATTATAAAATACAGGAAAGTGCCGTGCTTATAGTCTTAAGTGAGGGAGAAAAGAGTTAGGTTTAAATAACTGACTTTATAGTTTTATTGAAAAATCTTCACACTTTTTGGAACAGTCTGTTCTGGAATGAGTGGGATTTCTCTGAAAGCACCAGAGGACGAGACGAGAGCCACTCATGTGCTGTGACACTGAAAAAAGGCGCTGGGCGTGGTGGTGCATGCCTTTAATCCCAGCACTCGGGAGGCAGAGGCAGGATGATTTCTGAGTTCGAGGCCAGCCTGGTCTACAAAGTGAGTTCCAGGACAGCCAGGGCTACACAGAGAAACCCTGTCTCGAAAAATTAAAAAAAAAGAAAAGAAAAGAAAAGAAAAAAGGCAGTGCACAAAATCTGGGCTTTAGAAGGGTCTCCAATATTCTACTACTACTGTCATCATGATAGAAAGGGAAAAACTGTGCAAAGATGCAACAGTACAGAAATGTCAATCATTCACTACGGTTCCGTGGGTAGCGAATCGCTGACGTGTGAGGAGAGCATGCGTCCCTGTGGCAATGCTTCAGTGCGCCCCAGCTTTCTACCATGTTGCCTGGCCCAGAGGTGAATGCCAGTGGCGACCAAACTACAGCTGTGCAGAAGCATAAAACATTATTCAGTTTTAAACATTCTAAGAGGAAGTAATGTTTAGGAGAACAACAATTTTTTATTCACTACAATTCAATAGTCATCAATATTTTTCGTTGATGACTATTGGTTATTATGGTATTTTGGTTAATTATTTTCACAAGTTATGTATTTAGAGGGTAAAAGTGATGCATGCCTATGAGGGCTTTTGATTTTGAAATATAAAAAAATAAGTCAGCTTTTTTCTCTTTCCAGCCCCTGCTCTCAGAATGCTGACTCTAAGACTATTTATTTATAAATGCCTAGGCTACAAGCTTTGGCCCATGCTTTGACTAGCTATTTAAGCCATACAAACTAGTCTATGCCACATGGTTGGTTACCTTTAGTCTGCTTCATGTGTCTAAGTCTGGGGCAAATCTCTTTTTATTCTATCCTGTGTTCATCCATGTGGCCGGTTACCTCTGCTCAGCTCACATGCTTCTGACCTCCTCTATGCTTCTGGGTGAATCTTCACACCACTTACTGTTTCCCAGAATCCTCTCCTTCCTCCCATTGTCCCACCTCCTTTTTGTTGCCTGAGCTCATTGACCATAGGCCTTTTTACTGACAAGTGTTTCTTATAAGATTCTTTTTTTACATGGAAATATCTAGACTCAAATTCTGACTCCATTTCTTGCTCCTTGTGTCACCTGGGGCATGGGGTTGGGACATTTAAACTCCAGAGACAGCTCCACAGCCTTTCGTCTATGTTAACTGCATTGTGAGTCTTTATTGAGGAGAAAAGTGAAATACTCAGAGACTCACAGTCATTGAAATTATTCACCGCAAAGGGGCTTAAAGCTACTTATAAGAAGCGGAAGCGTTAGCTAGTGATCTTCACTAGTAGAGGAAGTACATGCATAGAAACCCGTTGGGAATGAAGGGTGATGGTCCATTCTACTCATACACGAAACTTGCAGAGCAGTGTGAGTTAGCATCTCAATGAACTCTTTAACTTCATGGAGTGGGCAGGAAGCACTGACATTAACATCAACTCTTAATATATCTTTAGAGGAGTTCAAAGAGAATTATTAATACCATTGTTTTGGAACATCAAGTTGGTAAGGCTGTCCTATTAGGTACTTAATTCTGATTGGCTGTTCCTAAATTGTTGGAACAAAGCACAGAGCCTATGCAATCAAGTCCTACGCCGAGTGCATCATTTGCGATTACTAAATCTGAAGGTATAAATCCATTTAATATTTATGAGACTAAGACAATTACTAGAATATTTTTAAATGGATTTCTTTTCCTTACCAAAATAGTTACAAATGGATAAAGGAACATATTCTAACAGAGTTTACAGATTTTTGAAACAAATGTTTCCCAGACCACTTTAGTGAATCTAGCCAGAAGATATACAAACCACAGGGTAAATATTTGTATTTTTTCAAATTCATGTAGCTAACATATCAGTTAAAGAGCAAAATTAAGATGTAACAAAGCTGATTATGGGTCCAAAATGGGTACTTACAAAAACTACACAGTTTTAAAATGAGTTTCAAGCACATAATCTGTACATGACTGTGACTTGTCAGATTTTAATAAGCTAATATGTTAGCAGTTTCATTTTATAGCTGAGAACCCACCTTAAACATATGTCAGAGAACAGAGATGCTCAGAAAATGAATATTTTCAATCAAATCTTGCAAATAATTTGTGTGAGGGCATGATTATTAGTTGACTAAGAGGAAATCAATTGATTTTATTAAACACATTGTATTGACTATATGTAAATAGAACAGCTGCACTCTTTAATTCAGGGCTACTCTTTAGATAGAATTAGGATTATCTAGACCAATACCCTCAGAACATGAGATAATATTTAAGAATTAAGATGGTATAGAGGTTTGTAGACAAAATTGCCCAGTGCCTGAACATACACAGGCATAGCAAAGTCGTGAAAGGAGACTCACACAGCAAATCTAACACTGACAGTCCCATGTGCAAAACTAAAAACAGTTGCCTATTTATTCACACGGGGAGCTTCGAGGACATGAGGTGGACCTGTGTCAGAGCAATAGAGACTCACGATATAGCTTTGCAGCAGCAGCTCCACAGACTCTCGCCTTCCATACTTGATGATCCAGGACTTCAGCTTTGACTCAGCGAGGACCAGCAGGGACAGCAGACGGTACTTCAGTTCGAGAAACTCCATTTTCATTAAGTGCAGCTCGGATGTGGAGGACACAAAATGAAACCTCGGAACAGACAGGGAGAATTCACAGGATGTAACTAGTAGTAACAGGAGGCTGGCCGAACCTGTTACACTGCAGCCTTCTTAAACTCGCACCGCAGTCAGGGGAAACAATTCTTTTCTTAGCTCAAGGATCTGAGAGAAAACAGGACCGATAGAAGGCTTTGATTTAGTTCTCTTCCCCGCTAACACATCTCTCATCTGTTTCTCTTATAAGCTGTTTTTGCAATGTTACATAATGTTCCTTACAGTATTGAATAAAAATACAGCCTATGATGAGGAACTCGTTTCTGTGATCTGCAGGCTGTGGGAACGTTCCAACTCACTCTCTCCAGTTAATAATATATTAGAATGTTGGCACTCTTAGCGTCTGTGTGGGAACCCACTTTGCATTTACCAAATGCAAGCATTCCTGTTAAAATTGTAACAATTCATCTTGGGAAAGAAAAATGTGAAAAAGAATACAAAAGCATCCACCTAACAATTTTTTTAAAAAGAACCTTCAAAAAAATAAAAAATAAAATAAAATCCGACATTCTCTTACCTCTCAGCCATGTCCTCTAGCTGATCAGGAGGCATTGGGATCCCATTGACAGACCTGGTCCGGTAGATTTCATGGAACGCTCTTTTGTGGGCATCTGTATTTTGAAGCAGATCCTAATATGCAATTTAAAAAAATAAAAACTGTTTTTAAATGAGGAAACATGTTACCAAGAGGCTGAGAAGCATAATTTGCCGGCTGTACTGATGAGTCAATATATTCAACAATTTGTCCCTGCTGCCACCTTCACATGCAGTCAGAGCCTGTCACAGGCTTTTACCTAGAACAGCAATCCATGAGTTGTGGAGGAGCTGCTCGCTCTGCTGGAGTGTCTAACAATCATGGCATCTTTAAACACACATGACACCTGCCCAGCAACGCAGTCAGACCTCTTAAAGGTGTAAGATCCAAGGACTGTGTAGTTACTGCTAGAAACAACCATGAGATGTGTTTTCTTTTTCTTTTTTCTTTCTTTCTTTTTTTTTTCTTTTCTTTTTTTTTTCTGAAAACTGAACACAACAAACTTAACCCCTTAGCGGTAACAGGGATTAGCGTCTGTCCAGTTATTTCCAAGTTGAATGCATGAGGGCTACTTTAAATGCTATTTGCCAATGACAATATACTTTGAGAACATAGTTTTGGTAAAAAACAATTTCCCCCGAGTGCAGAAACCAGGCCCCAGCTAAGAGAGAGCTCAGAGGTGATGTGCAGGGATGTTGTTTCTTGGCAGTTTTCCAGGTCTTTAGGTTAATGTGAGCCTTTCTTTGTCTATTGTGTATTTTACCAGCCACACGCTTACTTATAAGAAGACTACATCTTTGCCACTACCCCAAGCCCACTTTTCACACACACAAAAGGAAACAGTGGGGTGGATGACGCTTATGTGAATTTGCTCACATTGAGCAAAGTTCCATCTACCAGAATGCATAATAGTGTATAAGTCATTGATGTATTAACCCACCAAGGTGATCAATTCAAATTAATATTACTTCTATTAAGTATTATCGACTGGTACAATGGAAAAAGAAGCAGGAATACAAGAGAGACATATTTACTTTAGTGAACTAGTGAAAACTTTTAGGATATGAATTAAAAGAATTCAGAATATAAATTAAAAATAAAGTAATAGAATATAAATTAGCAAAATGGCTCAGCAGGTTAAGGGCACTTCACTTGCTACAAACCCTAACAACTTGAATTTGATAGTTGACACCCATGTGACAAAGGAAAAGGAAAGAGGACTCCCACAAGTTGTCCTAACCCCCACATGTGCACAAGTGTGTGCACACACACAAATGAATAAATAATAAATAAAGTAATAAAAGGTCTTCAGGCTTATAGATATGTAGCTACATTAGAAGCAAGTTAATTTTGTCTTAAACCTTAGTCTGAACTATTTGCCCTGATACATTTTTTTCTACATTATGTTTTGAAGTCTTTAGGCATATAAGTACACACACACACACACACACACACACACACACACTCACTCACTCACATGTCATTCATACCAGATGGAAGGATCTCTGACCCCATGAGGAAAGAGGAGACAGGGCTGTTCTCAGGACAGCTGTCAGTGGTGAGCGATGTAGTCACTCCCCCAGCTTGCCCGCATGCTGACACACCTCCATGGCATATGGGCTTGGCTGAAACTGTCCTCAAGTGACTTCAGAGGAGTCTGTGCCTTCACGCCTACCTCGCCTTTGTTATATCTGTCAGTTTTAATATCCAGTCCACTGGGGGAAAACTCTTTACACTCCACAGGTATGTGAAGGAGTTAGTCCACAGCTAGCACACACTCCTTGTTCTCAGGATACACTATGGCTGTAAAACCGCTGGATACTGAGCAAACTGTAAAACTGTTCAGCATTCCCCTTAGCAAAATACAGTCTAAAACAGATCCAAGCTGTAAGCAAGAACAGAAACAAAACAAAACAACAACAACAAAACCCAAAAAACCAGACCATCCAGGGTAGACATGAATTCAGTGCTTTGGGACATCGGCCTTTGGAATGTGCACAAGATGAGACCCTGGAAACGGTTCTCCTTGATCCTGTAAGAGGGCTAAGTCCAGCTTGTAACAAATACTCTAGGGGGAAGGGGGAGTAGAAGTCACCAGTGTAAGGGCTAGCTATCAAGAGTGAACAACCAGTGAAACACAGAGCTGAGATAATGCCAGGCATTCAATAATGAACAGTAGCGTGCAAATAAGAAGAAGTCATGTTTCTTACAGTGATCAGACATTGGTTAAAGCACTGATTTCCAATATTTTTAAATATCTATGGTTAAGCTTCAAGGATGATCACAGCATACCTGTAGTTGATAATTTCAAGTTAGTAGAGGAAGAACTATTGAAGAAGTAGGACAAACTACGCAGGGGGCAATGGTGGCTACCACCTAGACCAGGACCTGAGGTTTCTGTGAGTTTGAACCTGAGCTTCTTTGTCTCAAAAAAGCTAAAAGAATAGAAGGGAGGGAGAGAAAGAGGGATGAAGAAGAAGAGAGAGGAAGAGAGGGAGAGAGGGATATGCTAGGAAATAAAAAGCCAATTAAAAATCCTCTGTTGACTTATAAATAGCAAAAAAGATAAGTAGCAAAGAGGGAAAAAAGAAAATAGTTAAATGGTTTTTAAAACTCAGATACAGAATATGCTACAAATATAAAGTGCATAACTTTATTAGACAAAGGAATGAGATTGCCTAGATCAGAGGGACAAACAAAACCAGTTAAAATGAAAGATCAAGCAGCAGATATGTATGTGGATGAAGACAAAATGAAAAGGGGAAGGGTTTTATGAGAGATACATCTAATCATTAGGGAAATAGAGAGGCTGGAATTTGTAGAGGGTAAAATACATCAGGAGATACTAACTGAAAACTTCTGTAAGTACCATAAATAGTCCTAATAGGAATTTACTGACTATCAGAGTCCCATATTCATAGAAGATGTGTATTGAACATACATAGTAAATTTGAAAATATCTAAGAACTGATAAAACAGCATAGGAACAGACAAACCTATATCTGTTACTGTAGGAATTATCAACACTCCCCCTTCAGTTACCGAGATGGCTCAACAGGACCAAGTGGGATCCCACACTGTGGAGAAGGGAGATCTAGTGACAGCCCAGAGAAAGAGGAGGGAAACAGGGCTATCACCTAGGAGAGAAAGTTCTTTATGGAGAGCCAGGGCAAAGACCTCACAGGGGAATGAATGTATTTGCCTCTTTGGGGTCATCATTACCGTGAGTTTTCCCTGATTTCTTACCTAAAGGTAAAACATCAACATCCCCTGGCCTGTTTGCCCTCCAAGTTTTATTCTCTACTTGTAGTGAGCATTGTGGTTTCTAAAAAAAAAAAAAAAAAGCAGCCATGTTATGTGAATATGTTATGTGACTATGTTTCTGTTTTAACTCCTGGTGTGGGGTATGGGATGCTTCAGATTTTCAGATTGTCCGTAGCAGCTGAGTATGATTTGTCTTGTGCTCTGGCAGGAGTGTGATTCTGCCAGCTGAAGACAATTTAAATTTGGAATTCTGGGGACTCTTGTGAGGCTATAAAAATGCCAGAGCCTGGAGAAGCTGCTGCTGCCCCTGCTGCTCCTAACTCCCTTTACTGTGGTTTGTCCAGTGGTTGTGAGCAAAGAGAAGTTTGGAGAGAGGAAGAAGTTGGATATCCTCGTGACGAAGTTTGGACTTGCCCCAAGGAACTCAATGCCCCTAATCATCAGGAAGTGTTCTAACAAGATTGACACCCACTTTGCCCTCTAAACTTGCCTACCCTGTGTTGGGGGTTGGAAGGGTTTGGGATGAAGAAGGTTGGAAAAAGAACGCAATAAAGTAGCCAAAAAATATGGATATAAGTACTTTATCCTCTCAAGACAAGTCATATAATTAACACCAGGAACCTGTGTCTGTCTTTATGCATATGGACATATCACAAATGCTCTGAACACTACTTGGTACAATGCAGGTGTTCAATAAAGTTTTGTTGAAAACCCAGAAAGGCTACCAAGAAATAGCTGGGAGCGTAGGGAGAAAAGCAGAAAACAGAATAAACAAAGCAGAAAGCTGAATGAACAAAGAGTTTTGTGGACACAGGCGCTCTTTGCAAAAAGTGTCTGATGGACGAGGAATGAGCAGGGCTAATATTAGTAAATAGATGAGAAGGCCAACCTTTTTCAACCTGGCCTGGGACAGATGATGGTAATGGTTCCTTACAATAGTTTCCAGAGAGAACGGAGAAATCAAGAAGGAGCCTGGATAATTCTTATCCACTTGTATGTATTAATGGAAGAAAGGTATTTGTACAGTAGCTGGGAAGGCAATCAGGGTGAATAGAATAACTTTAATAATGTATGCATGTGTGTTTGTGTACATGCGCACACGTATGCATGTGCAAGTATGTGTGCCTCACATGCACATGTGTTTGTGATAGGAGGGTATTCAATGGAAAGGGGGTGTAGAAGACAATGGAACAAAAGAAGTATATCTGCAACTCTTTGAGAGAAAGGGTAAGGATACTATCTAAGGCTCACAGGAGGGGCTGGCCTTGGTTGGGAGCACAGATGGTTTATCCACAGCAACAGAAGAGAGGATGGAGTATTTGGGCACAGATGCAAGTATGTGGGTTGATGTATTTGTGGGAGCTTGCAGATATTCTTTTCTGATTGCTTCTATTTTTCTTGCAGAAAGAGGAAGCAGTGTCGTCAGCTAGGAGTGAGGACAGGGAGGAGGTGTGGAAAGCTGAGGAGACAAGGTATGAAATAGATGTCCCAGAAATGGAGAGAGCTTGGGGTTGGGAAAGCCTTATGACTGCTGCACAGCACTGGAGCCCAGTTGGGTTAGTCGCTATCAAGTGTGTGGGTTCTCCAGCCCATCAGCTGCCTGTGTGGGGGCACAGGCTATGCAGAAAAGGTCTTTAATCGGGTTTTATATTTTTTTCACCAGACTACTAATAAAAAGAGAGATGTGGACAATGGGATTGAGGATGTGTCCAGTGGGTGAGTTTTATGAACACTTGATTGAGACAACAGGAAGGGAAAGGATGAAATGAAACTGAAGGAAAACAGCATCAGAGACATGGGGTTCAAATGGATGGAGAAACCTTGCTTGATTGGGGAGTAGGATGCTTGACAAAACAGTTGTGGGTGATTTCAGTTACTGCTGATGGATGATGATAGGAGAGGAGGAAGGAGAGAGTGGCAAGGATGGGACATGGAACAGGATCACCACAGAAGAGAAGGCGAAGGGATTGCAAGGCCACAGTAATGAGGATGGTCTGTGGGTTGGTGAACTCTCTGATCCCCATGCCAGGCATCATCATCGGGAAATGAAACTCTAAACAAGGAGAGAAAATTACTTGTCTTGCGTTGACAGTACAAGGAGGCTCAGGGGGTGGTGGAGACTGAGGGGTGGTGGAGACTGAGGGGTGGTGGAGACTGAAAATCATGAGAAAGCTTAAGACTTGAAAGCCTTGCCTTGTCTAAAACAATATGACTCCTACTATGTGCAACAAATTTGTGGGTACATCTTAAGCTTGGAACTTAAGACGATTATGTTGCTATAAGTGAGGGACTTACTTTCTCCCTGCCTGTAGTACACCCATCTACAAACGAGGATGATAAGAGCCATGTCATATTCTTAGGTTAAATGTTCAGTAAAATTAACTGCTTAGACTGAACCATGGATAAATTCTCCATAATCATTAAGAAAGGATAGTCTCTCTTTCTAGATAACGCAACATGAAGTTGAGTAGAAAGGACAGCAGCTATACTTTGTACATATTTTGTATAGTTAATATAATCTGATATACACAGTAGCTTAACTTAAACAGGTTAACTTAAAAAAAAAAGGTGGACTCCAGGGTTTCACTGCCCTCTTCTTGTCTTCACAGGCACCATCCATACATTCAGATAGACACAGACACATGCTCACAAACAAATTACCTGTCTTTGCAGCTTAATTTATTGTTAAATACCTAACACATATATCCTGAATAAATTAAAACTGATCTCATAATTGCAATTACACTGCTTTATGGCTATGCTACTCTAAACACCTGTAGAAATTAAACAAAATAATCTCTAAAACCTAGACTGAAAAAAGAAAGCTCGCCGGGCGTGGTGGCGCACGCCTTTAATCCCAGCACTTGGGAGGCAGAGGCAGGCGGATTTCTGAGTTCGAGGCCAGCCTGGTCTACAAAGTGAGTTCCAGGACAGCCAGGGCTATACAGAGAAACCCTGTCTTGAAAAACCAAAAAAAAAAAAAAAAAAAAAAAGAAAGCTCAACAGAACTGTTTGTAAGTATACATTTTTATGTTAAATATTTAATCAAAAATTTCTTCTTATAAGGTGAATTATCTGCAGTACACATTTTTTACAGAATATCTAACTCTAACTTGTAAACAATGACTATGTAGTAAATAAAGAAAATGGTTTTTTCACGTGTGGTAAGTTCAGAGAACAAACATTCTAGGCTTACATACTGTAACTTTTCTGAAATCAGAATTGCTTTTTATACTGGAAAGGCAAGATAATACTTTCAAACATCCCTGCATATGTATGCAGAATTCCCCTGGTGTTCTCAGATTACTGAATCTCATGTAAGTCTGGTATGCCAGCCCAGCCTACTTACCTCCCTTTGAGGGACTGATTTTGTGCTACCAAGTAAACCTAGAGTTTTTAATTAACAATGATCCACATTTCCTGTCTTTGAAACTTAGCTTATTGTTAAGTACCTATTACATATATTTTGAATAACTTTCATGATTGCAAGTACACAACTTTAGGACTATGTATTCTAAACACCTAGAACAATGTCTAATGAAATGTCTGGCCCAATAAACAGACCATTGCATGACTCACCCTGAACTTGGCCTTGGCAACTATGTGCCTGTTTAGTTTGTTTTCTGTTGTCCTATTGTTGAGTGCTTCAGTTTTCTCACTGTTTCCCCCTTATATTTTAGATCCTCATCTTCTCTCTCAGTCACTACTGTACATTTCACTCTTCCCATCACTTCTGGGTATCATGTCTTGGTTATCATATGCAGGAAGAGAGTTAGGTGTCTGGAACAGGCACATATGAACTCTCTCTGTCTCTCTGAGCCTCCCTTTGTGTCTGTCTCTCTGTATCTATCTTTCCATCTCTCTGTCTCTCTCTATCTTCCTCCCATCAGAATGGCTTCTGTAGTCACTGACCCACACAGAGAAGCCTGTGAGTCATCCAACCAAATACCCAGCTTGTGAGGTGATTAATACCTTCTGCTAAACCTCCTATAACACTCTAGCAAAAGACACACTTGCATTTGATCTACTCTACAACATTTAAATCTATTTTCAGTACATAAACAACAGTCACTTGGGTGTGTGTCATACCTCTCATTTGGAGGCACCACCTTGTCTACAATCTGTTTCTGTTTCCCCTGGAAAGCTACCATGGCAGAGACCTTTCATGAACACTTCCCCAATTAACTCACATGCCCGTACCTCACACACATTTGATATCACATTTAAAATTCTAATATAACTTCTTTTGTGCCAGACAGTCACATGAAGTTCAAGTGCTTTCATTTGTTCCATATTTTACATGAAGTTACTATAGAACATACATTTAAATTCTGATTTGTGAGGGTGGTAGTATTTGTGTTTAGAACTTGCTCCCGTTTATAGGTACTTTGAATCTCATCATGCAATGGGCTTCTGATTTTGAATGTGTGATGTGTCTTGAACTCCTCTACGGCTTTGAACTCTTTCCCCTTCCCAGCCAGGTCTCACAACTACAGAGAACAGAGTCATAGGCAGGAAGGTCCAGACCTCGTGTGCATATTCACGCAGATTGAGCAGACCTCGGAGTTACACTGCCATTTGAGAAAGCAGATGACAGGAAATTGTGCATGTCTGTTTGTGCATATGGATGGTGGCAGGGAAGAGAGGTGGAAAGAGATGATTAGCAAATCAAAAGTTGTCTGAGCATGGTCACTCATGAAGTAGAACAGGGAGCCCAGCAACAAACCCACATATCTATGTTCAATTGATTTTAGGCAAAAGTGACCAAAACCAACCAATCAAACATACCAAAGAGAAGCTTAGAGTGGTGCAAGTCTTTAACCTTAGAACTTGGGAGGCAGAAGCAGGCAGATCTCTATCTCTGTAAATTTGAGGTTAGCCTGGTCTACATATCAAGTTCTAGAGTAGCCAGGGCCTTATAGAGAGACCCTGTCTAAAACAAAGAGAAAGAAAAAAGGAAGGATGGAAAGAAGAAAGGAAGGAAGGAAGGAAGGAAGGAAGGAAGGAAGGAAGGAAAGAAGGAAGGGAGGGAGGGAGGGAGGGAGGGAGGGATGAAGGAAGGAAGGAAGGGAGGGAGGGAGGGAGGGAGGGAGGGAGGGAGGGATGAAGGAAGGAAGGAAGGAAGGAAGGAAGGAAGGAAGGAAGGAAGGAAGGAAGGAAGGAAGACAGGCAGGCTTGTGGCATTAGGCAGAGATTACTTAGGACCCCAAAGGCAGGGACTACAAATGCAAAAAGGAGGTAATGGGATTGTGTCAAGCTATAAGTCCCCCACAGAAAAGGCAAGTAGCTCACAGAGTGAAGGGAGCATCAGAGACAAGTCACTCACAGAGTGAAGGGGGATTAGTAGACTGTGTGTCTCTGTGACAAACGATCTGATATAAACTAGTTAAGGAGACAAGGTTTCTTTAGCTTGTAGTTTCAGGGGCTCCCATCTCTTATGGTAGAAGGTAGTTCATAGCATGTCAGTTAGCAAGGGTTGATTGAAGGGTGGGAGAATATGTTTTGTTTTCTCTTTTACCTGGGCTTGCAAGCATGCAGGCAGGGGCAGGAGCTGACACAGTCAGGGAGTGTCTTCTCCATTAGTTAATACTTCATTGACTTGCTTTTATAGACCACACCCAAGGTATGCTTTACTAATACCCTAGGTATTTCTCAAACCAATCAAGTTGATGATCAACATCACTTATAACAAGGGGCTAATATAAAAAAAAGTACCAAGGAACTCAATCCTAAAAAAAAAGTAGAAAACAGTATCACTATGAAAAATAGTCAAAGGACTTGAACACTTACCACAGAAGACAAAGAAATAGGCCATAGATGGCTGAAAAAGAGGCTCAACATAGCAAGTGATATAACAGAAATCTAACTCCAAACTACAATGAGAGATGACTGCTTGTGGTACTATTATCATAAACATGAAACATAGTAAGTGCTGTCGAGGATGTGGAAAGGGAGATGTCTATATGTTGACACTAATATAAATTAGTGCAGCTATTTTTGGAAAATAGTAAGGAGTTTGCTAGAAAAAAAAAATTGAAAATAGAAATTCCAAGGTGAGCTGGAGGAAGAGAACTTTGTGGGAATCCCTGAAAGAGAAGATTAAGGACAACATGGTATTCCAAACAGTGAAGTTGAGAAAGAACAATAGGGCAAGCCTGGGCGTAGTGGCGCACGCCTTTAATCCCAGCACTCGGGAGGCAGAGGCAGGCGGATTTCTGAGTTCGAGGCCAGCCTGGTCTACAAAGTGAGTTCCAGGACAGCCAGGGCTACACAGAGAAACCCTGTCTCGAAAAACCAAAAAAAAAAAGAAAGAAAGAAAGAAAAGAAAGAAAAAAAAAAGAAAGAAGAAAAGGGCTTGGTGGGACAGCAAGAAGCAGAAAGGAACAGGAAGACAGCAAAGGAAGCAGCCCTCATCTCCACCCCCAGCTGTGTGGGTTGGGGTAACCTACAAAGCCTCAGCCACAATGTAGGCCAGGCAGATTTGCCAGTCCTAGATGCAGAAGAAATCCATTATTGCCTCAAGCCTTAAAGTCACTGTAGGGTTTGGTGTGACTGTGAGTGCACCTGCGTATAGGCCAGCAAGGGGTGGGGGTGGGGGGTCGGGGAAAGCCATGTCACTACTTCCTACATCTGGAGACATGATGAAACCGAATTACCCTTTCAGATCTGAAAACAAGCTGAAGGAGGTTGGGGGAACATCCTGTTACAATGACTGGGTGGGGGATGCCAAAAATAGGCTTTCATAGAGAGGAGTGCAGGTGAGCATGGAGTGAGGGAGAGGCATAAAGCCCATAGACAAAATACCCATCTCATTGCAGACGTGTGCCTTGTTTATGCTTGAATGTTTGCCTTTTGCGTGTTTAGCCTCTGGACATTCTAGAATGTGGAATGAGTGGATCACTCCTGGAGACATGGGCCATGAAGGTCATTCGAGCCAACAGCAATTCCCAGTACACAAAGAAATAAAGCCTCTAAAGAAAATACAGTTTGGGGGTGTCAACTGACCCTTGTCATGCTACATGTCCAACCAGCCTAAACATTATGGACTAATAGGCTCAAGCTAGGACTGACAGCGCCTCTGCTTAAGCATAGCAAGTTGCAATATTAGAGGAGCTGGAAAATAGCTTCTTTAATCATCTGTCTTCAAAAACAAACAAACAAAAAATAAAACAAACAAAAACAGGCTTTCTTTCCATTTTGTTCTTTTTGGTATTTTATATCATTTAGTCCCCTTTACTTCTGCACTTTCCTTTATTTGCAATCCTATGTTGGTAGCCTATTCTTTTCATTTTCCTCATATACTCTTCTGCTTTTCTTGAACCCTCTCCTTTTCCCTTTCCTTGTCTCAAAGATTTTTGTTACTTTCACTTTTATACATATTTAACTCCATTCATATTTATCCTCCATTATGGCTACCATTTTCTTTTCTGGAGTTATCATGAATGAAAACTCCTAGAGAAGCTGTGTCTACAAAGACTGATGGGCTCGTGAGAAACACAGTAGGGTGGAGATGGTAGGGAATGCAGTCCAGGACTTAATTATACCTTATCTTGGGCTAGCCTCTACCCCCTTTTAGCTCTCTGAATGGTCATTTTTTTTTGCTACCTCTTTATAGGACACATTGTAATTTGTAGATAAAAAGCATCTTTACCAACTTGGAGGTCACTAGCTTCCACTAACCCAAAAGCTGAGACTGTCATTCGATAGCATCTGGGGCTGTATGACAGATTTCCTTATCTTGCCAGAACTTGCTTCTCTGATATTTTCATCAATGTGTTTTGTAAATGCCTGTATTCATAACTCTCTTTCTTCTCTTACTATAAATACCATGAAACTGGAACACAGAACCTGGGTAACCTACATACAGATGTCCCAGACCACGGTCACAGAAACATGGCTCCAGGCCACACTGTCTTTTATCTTCTTTGAGGTGAGAATTCTGTATTTTGTGTTGACAGTGGTATACTGTTTACCTTTAATCTATTTTTACTATATTTCTTTTGCTATTTTCCTTCCTCACACTTGGTTAAGGGAGGGCCAGAGATGGAACCCAGAACCCCACATTTGTGGGGAACGACACTTTCAAGCCTGATTTCAATTGCATTTTCATATTGAGTTTAGTTTGGTGATGTTGCTGTCATGGTATTTATTTATTTTTCCTCTGGGTGGTACTAGGTACTGGGTCCCCAAGGAGAAGCATCTCACTGATAAGACCCTCATATAGAGATATTCTCCACAATAAATTTGTATAAATTGCAACATAGAAACACAAGAAATATGAAAGAGCAGAGCAACGTGATTCCTTCAAAAGTTAATAACTCTACAAAAATGGAATCCAAAGATGTTAAAATGGCAGCAATGTCAGGAAAAGAGCACAGAAGTCTAGTGAACAAAGACCACAAAAGCAATCCAAACTTAAAAAATCATGGTTAAGAAATTCAACAAAGGGGCGCCTATTCTTTAAAAATAAAAGGGAATATTAGACATACCAAGTTCAATTAATCAATTAAGAAGAGCATCACCAGTAACAAAAAAAACAGATAAAAGAGAGAATATTAGTCATGAGGACACAGTTGAGGAATTGTCAACTCAGGTAACAATGAAAACAAAAACACACACACACACACACACACACACACACACAAAACAATTAAAAAAGAAAACAAAACAAAAACAGAAAAAAGCAATCACATATTGTCCTCTGAAAGGCTCTACCCAGCAGCTGACTCAGAAGGATACAGACCCCATAGCCAAACAGTGGATGGGGCTTGGGGACTCTTATGAAAGAATAGGAGGAAGGATTAAGGATCCTGAAAGGGATAGGAACTCCATAGGAAGACCAACACAGTCAACTAACCTGGACCCTTGAGGCTCTCAGAGTCTGAACCACCAGCCAAAGAACACATATGGACTGGACCTAGGCCTCCCCAATTATATGTATCTGCTTGACCTTCATGTGGGTCCTGAACAACTGGAGCAGGGGCTATCCCAAAAGCTGTTGCTTATTTGTGGGATATATTCTAATAGTTGAGCTGCCTTGTCTGGCCTCAGTGGGAGAGGAAGTGCCTAGTCTTGAAGAGACTTGAAGTGTTAGGGAGGGGTGGGGATACCCAGGGGACCCCCACCTATCCAGAGGAGAAGGGGAAGGGGGAAGGATTGTGAGAGGGGGCATTGAGCAGATATAAAGAGAATAGGTAAAAAAGAAAAATTAAATTAAATTAAAAAAAAATAAGCAAGCACAGTGACAATATTCAAAACTGGGGACACAACAAAGAGATCAAGCTTACAATTGTGGTATTTAAGAGAAAAACCAAGCTGTAGATAAATATATAGAGAACATATTCAATGAAACAATAGCAGAAAATTTCCTCTATCTAGGAGTGAAGGTAGGAGAGATGAACATGTGCCCATATAAGGCCTTTAGATCCTGGATAGAAAAAAAACAGGGGAAAAAAATCTAAGTTTTATTATAAAATCATATGACTATGAAACTTATAAGAAAATTTGAAAACTGCAAGAAAAACTCCAAGTAACTTATAATCTGCCAGGATGAAGAAGATCTCTCAGCAGAAACTTTAAAAGCCAGAAAAACCTGGATTGGGGTAGTTCACACCTTGAAGCAAATAACTGCCAAACAAAACTATTATAGCCAGCAAAACTATCCTGCAAAATCAAAATAGAAATAAAGATCTTTTATGATGCATAAAGCAAATTGTGACCACTATATCAAAATTGCACAAGATACTTAAGGGAACAATACATGGCAAAATGAAATATATATACACCAAAAAAAAAAAAAAAAAGAGATGAGGGTCGCAATATAGAAGAATAAAATGTAATTAACTCATTAGTCAGCAAACCTCCAAGACAGAGAAAGAAATTTAGCACATAGCTTTCAATCATTGTCCTAAAAATAGATAGTCTTAACTCTCCACTTAAAAGATTCTGTCTTGGCACTTGGATTTTTAACCTATGAATTAAAATTTAAGTATCAGGCCGCAGAACACCTGTGGGAGCCATCTTGGGTCCTGTCCCTCAGTGACTAGTCTACATAGGTGAGTATGCAGAATACAGAAGCTACACAGCTTCTGGGACAGGCAGAAGCAACACAGCTTCTGGGACAGACACTGTTTCAGGTCTACATCTTCAGCCAGGAGGCAGGTCCAAACAACAGATATCTGTGCACCTTCCCTGCAAAAGGAGAGCTTGCCTGCAGAGAGTACTCTGATCACTGAAACTCGGGAGAGAGCTAGACTCCCAGGTCTGCTGACAGAGGCTAACAGAATCACAGGAGGAACAAGCTCCAACCAGAGACAACTATAACAACTAACTCCAGAGATTACCAGATAGCAAAAGGCAAACATAAGAATATTACTAACAGAAACTAAGACCATTCACCATCATCAGAACCCAGCACTCCCAACTCAGCCAGTCCTGGATACCCCAACACACCCGAAATGCAAGACTCGGATTTAAAATCATATATCTTGATGCTGGTAGAGGACATCAAGAAGGACTTTAATAACTAACTTAAAGAAATACAGGAGAACACTGCTAAAGAGATAGAATAACTTAAAGAAATACAGGAAAACACAACGAAACAGGTGATGGAATTGAACAAAACCATACAAGACCTAAAAGGGGAAGTAGACACAATAAAGAAAACCCAAAGTGAGACAATGCTGGAGATAGGAACCTTAGGAAAGAAATCTAGAACCATAGATGCAAGCATCAGCAACAAAATACAAGAGATAGAAGAGAGAAACTCAGGTGCAAAAGATTCCATAGAGAACATGGGCACAACAATCAAAGAAAATGCAAAATGGAAAAAAGATTCTAACTCAAAACATCCAGGAAATCCAGGACACAATGAGAAGACAAAACCTATGGATAATAGGAGTCGATGAGAATGAAGATTCTCAACTTAAAGGGCCAGCAAATATCTTCAACAAAATTATAGAAAAAAACTTCACAAACCTAAAGAAAGAAATGCTCATGAACATACAAGAAGCCTACATAACTCCAAATAGACTGGACAAGAAAAGAAATTCCTCCCGACACATAGTAATCAGAAGAAAAAATGCACTAAATAAAGATAAAATATTAAAAGCAGTAAGGGAAAAAGGTCAAGTAACATATAAAGGCAGGCCTATTAGAACTACATCAGACTTCTCACCAGAGACTATGAAAGCCAGAAGATCCTGGACAGATGTTATGCAGACCCTAAGAGAACACAAATGACAGCCTAGGCTACTATACATACCCAAACTCTCAATTACCATAGATGGAAAAACCGAAGTACACCATGATAAAATTAAATTCACACAATATCTTTCCACGAATCCAGCCTTTTAAAGGATAATAAAAACACCAACACGAGGATGGAAACTACACCCTAGAAAAAGCAAGAAAGTAATCCCTCAACAAACCTAAAAGAAGACAGAAACAAGAACAGAATCCCAACTTTAACAACAAAAATAACAGGAAGCAACAATTACTTTTCTTTAATTTCTCTTAACATCAATGGACTCAATTCCCCAATAAAAAGACATAGACTAATAGACTGGCTACACAAACAGGACCCAACATTTTATTGCTTACAGGAAACCCACCTCAAGGAAAAGGACAGACACTACCTGTGATGGTTTGCATATCCTTGGACCAGGGAGTGGCACCATCTGAAGGTGTGGCCTTGTTGGAATAGGTGTGACATGGTTGGAATGGGTGTGTCAATGTGGGTGTGTGTATAAGATCCTCACCCTAGTTGCCTGGAAGTCAGTCTTCCACTAGCAGCCTTTGGATGAAGATGTAGAACTGTCAGCTCCTCCTGTGCCATGCCTGCCTGGATACTGCCATGCTCCCACCTTGATGATGATGGACTGAACCTCTGAACCTGTAAGCCAGCCCCAATTAAATGTTGTTTTCATAAGACTTGCCTTGGTCATGGTGTCTGTTCACAGCAGTAAAACCCTAACTAAGACACTACCTCAGAGGAAAAGGCTGGAAAACAGTTTTCCAAGCAAGTGGTCTGAAGAAATAAGCTGGAGTAGCCGTTCTTATATCTAATAAAATTGACTTCCAACCCAAAGTTATCAAAAAAAGACAAGGAGGGGTACTTCATACACATCAAAGGTAAAATCTACCAAGATGAACTCTCAATTCTGAATATCTATGCTCCAAATACAAGGGCAGCCATATTCATTAAAGAAACTTTAGTTAAGCTCAAAGTACACACTGCACCTCACACAATAATGATGGGAGACTTCAACACCCCACTCTCACCAATGGACAGATTGTGGAAACAGAAACTAAACAGAGACACGTGGATACTAACTGAAGTTATGAAACAAATGGATTTAATATCTATCTACAGAACATTTTATCCTAAAACAAAAGATATACCTTCTTCTCAGCGCCACATGGTACACATATAATTGGTCACAAAACAGAACTCAACAGATACAAAAATATTGAAATTATCCCATGCATCCTATCTGATCACCATGGACTAAAGCTGATCTTCAATAACAATGTAAATAATAGAAAGCCAACATTCACATGGAAATTGAACAACACTCCTTGGTCAAGGATGAAATAAAGAAAGAATTAAAAACTTTTTAGAGTTTAATGAAAATGAAGCCACAACATACCAAACTAATGGGACACAATGAGCACAGTCCTAAGAGGAAATCTCATAGCCCTGAGTGCCTCCAAAAAGAAACTAGAGAGAGCATACACTAGCAGACTGACAGCACACCTAGAAGCTCTAGAACTAAAGGAAGCAAATTTACCCAACAGTAGTAGATGGCAGGAAATAATCAAAATCAGGGCTTAAATCAACCAAGTGGAAACAAAAAGAACTATTCAAAGAATCAACCAAACCAGGAGCTGGTTCTTTGAGAAAATCAACAAGATAGATAAACCCTTAGCCAGACTAACTAGAGGGCACAGTGACAGTATTCTAATTAACAAAATCTAAAATGAAAAAGGAGACATAACAACAGAAACTGAGGAAATCTAAAACATCATCAGATCCTACTACAAAAGGCTATAGAACCTGGATGAAATGGACAACTTCCTAGACAGATACCAGGTACCAAAGTTAAATCAGGATCAGATTAAAGATCTAAACAGTCCCGTCTCCCCTAAAGAAAGAAGAAGTCATCAATAGTCTCCCAACCAAAAAAATCCCAGGACCAGATGGGTTTAGTGCAGAGTTCTATCAGACCTTCAAAGAAGACCTAATTCCAACTCTTCTCAAACTATTCCACAAAATTGAAACAGAAGGTACCCTACCCAATTCATTCTATGAAGCCACAATTACTCTGATACCTAAATCACACAAAGATTCAACAGAGAAAGAGAACTTGAGACCAATTTCCCTTATGAATATCTATGCAAAAAATACTCAATAAAATCCTCACAAACCAAATCCAAGAATACATCAAAATGATCATACATCATGACCCAGTAGGCTTCATTCCACGGATGCAGAGAAAGCTTAATGCACAGAAATCCATCAACGTAATCCACTATATAAACAAACTCAAAGAAAAAAACACATGATCTTCTTGTTAGATGTTGAGAAAGCATTTGACAAAATCCAACATCTTCATGATAAAAGTCTTGGAAAGATCAGGAATTCAAGGCCCATACCTAAACATAATAAAAGCAATCTACAGCAAACCAGTAGCCAACATCAAACTAAATGGAGAGAAAATCAAAGCAATCCCACTAAAATCAGGCACTAGACAAGGATGCCCACTTTCTCCCTACCTATTCAACATTATACTTGAAGTTCTAGCCAGAGTAATTCGACAACACTAGGAGATCAAGGGGATACAAATTGGAAAGGAAGAAGTCAAAATATCACTATTCGCAGATGATATGATTGTATATATAAGTGACTCCAAAAATTCCACCAGAGAACTCCTAAAGCTGATAAACAGCTTCAATGAAGTAGCTGGATATAAAATTAACTCAAATAAATCAATGGCCTTTCTCTACACAAAGGATAAATGGACTGAGAGAGAAATTAGGGAAACAACACCCTTCACTATAGTTACAAATAATATAAAATACCTTGGTTTGACTTTAAGGAAGTGAAAAATCTCTATGGTAAGAACTTCAAGTCTCTAAAGAAAGAAATTGAAGAAGATCTCAGAAGATGGAAAGATCTCCCATGCTCATGGATTGGCAGGATTAATATAGTCAAAATGGCTATCCTGCTGAAAGCTATCTACAGATTCAGTGCAATCCCCATCAAAATTCCACCTCAATTCTTCAACGAATTAGAAAGGGCAATTTGCAAATTCATCTGGAATAACAAAAAAACCTAGGATAGCAAAATTCTTCTCAAGGATAAAAGAACCTCTGGTGGAATCACCATGTCTGACCTAAAGCTACACTACAGAGCAATTGTGATAAAAACTGCATGGTACTGGTATAGTGACATACAAGTAGACCAATGGAATAGAATTGAAGACCCAGAAATGAACAGACACACCTATGGTCACTTGATCTTTGACAAGGGAGCTAAAACCATCTAGAGGAAAAAAGAAAGCATTTTCACAAATGGTGCTGCCACAACTGGCAGGTATCATGTAGAAGAATGCAAATTGATCCATTCTTATCTCCTTGTACTAAGGTCAAATCTAAGTGGATCAACTCCACATAAAACCAGAGACACTGAAACTTATAGAGGAGAAAGTGGGGAAAAGCCTCGAAGAAGATATGGGTACAGGGGAAAAATTCCTGAATAGAACAGCAATGGCTTGTGCTTAGATCGAGAATCCACAAATGGGACCTCATAAAACTGCAAATCTAAGGCAAAAGACACCGTCAATAAGACAAAAAGGCCACCAACAGATTGGGAAAGGATCTTTACCTATCCTAAATCAGATAGGGGACTAATATCCAATATATATAAAGAACTCATGAAGTTGGACTCCAGAAAATCAAATAACCCCATTAAAAAATGGGGCTCAGAGCTAAACAAAGAATTCTCACCTGAGGAATACTGAATGGCTGAGAAGCACCTGAAAAAAATGTTCAGCATCCTTAATCATCAGGGAAATGAAAATCAAAGCAACCCTGAGATTCTACCTCACACCAGTCAGAATGGCTAAGATCAAAAATTCAGGTGACAGAAGATGCTGGCAAGGATGTGGAGAAAGAGGAACACTCCTCCATTGTTGGTGGGATTGCAAGCTTATACAACCACTCTGGAAATCAGTCTGGCAGTTCCTCAGAAAATTGGACATAGTACTACCGGAGGATCCAGCAATACCTCTCCTGGGCATACATCCAGAAGATGTTCCATCTGGTAAGAAGGACACATGCTCCATTATGTTCATAGCAGTCTTATTTATAATAGCCAGAAACTGGAAAGAACCCAGATGCCCCTCAACAGAGTAATGGATACAGAAAATGTTGTACATTTACACAATGGAGTACTACTCAGCTATTAAAAAGGATGAATTTATGAAATTCCTAGGCAAATGGATGGACCTGGAAGGTATCATCCTGAGTGGGATAACCCATTCACAAAAGAACTCACACAATATGTATTCACTGATAAGTGGATATTAGCCCAAAACTTAGGATACCCAAGATACAAGGTACAATTTGCAAAACACATGAAATTCAAGAAGAACAAAGACGAAAGTGTGGACACTTTGCCCCTTCTTAGAATTGGGAACAAAACACCCATGGAAGGAGTTACAGAGACAAAGTTTGGAGCTGAGACGAAATGATGGACCATCTAGAGACTGCCACACCCGGGGATCCATCCCATAATCAGCCTCCAAACGCTGACACCATTGCATATGCCAGCAAGACTTTGCTGAAAGGACCCTGATATAGCTGTCTCTTGTGAGGGTATGCCAGTACCTGGCAAACACAGAAGTTGATGCTCACAGTCAGCTATTGGATGGAATACAGGGCCCCCAATGGAGGAGCTAGAGAAAGTACCTAAGGAGCTAAAGGGATCTGCAACCCTATAGGTAGAACAACAGTATGAACTAACCAGTACCCCAGAGCTCTTGACTCTCGATGCATATGTAGCAGAAGATGGCCCAGTCGACCATTATTGGGAAGAGAGGCCCCTTGGTCTTGCAAACTTTATATGCCTCAGTACAGGGGAACGCCAGGGCCAAGAAGTGGAAGTGGGTGGGTAGGGGAGGGGGGCCAAGGGTATGGGGGACTTTTGGGATAGCATTTAAAATGTAAATGAAGAAAATAAATAAATAAATAAATAGATAAATAGATAAATAGATAAATAGATAAATAGATAAATAAATAAATATCTATCTCCACACTGTCAAAGAAATACATAGAATGAATATTCGGTAACAATGCTTCCCAAAAGAGCCATAGAATATCTAACAAAGTTCCAGCACCAGACACGAGAAGGCCTCTTTTGAGTCCCTTTGTCAGAGTTATCCAAAAGACTCTGAAAATATCGCATTCTACTGGTATTGCCCTAGTTGTCCTCGCTGGTAGAAGATAAGTCCCTAATGTTGAGGACACTATGCACTACAGACACAGGGTCCAGAGTTTCCTGAGCTATAACTGACTTGAATACCTCCTCCCTGAGGAATAGCTTTGATGGGACCAGATGCCACCATGTAAACTTCCAAGGAAGAGAGTCAACAGCCCTACCCAGAATGATGTCTTTGAACCATAACAATGACTAGCACATCACTGTCCCCGTAACGGTACAGTAGTGGCACATACACCTTGGTGGTAACCTACAACTCTGTAATTGTTAAGGCACCATTGAATAAAAGGGATACTTGACCTGGCACTGGAAATTTAGCTAACTACCTGGGGCAAGTGAAGTCAAAGGACTTAAAAGAGGACCAACAACCACCACTTTACTAAGTCAACATATTCCCTAAATACATTCTAAAATATTTATCCTTGTACCGCAGATAAGAGTAGCTTTCTGAGCTCATTAAGGAAACCTCTCTTTGCAGCAAATGGAGACCACTAGAGAAAGCCACAACCAATCAAAATGCAGACTTGAGGATTCTAGACCTAGCTGATATGGCTAGAACACAACTCCCACATCTTCAGTTTAGGAATCATTAAAAAGAGAAGAACACAGAGATTTTTTTTAAGATCCAAAAGAACCAGAAATTTGCTGAGAGATTGTGTCTCCTAGAAATGTCAGAGAAGCCATATCCATGAAGTCTCACCAACATGACTGCCTAAACATGAGCTGAACAAGGGTAACAACAATAGGCATGCAGATAGGCAAAGCAAAATGTAAAGCAGTCTTAATGCAGAAGAGGAAAAACTTACAAGACCTGAACTCTAGACAAAGATCAAGGGCTGCTGAGCTCCAGAGAAGTAGCATGCCAAATAGTTATGCAGTGCAAGATGGTCAGCTCTGAAAACATACACATACAATTAGCATTATAAGAACTGAGCAAGCTCTGTCAATGTATTTAGGAACATATGCACACACATAAAATAACATCTAAAGAAAAGGGGCATGAATTTGAAAGAGAGCAAGGGAAATATACATGGGAAGGTTTGGAGGGAGGAAAGGAAAGCAGGAAATGATGTAATTATTATCCCCAAAACACAAAGAATATTTTTTTTAAAAAAACATAGATTGAAAGTGAAAGAAAAAAATATTTCAGACAAATTGAATCTGAATATCTGACAGATCAATATGATATAACTCAATGATTTATGAAATCTAAAATGTTAAAGTCACAGGAGCATGCTGGTTACCAAATATGATCAGGGCCAGCAGCAGAGAATAGATAGGGACAGGAAGGTTGTATTAAAAGGGCAAAGAAGGGACAAGCTCAGGTGTCTCCATCTCAGCACTGTGACACACTTTCAATAATGAATACTCATAATTGTTAAAAGTGATAGAAAATAGTCTCAAAGAAGTTTGTAAGGCGATGGATACACTAAGCTGTGCTAACTGTTTCAGTTTGCTACATGACAATAAGACCTGCACATACACACAATCATCACATCAATTAAGTAAACCTTCAGAAAATTTAAAAACTTGAAATGCTACAGGTGCTAAACATATCTCAGGGAAATATAAGTGTAAATGGAGGCAAGTAATGGTGACATTTGTGACTGGCTGTGCAACATGGCAATATCAGAGGGCTTGATGGGCTAGCCTTGGACTGTGTCTACTGACTTCAAATGACATGGAATTTATCTATGCATCAGAATTCCAAAACCAGTGTCTCAGAGGCATGAAAACAATGTACCATGAATTTGTTTTTTTTTTTAAACAGATAAAAGTATTACCTTCAGGTAACTAAAAACACATCAAGCATTTGGCAGAAAATATATATCTTGACAACATATAGAAATCTCTATGTATTAGCTAGTTTCCATTTATATGCTAAAACCAAAGCACTAAAATCTTAATGTTTGTCAATCGAAAAATAGCATGTTTAATGAGTTAAGCCTGTATCATTACAAAATATTTGACAACAGTCATACATTAACCACACACATGACTTGTAGGTCATTGAAGTCCTTAACTGTATCTCGAGCCTCTACTCCTCATGTACAACCACAGCACCAGGACTGGAAGCTTTTGTTTATCATCCTTTGAGAAAGAATATGCATGTGAAGTATGGAGCCGATGGTCACATGAATTATATGAATTCATACGGTCTGTAAGCTTATTTTTTTTTATAAAAACAGAACCGATAGCATCAGGAATAAAGATGGATGCAGATACAAAAATCTGCCCTAGAATTATTGGGAAATATCTTAGGAAATTAATGTACTGAAATTGTCAGGATGGGTTTAGGCTAGGAAGATGCAGATTAGAGTACCTCCAAGGAGGAAGTGTGTGAACCACATAGGATGGATGCTTTGAGGAGCACATTGGTGCAGGTTCTGGTGAGGATACATCTCCAGAGACTCCAGGACTGTCATGCTGGAAAAGTTTCTGTGGTGGTTTGAATGAAGATGGTCCCTAGAGGTTCGTGTATTTGAGTACTTTGTCCCTAGTTAGTGGAACTGTTTTTGAAGGATTAGGATTATGGCCTCATTGGGGGAGGTGTGACATTGGTTGGACATTGAAATTTCAAAAGCTCATCCCTCTCCATTAGTTCTCCCTCACTCCTTCCTGCTGTGGATCAGATGGAAGTTCTCAGCTACTGCTTCAGCACCATTCCTGTCTCCTGTTGCCATAATCCCCTTTGCATGGATGCTAACCATCTGGAAAAATGAGCACCAAATTAAATGCTTTCTTTTGTAATTCGCCTTATTCATGATGCTTTGCCAGGATAATAGAAAGGTAATTCAGACAGTCTCTGAGCATGATTTTACCTTATGTTGCTCAAGTTTCCGTTGGATTGTGTTTGCTGTTTCCTCATGAACCTGCTGAATGGTGATCTCTTCTCTCAGGGCCACCTCTGCCCTGTATAGCCAAGCACCTATAGTGCCCAGAGGTGCAGGGAGAGATTTATCCAGCTGTATATGCCAATCGAAGAGCTGAAACAGAATAGAATGCCTCTGGTATAGAAGACAATTCCTAAACTTCCTCTAAATGAACTTTTAAAAATCTACAAAAGGCTCAAAGAGAGTCTGGGAAGAGCTCCGAGGCAAGTGCTCACCACATAAGCACAAGGACCCAGATTTGATTCCCAGGACCCACACAAGAGCCTGGGGTTGGTGGCATCTGCTTGTAATCAATCCCAGCTCAAAACGGGGTAAAGACAGGTATATCCCTGGGCTGCATGCAAGCCACCCTTCTCCAGTCAAGTCTTTAAATGGCAGTTCTATGAGAATTACAGATGTGCACATTCAACTTTTTATATGGTTCTTAGGAATTGGATGTAGATTATCAAGGCTCATGCAATAAGTGCTTTTATTCACTAGAATTCTGGATTTCCATCCCTGTATCTGTCTTTTCATAGGTGTCCCATGGATTGAACTCAGGTCTTTAAGCTTGTGTGGCAAGAACTTATACCAATTGAGCTCTTTGTCCAGAAACATTTTTTTCTCCATTTCTTCCATTTTCTCAGATTCCCAAGTACCACTTCCTGGTCTATAGAAATTCCAGCTTAGAAACCATCCTTATTTCTCAATAAAGTATGTAGGTAATGTGACATTATCAAATTAAACAACATGGTAAATTCAAGTAAAATATCTCTATTAATGTTAGCAGAGGTTTAGAGCTTAGACATTTCTAAGGTTAAGATCTGAGGAAGGATGTTGATATTAACTAGATCAAGCAGCATTTCCTCTCTGTTAGGAGTGATCAGACAATCAGAGATGCCTCAATGACAGAGCATGAGCTTGCCTCTTGGCACAGGAAGGTCCTGAGCTGCTCACAAAATAAGATTACAGATTATGAGAAATGTTGATATTCCAGGAAGTCTCTAAGGCAAAAGTCAGCTGTTCTAAACAACTGGAAAGTAAAGTCTGGAAGGAGACAGAAGCCAGGAGGTCTTCCAGCTCTGTCTAGCTCATGGAAGTCCTGTTTGGCATGGGAAGGCAAGAAAGGAAGTGCCAGAGCAAGCATATCCAGAAGTGTCCAGGGCAGCCTCACCAGAGGGCAGCATTTTGTGTACTGATGCCATATGAAAGATGGTACACACAGCTTGGTGAAGACACACAAATGCACATGAAGCTAACTCACCCGGGATGACACTCTCTCCCAGCACTGCTTGACCAAGGCTTGGTCGAGTGTCAGTTTGCCATCTCTTTGCAATGGCTGTATTATATGCTCCACCTGTTTCCTTTTCATTTCATATTGAACTCTGAAGTGCTTAAATGACTAAAAGAGGAAACAGAAACAGTACAGCAATGAGTTCCCAAAAGCAAAAGCAAAGAAACCATAGCTCCTAGGTAACAGTTATTTACCTTTGGAGAGCACTCCACTATGTTGTTGGTAATGTTACCAGCGGCAGCTATGACACTAAGCCTGCCTAAGACCTTGACGGTGTTAGCTACTATCTACACATCCCTCTGGTTCTATACACACACACACACACACACACACACACACACACACACACACACACGGCATTCCAGAAGTGATTTGACAGAGACAAATAGAAAAACAGGACTAATGCCCAGAAAGTATGAAGTCTGCACAGAAATAGGTGAAATTGATACTGACTGAGCTCACCAGACCCAGAAAGACAAACACGGGGAATTCTCTTGTGTATGTGGATCTTCCCTTTGGATACTTGGTTTTGTGTATTTAACCTGGAGTCCATGTGGAATCTAGGAACTGGGAATCAGCCACTGAAGGCAGACACCTAATGGGTGGGGTTAGTATAGCATGGACAGAATGAATATAGAGTATTGGGGGGGGGTGATCAAGCACGGAAGGGGGTGGGGCACAAGACAATAAAGTATTAGAGCAAGAATTGACTAAAATGAAGGCCATGTACAAAAGTTATATGGAAGCCTATGGTCTTCCACCCCACCCCCCAATTCAATTAGAGACAGTACTCTCCAATTGAATATACTCAGGGTTAAAGGGCTACGTTAGGATAGAGGTTTTGGGGAGAGGAGAAAGAAGGGGTGATTTAACCAAAACTAAAGATACATGATGAGGTCTTATGAAATCAGCTAGTTTGAAATATTTTATAAACATATATACACATATATAAACATACATAGCATAAATTATAATACATTATATTATATTTATTATATTATACACACACATATAAAAGGAATTTTGACTAGAAGTATCCTGCATAGGTAGACAATGCTGTACTCAGAAGGCATGGGTTGCAAAATAAAGGTCTAAGTGGTCACGCATAAGCTACCTTCCCATGAGTTATGGCATCCAAAACAATACAGGTAATACCCACTGTTTTGTCTGCCATAACTAGATGGTAAGACCCTATTGCTGAAGACACCACTAACTTTGGTTACAGGAAATATAGAAATCGACCTAACACTGATCAAGAAACTTACCCAGTGCTAATGGGTACTATGAAGGCTGATAAGAGAAAAGACATCAGCGGTCTTATCCAGTGGTGAGTGCTGCATGCTACAATACTGGCTCACTGCTGTGCCCAGTGTTGTGCCCACTGGTGTGGCAGTGGCATGCTGTGTTTGCGAAGGTTAACTAAGTGCTTCCTGATTGTGTCCACTCTACAGGAGGGATCTCGTGTCTGTTATATAAAAGTAGTCAAACCCCTATGACTGTGGAGATTATAGATCCTCGCTGGAGAGACTAGCATTATTTCTGCTAAATGGACATGCTGTCAAACTGAGTTCTAAGTAGTCTGGTTTTGCCTGTAGTTCTGGGCTGCTCTCAGTTTTCCAGAGAAGCTTCTTTTTCCAGTGGGCTGTGGCAAGTGAGGAGATTCACCACTAGTCACAGTGAAGGGTATAAGCAATTCTGATGTTCTGCTGTGCAGAGGTCATCTACACGAATATCTTCATCATCTATGTCAGCCATCCGTGGACCAGGAAACTTCATCAAAGAGAGCAGGAGCACGTAATAGCTAGTGGATGTGAAAAGAAGCCTGTGGAGTGCTTGTGTCTGGACATGGCATGCTGTTGTACTTACTGACCGGCTGCAGCTATGGTTACCTACACAACATCAAGCCATTCATACTTCCAGCATGGATGGGAGATAGGCGCCTGAGCCCCACTCTTAGCTGAAGAGCTAGTGACCAGTAAGAGCTCCTAGGAGAGGGAGGGTCATCTTTCTTGTGGCTGGCAGCTGGGAGTTGCTTTTGCTCCAGTTTGTGATCACACACACACAGAGGTAGCACTAACTGGAGTCAAGGGGTTGTCAATAACAGCAATAAATAAAAGAGGACATGAAGATGGGGTACAATGGGGTGTGGGGCACTAGGAGGCTTAGTGGTGGATGAATATATATTGTCTGATACACAAAACTTTTAAAGAGTAAAACTGTTATTTAAAAGTATATTTAAAACATTGAAAAGGACTAATCCTAGTGGAGTCGTTTATGAACCAGTTCATGTTTGTCAGAAAAGCATAGTCAAATATAAGTATGAGTTTATATATATATATATATGACCAAATAGTTGATTTTTCAATAAATGTTATTATTTATAATATATCATGTTAAATATTATAATGTTATCATATATATTACATGCCAACTAATGCTGAATTAAACATAACTAGATTTACATTTAAGCAATCACATGTAACGAGACTTACTTTGGGGCCTTATTATTTATATAATAATCACTTAATTTTACACCATGAAATTCTTAAACATGCCACAGTATATTTAAAACTCATCATTTAGACTTAGCCATAGGCTTGATACAAACATAAAAATAATCACTGTGAAGTTGCTCTTTTTCTTATAATAAACTAGCACATCTACAGAGTGATTTTATTCATATATGTGAATTGAAAATAACCATCTACTGTAAATTTGCACATCTCAAATATGACTCCACATCCAGTTGTGAATCGGAAATGCCATTAAGATGTACAATTAAATTACAGAGCAGGGGGAAGGCCATACAGAGCTCAGCAGATTCTGGAAATAATTTCACTTATAAACATGCAAATTCCCTTGAAGAACATTGAGGGGGAGTTGAACTCATATTTGACCATAAACTCATGAAATACTAAAGACATCAAAATGTACAAGCGATCTTTAATTTTGTCCTGCGGAATTCTGTGTGGAAAACCTTGAGCTGTGTTAGCTCTGCTGAGTCCAATGAAGAAAATACAGATTACGTAATGGGAAAGATGGGAAAGAGAGTTTTCACTGGATGCTGCTGCTCATGTGTACAGGACACTTTCTTCTCATGCTTTGTTGGGGTTTTTGCTTGTTTGTTTGTTTTGTTTTGTTTTTCTGGTTCACTCTTCTCTCGTAGAATAATGCCTGTTCGGTAGGGAGCTTGATTTCTTGGAATTTAGCGTTAATGGCTTGTGCTACAGCTAAAACTTACCAACAAGCAAAACAAACACACCCCTGTTTCTGTACTTTGTACTCAGTTTTCTGGTTTAATTGTTTTACAATGAAGTGCATCACTGCAAATTTTGGGGGGCGGGGGGGTGGGGGAAATAAGAAAATTATACTGAATTTCAAAGCAAAAGAATCCATGGAAACTAGGCACAAAGTTATTGATTTTCCAAGTTAAAAAAAATAACAAAGATGGCAACTGAATTTAGGTATGTTTATACGAGTTTATAACGTCCCACATTCACATCATTAAGTGCTTTATCATCTACCGTGTTGGATGGCTCATGTCACTGTAACACTGTAACTTTTTGGTAGAAAAATGGGGGGGGGGGAGGATGACTGAAATGTAACAGGGTGGAGTACGTGAGAGGATGTTGCTCGAAATGTGTTATATTTCACTTGCAGAGTAAAATGAAGTGGAATTTGAAACAGGAGGAAAACAGCAACTCGGCAGGGAAGAAGTCACAACTTTTTAATGGGAAAAACTTGCTGTTACAAGATCTTCTGGGAAGTGTGAATTGAAAGCAGAAAGTCAGCTTGGGGCTTTGTAAAGAGACTGGACACAGCTCTCTGACCTCAGCTCAAGAGCAACTGTCTTAAGCAGGACAGGTCACAGTAGAATCTCCTTCCCTCCGAGAACCCTTGGCAAATACACCTGCTGCAATTCCTTCTTAAATTCCATTTATTTCAGCAGTACTCTTTGGTGTCAAGTCAGCTACTCATTTTAGAGGATTATTATGTCAGCTGACATCTGTAAGCCCGAACGGTCTTTGTAAACAATGACTCTGTGTTTTTGTTCTGTGCTATGGGTAAGATTGAGCTGTCAAAAATTTAATACCTCAAGCCTCTGTACTGAGGACATAGTGTAATTTAAAATTACCCTCTACCATAGCACTGTTCTTTTTTCAAAATTAATATAATGTGTGTTACTTATCTAAAGATTTGTCTCATTATTATAATTTGGAAGATTAGGCATATATTGTATGACATATCTTCATCTCATCCATGAAAAGTGTTGGAAAAATCTAAATCTCTTTTCACACTTACCTGATATTTGTCCTGCAGACTTGATTCGGTCATCTGTGCCCTCGTAAAATCTCTCTCAAATTGTTCTATCCAAACTTTTGTTTCCTTCAAAATTTGTCTGTCATCCCTCTGGAAGCCAAGAAGCAATGCAATGTTATTAGTAACTGTAAAATTAATCCATGATTATAATTAGTATTTAGTACACACCAGGTATTGCCCATCTTTCTTCAGTATGAGAAACAAAACTGATTCTAGATAAAAACCTTTTTAAATACTAAAATTATCTTCCATCTGTTTCCCCCTCATCATTAAGAAAATTTAGTTTGGGCTTAAGTTACTGTGCTAACTTATTAATAAGAAAAAAATGCCC
The DNA here is from genome assembly GCF_978045245.1 of Mus caroli. NCBI lineage: Eukaryota > Metazoa > Chordata > Mammalia > Rodentia > Muridae > Mus > Mus caroli. The sequence goes on from NW_028227264.1 coordinate 2,626,319, forward strand.
AAAACAGAACCTGCAACCAAAATATACAAAAAAAGGAGTGATATCGGGAGTAGAAGCCTGAGGGTTGCTTCCCAAAACTTGAGTGTTGGGCTGGAGAGATGGCTCAGTAGTTAAGAGCACTGACTGCTCTTCCAGAGGTCCTGAGTTCAATTCCCAGCAACCACATGGTGGCTCACAACCATCTGAAATTGGATCTGATGCTCTCTTGGGTGTGTCTGAAGACAACTACAGTGTACATAAAATAAATAAACAATTCTTTAAAAATGCCAAATTATGGGAGTTGATAATCCAAGGGACTGCTGTGGCTGGGGTAAATTTTGGTTGTTAATGGTTGTCTGTTGTCATGGTAGCTTTAGACAAATCATTCATATTGCTATTTTAAGTATGCTATTACTACATTTACTAGATACATAGAAAACACACCTAGACTGTTCAGTACTGTTTTCCTTGCTGCATGATTCCTACTATAGCATTATCAATTCATCTTCAGAATCAAATTCCAGTTTTCATTTACCCACTCACATCCAAAAATAAAAAGCAGGGACATCCTAGTAGCCCTGAAGTGAAAATTGTAATTTTTCCTGGGATTTCATTTTTTATATGAATGTCAAGGTAAATAGAAACAGACTTTACAGGATTTTTTTCTGTTAACATGTACATGGCTTTCAACTACAGCATCTCCCTGGCTTGACTGATCTATCATACATCCTTTCTGTGGTTTGGGCAATAATTGAGGTCACCTATTGCTACACACAAAGGATAGGGATAGACACACAACATTTGTAAGATCCATGACTTGGTTCATCATTATGTCTTGTAGATGAGGTTTTTTTTTTTTTAATCGAACACGTATTCCCCTCTTTTCTGAGATCTTCTCTGGCATGTTTTTCCTGACATACAAGTCTGAACTAGGAGTTGCCTGTGTTGGTTCATCTTGACATGTAAAAGGTCTGACACTGATCTGGAGGGATGTAAAAGGTCTGACACTCATCTGGAGGGATCAGGACAACCAGGATGATGAGCAGACACCCACTGGATCAACACTCAACACACACTTCCTGCCTCAATAGATGTGGGAAAGGTCCAAGAATTTTTATCATAAACAAATGTTCCAGTGAGCCTGAGGCTGCTGGTTAGCAACCTGCAGAGCCACATAGAGGACTCTCCTCTACAAACCTCTATATCCATCCAGCTCAATGTCTGACATTGTTTTCTATCTCCAGCAGCTAATATGATGCTTGGAACTCAGTATCTTTCAACAGATGAGTATGGAATAATGATTATTCAGTAGTATATTTATTATGAAAAGCCTGAAACAGGGGCCAGACTGCAAAGCTTTATTTCTCATCGATGATGTTCTTTGGAAGAGCAGGTGAGTGTAATCAAAGATCACCTTTTCTTCTTGGGTAGCTTTCATGCTCACAAATGAACTAGTGATGACTGTACAGTTGTGGCCTCACAGGGGAAATGCCCCTCATCTGTCTCCTGGGAAGGAGAGGTCAGTGTGGCCACTCATCTTCTCTGGCCTTTGTCACAGTCATCTTCCCTGACTTCTGTCACAGTGAACTGTGAATGTTACTGATAGCCTCCTCTAGTAGCTATCTTGTCAGCCTCTGTTTTTGACACACACTGGAAACTGGGCCTGAGAGCAGCTGCTGGTTACTAACTGAAATTACGCCACGAATCATCTGAGGACTGTGCTCAGATATGACTGCAATAGAGGCTCTCCGGCAGCCCCCTGATGGTAGTAGGGAAGAGACAAACCACCTGAAAAGAGAGATGCAGATATGTTTACATTCAAACATCTCTCTTTGTAGGAAGGAAATGAAGCTCAATAAAATACCAGGAGTCTCAGAAACTATTGGCTGAGTGGCTCTTCTTCAAATGGTCATTTTTGCATGCAATTAAAGGACAGGAAGGTCTGTTTGCCTACAGAGGGTACTACTTCATGCCCAACACATAATTTGAAGCAGCTAAACTGTGAGAATTCCCTTCAAATCTCTCTCCCTCTATCTTTTAAACACAAAGGCACACTAATATTTTTGTGTCATACATGTTCACATAGGCAAAAAGTTATGTTGCGTGGATCATGCATTCAAGATAATTTAATACTTGACACAAAATTAATTACTTATAGCTTTCTAATGTGTGTTGGTAGAAGTCCAGGACCTAGGAGTTATATAAAGAAATATGGAAAGTTAAAAGGTAGGCTAAGCACCTTACAACTTGCACAGGAGCAAGAATTAAAATATTTATTCTGCAAATACTTCTAAGCGCTTACTTCATATATGGACTTTGCTGAGCCCCATGACCCAATATTGATGCAAAGTCATATGAGGAAATGCAGACGGAGGACACACTGGATCTTTCCCTTTCTCAATGGTTTTCTGCCTAATAGCTTAAGATATTGAAATAGTCATCTCACTTGACTTCTACTTGTCTACATCATATTGCCAAAACCCAACATAACCATTAAACATCTCTCTGTAGTAGTGCTATGAAGTCTGGCATTTGATACCATGTTGTAATTAAGAGTTAGTGGGCTGAGGTTGGCACTAATGTTTAGTTGCACAGACAATATTATTTGTTGTGTTAGACAGTAAAGGAGTTGACATGATGGAGATGTTAAAAGGAATGTGTGCATGAAAAAAATACACACAGAGGAATGATGCAGAAGCTAAGGAGCGAAGAGTATTTAAGACTCCTCAAATCTTACCTTAGATTGTATATAATTTGCAAAAGATGAGTAAACTGGAAATATTTCCTAACAATATGAAAATATATAGACACATAATATAAATCAAGAACAACATCATGTAAGAAAAGATGAAAATCATTGGTCAGCTATCTGTTCCATTGGTAGACAATAATTTAAGGGATAAAATCACATATAATGTTTGTATAGCTTCCACCAAGCCACTGAAATTAGCTGGCCAGTGATGTTTTATTTAGCTTGAAATATGCATGTGTGGCGATGCATATAATTTGTAAAGTTGCTTTAAAATAACTTCAAATACTGTAGGTGGAATATGTAAGAAAAAAATTGTATAGACTTGCATTTCTTCTGTAAATACACAGTCAGGATATGCTTCGCTCTGTTGGGACCATGGATAAGACTGTGCTTACCTTCTGAGGGGAGTCAGTAATATTCTGAGTGGAAAAAAAATGACTGGAAGTTTATTAGGCAGTTGACTGAGTCAATTGGCCTCTTTTATTCATTTATGACTGAGTACAAATTGCCCAAGGAATATCTTATATGCAAAAGTTTCTTTGTTGGTGTTATTGGCCAAAGAATGTCATGGTAAATGAATACTTCCAGTCAGAAAATGTATATGTAAATGAATTATATTTATATATTAATGTTACATATTATACCATGTGTGTGAGCATGTGTGTATATAAATATGCATATATTTACATTTTACCTACTTAGTGCATATGTAAGGATTGGCAGGGGAGTGCATACTTCCATGGCAGGTATGGAGGTCAGAGGGCAATTTGCAGGAGTCAGGTTTCTCCTACCCTGTGGGTCCAGGGATTTCAGCTTAGATCATCAGGCTTGGCAGACCTCTTTACCACTGTGCCAACCCGCTGGACCAAAAAATTCATATTTTAAATACATTTATAACATATTTCATTTAATTAGCATCATAGAGGGGATAGAAAAATCAAATGTACAAAAATGATCTGGCATTATTTAAAAACAGACTAAGAAATTTACTAAGACCCAAGTAACTTTGTACCAAAGGCTCTGAAGGGCCTGCACGTGTTACTCTACTACAGACATCAGTAAAAATCTGCAAAATTCATTCACACCATCATTGACAAATACAAGCTCTAAAACATATTTTATTATTAAAATATCCAGCTTTCTTGGCTTATCTTCTACATATAAAATCCCAAAGCAAAGGACAAAGTTTATAAAGCATTTTCTAAAACATTTATAAAAACATTTTCCTAAAATTAATTTAAAGATGACCTGGAGGATGTCATCCAAGTCTTCCTATTATAAAACCAATGAAGAAAATATTTTTAAATAGTCAAAATGTATTGTTACATTATTGCTAATCTCTTAATATTGAGGTCTCATTAGTGAAGCATATTAAAAAAGTGTGTATCCACTGTGTGTGTTCTCTCTGTGTGTTTTCTGTGCCTGTGTGTACTTTGAGTATATTTTCTATGTGTATATGACCTGTGTACATGTTGTACATGTATGTGTGTATGTGTGTGTTGTACATGTATATGTGTGTATGTGTGTGTTGTACATGTATATGTGTATGTGTGTGTTGAACATGTATATGTGTGTATGTGTGTGTTGTACATGTATATGTGTGTATGTGTGTGTTGTACATGTATATGTGTGTATGTGTGTGTTGTACATGTATGTGTGTGTATATGTGTGTTGTACATGTATATGTGTGTATGTATTTCTGCTCTTTAAGAATTTTTGCCTTACACTCTTGGTCAGAGGCATTATCTTTTGATCATCAGATGTCTCTAGCCCATGGAATGCCATGAAGTAGGTAAAATGTAAACATATGCACAAACATACCCATATATATACATAGTCACATACATATATAATATATATAATATAATATTTATATATAATATATGCTATTTATTTATTTATTTATTTGTTTATTTATTTATAAATTTTTAACTGGAAGTATACGTTTACCATGCCATTCTGTCTAAAAAGTTCTTTTTAAAAAAAAATTGGTTGTTTTATTTATTTACATTTCAAATGCCCCCCTTCCTGGTTTCTCTTCTGCAAACCCCCTACCCCATCCTCCCTTCCCCCTGCCTCTATGAAGGTGCTCCCCCACTCACCCACCCACTCCTGCCTTGCCACCCTAGCATCCTTCTACGCTGGGGCATCAAGCCCACAGGGCCAAGGGCCTCCACTGATGCCAGATAAGGCCGTCCTCTGCTACATATGCAGTTGGATCCAGGGATCCCTCCGTGTATAATCCCTCCGTGTATACTCTTTGGTTGGTGGTTTAGTCCCTGGGAGCTGTAGGGGGTCAGGTTAGTTGATATTGTTGTTTTTCCTATGAGATTGCAATCCCGTTCAGCTCACAACTGAAAAGACTGTTCTTATCAAAGACATGCCCACTAGAAAAACTGAAAACCCAGATCACTCATAAATGTACCTGGGGAGCATACAAAAGCAAGCTGGAAACCTGTGTTGTGTGGAAATCCAGTACTTTAAATAAAATTCCTCACTTACACAGGAACTTGCAAGTCCAGGTTTACCATCAAAACCTGGAGACCTGAGCTACCATGCCCTAGTGTGGAGCTACCCTAGCAAGTGCACAGCCTTCATTTGAGTCTTTCCTGTGCTTCTCGGAAACATTTGCTTTACAATCACAATAAACTGCTCTAGTAGTGGGTCTCTTCCTGGATGCTAGAAAGAACAACAACAAAAGTTTCCCCAATCTATAGTTCTAGAAAGCACAGTTCTACCAAGCACTCTATTAACTTGGCCCAAGAGCATCCTGAAAGAAACTGCAGCTTCTCTCCATCCTATCCTGAATCACTGACTTGATCTTTAGCACAATATATGTTGTTGCAAACTTAACTTCTGTTCCCTTACTGTTTCTTTCTTAGACCTGTTTATAAGATTTTATTGTTTATTTATTTATAACTAATGAAAAATACATTTGTTGTTTACTCCCTTAAAAACAATTGCTTTATATGCATTCTCTTGATACTCTCCAACAGCTCCCAAACTGCAGTTGAAATCTGGGAAATGGACACCAAGGCATCTCAGAAACCCATTCATCATTTGCTCTGCAGGATTTAGACTTAAAATAAAATTGGAACTTTGTGGCAAATCCATTGTGCTGTAGTATAAAAGAATGCAATAGAAGTTTCAAGTATCAGAACATTAGAACATTGTGTCCATCGGTGTTTATATCCTCAGATACGAGGCATCTGCTATGTTGAAATGAATGCCAGCTGAACAGGCTTTCTTCCCGGAAGCTTGAACAAGACTTCAAACACCACTGACAATTTGAAATTCAAATGAGAATAGGAGTTCCACTCCTGAAAATAATCTTATAAGAAAAATTCATCCTGCTATTTGTCATAGATAATTGGAAATTTGCAATGTTTAAATTTATACAATTAGATTATTGTCCATGCATACAGTGATCTGCACAGAGTTTTTTTTCATATTAACAGAAAAATAACTACGGTTATTTTTCTAAACAACTGAAGTATGGGTACTGTGATTTTTTTCTAAAATGCTATGACAGAAATATTTCCAGAATTAATAACAACATAATCCTCTGGTTTACATTTCCCAGAACAGATTCTATCTAGAAGGTCAAATACATTTTCTTTTTGTCCACAATTTTAAATTTTATGACAGTGACTATAGGTCATCTGAGCATGCTAAGAAGTGAAAATGTCATTTAAATTATTGAAAGCTAAAAAATCTAATCACAATGAGCAATTAGAATTTGTGTGAATTATTCCTTACTTTCATGTTTGCTATGATACATAAACTTTGAAATTCTAAATTAAATTGCAGCAGATTAAGTAGAAGGAACTTCCAGACTACATGTATACTTGAAGTGATCTATTAGAATCTTAAACTGGTGCCTCTCCTTAATTTCAATTTCGTTATAATGTTCTCTCTGATGCACCTGGCATAAGTGCCAGAGAAATCTTTGCTAACCCCATCTTATATACACTATTTATTCTTTACTCAATTGCAACTATTTTGGTCTCACATTACAGTTCAGTCTGCTTCACTTTTTAAAAACTTTATGCATGCATAAGTGTGTGTTCTCCTCAGAGACGACGAATACCTACATCATCCTCTTGCCCATCACAGCCTGCACCGTGAATGTCAGGGTATTGTGTTAAGAACTGGGCCACGTAAGTCATGATAGACTTCTCATCTGGCTTGTCCACATCCACATCTGTAAAAATAAAACTCAAATATAAGTTAATTCTCCCTTCAGATGTTTGTTAGTATAAGTTTTGAAATATAGTTACTGTACCTCAAACTCCTACCCTGTACCAAGCAGAAAACAAACTTACTGGTAAGAACAGTTTAGTCTACATGATACTGAGTGGAAATTTAATCACACCTGTAAGCAACATTTTTGAGAGAGAGCTTTTGGGGAAATAGCACATGCTCTTGGTAGGTCATTTCAAGACAAATTAATCATTCATCCAAGATGCTGCACGATTACTTAGGCACCTGTCAGTTAATAAACATGCAATAACACGTCAAACTGGAAACCCGAGTGAGCATGTGGGATCAAAATGCCCGAATGTGTAACACTCACGATGGCTTGCATAGTCATAAATGTTCTTGCCCATCACAAAGAACCTGTCGCGATACATTGTGCTCTACCTGATTTCTCAGAGAGCTTCTTCACTGTAGAGTGCTCCAAATTACAGTAACTTAGACAGAGTCTCTCTTGAAAGACAGCCTTAAAGCATTTCAATCATGGTTGTTGAAGCTCCTGATGTTTATGCAAAACCAGCATAAGTCAGGCAAAAATGTTTATATACTCAGTAATTATAAATAGGGAAGAGGAGCTATATAAGCCATTCAGATGTAACTAAGTGTATTGCAAAGCAATGTATGCAGCCAGAAGCAAATGAAACAAACTCCAAATGCCACAATCAAATACAAAATTAACTCATTAGTTTATAAAGATGTGGGGCAATGGGCTATGCACAGACAGCCTGGTCTCCAGTCAAGCTGAGGTCTTCAACCCTGTTAGGACCCGTGGTTGGTAATTTCCACCTACATGGAACAGAAGGCATTTGATCATGTCTCCTGGACCCCCAGCTCTTGTTGAAGTTACCGCCCCCACAGCCCCCACAAGAGAAGCATGTGGCTAGTAGTTATGTAGACAGTGTCCCAAGCTCCTGGCATTCTGGCTAGACTCCTCCACAGTTACCTAGCAACAGCAAGATAGCAGCCCACTATAAGAGGGGCTGCTTGGCCCCTCATCACTCTTTTTAAGCTTTCTTACTCTCTAGCCTTTCTTCTCTCTCTTTCTTTTCTCCCATTCTCTCCTCATGGCCATGGCCTGCCTCTCCCTCTCTCTTTCTACCTTCTCTCTTTCCCCGTGTCTTTCTACAATAAAGCTCTAAAACCATAGACTGTCTCTGATCATGAAGGCCCTTGGTACTTGAACAAAGGGATAGATTTTCCCAGGAGGCCTTCCTACACTGCAGCCATGGACTGAACTAAGGACTCTCACTTGCTTGGGAACCACCCAGCGCACTGCCCCACCCCCTTCCCCCGGGTGCCCTCTTCCTTTATCTCCAGGGCAGAGTGCAGCCAGGGGCCCCTATTCTGTTCTCAGAATCTCTGCTGTATACAGCCTGGGATGTCAGAGACTAAAAACCTGATACCTGGGGCTTCCCCTTGTCCAACACCTGCCATGTGGGGTCAGTGGTCTAACAAAGCCAGATGCTCACCCTGGGCTGCGTGGAAAGCAACCAGCAGTCCCCCTATGTCCACCCCACCAGAACACAGGAACTCTGGCCGGACATGGGCACTCTCTTCTACTCCCCTCTTCCCCCACACCCATGGCCCCGCACAAAGACCCCTTTAGACTTCAGATGTCTTTTCTAGAGACCGTTAATGTGGGACCTAAAAAGTGACACAACTCCCATGAGTCACTAAGGAAACAAAAGATCTGAAATCCCTGAGATGCCTTAAATGTAAATTTTTCAACATCAAGATCCCTGATGTAGATACAATGTGAAGAGGGAGTAAAATTACTTCAAGAAATGTGAAGAGAAAGAAAATCTATATTTAATGTATGACATATGCTGTGACGTAATAAATTTTTATGATTCTGTGTAATTTATCCATACCTAAGATTCCATTGTGTGTGTATTATGAATGTATGCAAACTACTATCATGGGTATTATTCTATTTTAATCTAGATCCTTCATTCAACCAGGGATTTTCCTGGGCCTCTCATCTCAGAGTGAGCCCATACAGGTCTCTGTGAGGTTTCTTGGAAATGCAATAAAATCTTGTGTGTTGTAGAGGTACGAGCTCATTCTGAAATCTCATTTGCAACAAATTTGTATTTACTGTTTATATTTATACATTAATTAGTAGAAAGTCCATAATTGCCAAGCAAATAAAAAATTATCTATAGCAGTTGGATAATCTAATTTGATGTTTTAAATTTACCATAATAAACAACTTACTCGTTTATTAACACTCATTGAATGAATCAGAATTATCTCTGGAGGATTGAAAGAACCAAGTGTATTTCTAAAATGTCTTTGAATGGCTAGCCTTTCCAATCATGTGCCAAACAACTGGAATGATGAATATGAGTTTCCATGGTGAACTTTGTTGATCAGTGGGTACTTAGTACTTCTAAGTGCTTTTTTTGATATTTCTGTTTTGATCCCTTCTTTTCTGATCTTTCTTTTCTGAACTTCTATTTTTTCAAGATTTTGGTGATTTATAGGTAATTATTTCAACAGCTCTCCTCCCTCACAGATCTACCATGAAATCCTTTTTAGCAGATTTTCTTTTAAAAAAAAATTGAGAATTTCATACAATATAATTTAATCATATTCAAACTCCAACTCCTCCCAGATCCACTTTTACCTCCCTACCCTCAAACTTCATGTCCCTTAAAAAAATAACCTATCAGATCAATTTGCATTGCCCATATATTCCTGGTGTAGCGCTATCTACAGGAGCATGGTTGATCTACCAGAAACTCCACCCTTAGAGGAAAGTGACTCTCCCATTCCCAGAAGCCATCAACTGTCTGTAGTTCCTTAGTTATGGATGGCATGTATTCATGAGCTCAATGTTACAATGCTGACTGATCTGATCTTGTGCAGACAACCCAAGCACAGCTGTTGTGAGTTCATGAGTACAGTGGTCCTGTTGTTCTGAAAGGTACTGCTCAATCCTATTCTCCCCAGTGACTAACTCTTACAAGCTTTCTGCCATCTCTTCTACATGTTCCCTTACCCCAGGGGAGGTGGGAAGGATACAGATTTATGTGGAGGGTGAAGGGGGCAGACTTTACTGATATTGATTCTTAGCACTTTGATCAACTGTGTTTTTGCATTAACCACATTCTACTCCTCCAAGAAACTTTGATGAGGCCTCAGAGCTACATGATCTTTGGGTATTTGAGAAATATGAATTTAGAGCCATCAACAGGATATTTTAAGCTCTGTTCACAAGGTTGATATGCCAATGGCAAAGAGGTGTTTGGAGTATTGAGATCATAGTCTCTTCCTCAATAGGGTGACAAATAGACCTTGGAAACTTATCATTCCTTTGTGTACTCTTCGGGGCCCTGTTTCTTAATGGGATCTCAAAATTCATGAAATGTGTGGATTGGGTACATGCAAATATGCTACAGCCTACATATGTCAGTTGAGGATCGTTCGATTGTTTGGTGTACCTTCAGGATCAAGCAGTCTGGGGATGCCCAGTTGTGTTTCAGCGATCGTGAAGGCGTCCTCCAGGTTTTCTCTGTTAGATCTAGTCTTCACCTTCTCCAGGTCCACCAGGTCAGGCTGGATAGCATGGATGACTGAATGAAAGGCCAACCCAGTTCTCCAACTCTTCCCGAAGTCTTTTACTTCTATTCCCATCTGCCTTATTGTGATAAACAGAGAAAACAACATCACCATCCAAACTGGTAACACTAACATAGCACTTTATGGTTTTGAACAAACCCAGTCATTTTAACCAGAGATGTACCATGTCAATCAAAGACATGGTAAAGCAATCAAATTTTTTATAATTATTAAGATGAACAAATTTTAATGACATATTTTTCTTTCTTTTCCTTCCCTCTTTTCCTTTCTTCTTTTCTTAATTTTCCTTGAGAGAGTCTTATGAAGTAGTTCAGTTTGGACCTGCCAATTCTCTTGTCTCACACTTCTGACTGACTGAATTGGAGGTGAATCTTACCATGAGCTATTTTCTAAACAATATATTTTCATTATTATTATAGACACTTAAAACACATTTTATGCTTGCTTTTGTAATGCAAATAGAATTAAAATGTGTGAAAATTTTTCTAAAAGGGAAAAATATTAAGATGTAAAATAGAATGAGTCTCACTTTGTCCTTTGAGCACAGGTTTTAATAGATGATGTATTTAAGTCATGTCAAGTACATTATAGAATACACAGACAAATCAATACAATCACATATACAAGTCAGTGCAGCACATATGCAAATCAACACAGAACATATACAAATTGACGCAGTTCCATATGCAAATCAATGTCATGCACTTATGTTGACTACATTATATAGCACTTACTTTACTAATTAAATGGCCTACAGTCTCTCTCTCTCTCTCTCTCTTTCTCTCTCTCTCTAATTTTCTTGAGGGAAATGTCCTAGTGGTGAATCTTTTTTTTTTTTTTGGTGGTAAATTTGATCGATGCAAAACCAGTTCTAATTGATGCAGTTGTTCAAGCTGGTGATAACATTTTCTTATTGAAAATAGAAGCAGCACACTCTTGCAGTGCGTGTGTAACTTACCAAGTATAATGGTAGCTCAGAAAGAGAATGTCAGAGATGATACTGAGCATGGGCAGAACCTTGTGGCTCAGGGTAAAAGCTACACACACCAGCACTTAGGTCACACTTGGCAAATACAATCTTCCATAGTTTCTTTTCTGAAAAAATGGTCTCAATAGGCCAGTGAAACAGCTAAGCTGGTAAAAGCACTTGCTCTGAAAGCCAGGCCACCAAGCTTAGTTTGATCCTACAAGGGAGAGAACCACAGCCCAGGGGTTGTTCTCAGGTTTCCACATGAATGCAGTGCCATAACCAACCCCCCCCTCTCTCTCTCACACACACACACACAGAGTCAATAAGTCAATTAATAAATTTGAATTAAAAAAATTGTCTTGTTAACTTTATAGATGTTTCTAAATGAAACAGAAACATTATTTAGTTTTTAGCAGGTTCTCGGGGTTTTCATGAAATATAGACTCTGAAACACTCATGGGTAACTTGATAAAGTTGTTAAGTGCCTTCCAATCATAACCTGAAAAGTACAAACTTGGTTCTCAAACATACTGCATCAGTATACACTGTAAAAATGTAAGTGCTAGGGGCTGGAGAGATGACTCAGAGGTTAAGAGCACTGCTCTTCCAGAAGACCTGAGGTCAATTCCCAGCAACTACATGGTGGCTCACAACCATCTATAATGGGATCTGATGCCCTCTTCTGGTGTGTCTGAAGATAGCAACAGTGTACTCATATATAATAAATAAATAAATCTTTAAAAAAATGTAAGTGCTAAAAGTAGCACCTTGAACAACTGTTTACTATAAAATAAATATGGTAGAACTATCTGCTAATGCTTTTGTAAATATAAAGCAGATTTGAATAGTCTCTTAACTAATTAGTTTCTACTTTCCCAGTATATATGTAATTTTTTTTTCCAGCAGACATCTGATACCCGCTACACTCCATCCCTGTTTTCTGCTGATTTGAATATTACCTCTCCATCTTGCTCCTTACACTCTGCCTTTGCTCACATTTCTACATGTGAAGCGTTTGTCTCATTAGGTGACTACAAATTAGTCTTTAACAGACTACATTTGTAGTAACAGAATATGTAAGCAAGCTAATGAATAGTCACCATATAATTAACTTTTTCTGACTTTTCTTGGACTTACATTATTCAAATGAAACATATACTGTTTCCTTAAATATATACTATCTTAGAGTAAGTGGACCCTGATGTATACATACACGTATATATATTTAAAGACAAGACAAGAAAAAAATTTTCACTGATACCAGTAGGCAAGTTACAGGCATAACCTTGATGTGCCACAATACTGATATTCATGCCAGCCTCCGTCATATAAGCAGATCGTGATGAATACAAGCAGGAGACCACCAGCCTGCCTAGGCTGTGTCTGCTCTCTGTCCAGTAAGACTGCAGTAGATGCAGGGGTGCCCAATATGGTTCCAATAAAGTAGTACATAAGCCATGCAGGAGGGCTTCCAAATTTAGCTTCTACTATCGACTATAAAGAGAAGCAGAACTTTACTTTTGGAAACATTTCTATGACATCTGAGTCATAGCCTCCCAAGTTGGAAAACCACCAACACATTTTAAAAGCTAGTCAAGCCCACATACATTACTAATATTAATTACATCCTCTCTGCCCAGTTCCTTCCTGCTGAATTTTGTTCTTTGAACATTTTAAAAAAAAATGAGCTCCCTCTATTTAGTGCCCCAATATTTCAGAATAAGGTCTTGTTTATAACTATGTTCCAGAAGTAGATAATTGGATTCAGATTGGCCTTTATGCAAGCAAACCTGGGAGAAAACAAATTTGTTTTCTGTGTCATTGAGGAAGAAGAAATGAAAATATCACTTTTAGGTGAAAAAACTTATCCTCGGTATCAGCAAGTCACAAAACAGTCATGACCATCAAACCCCATGAAATCTGCTAAAAGAAGATGCTAACATTACTTTACTTATATCCATGCTAATAAAAATGTAGACCTATGTAAATTTAGGTTGCATAAAATAATGCTAGAGTCGATAGAAAATTCAGTGTTCCAGATAAAGACCAAAGCAGAAAAATGGGGGCGGGGGCGGGGTGGGGGGAGGAAGGTGTCTAGGGAGTTTCAGGAAATGCTAAGTTTTTTCCCCAGGATCTAACCCTAAGCTTACATTGCCATTAATTAGAACACAATGATTTAATGAAGGGGTAAGCACATATGAACTTTTTGAAATATTTTTAAATGAGAGTTGAAATTCAGAACAACAGCCTAATTAGAATTAGCCTTCAAGCTATGAATCAAAGGTGGATGATAAATCCATTTTATGAATCTGGCTTAATCACATAAGTGAAGAATGAATTTTATTACAGTGTTTTCCTGGAGTGTGAGTGTGACTGTATGCTGTATTCAGGTTTTACTACCCTGGGAGTGCTCCCTGGTATGCATGTGGAGGCCCAAAGGACAATTTGGAGTGTTTCTCTCCTTTCTATTCTCCTGGGATCTAACTCATGTCATCAGGCTTCCAAGCAAGTGGTTTTACTGGTTGAGCCATCTGGGTATTTACATGTGTGTTTCTAGTTTAATTAGAGGAGAGTGAAACAATGCTTGAAGCAAGAATGCTCATACAAATGTCACTTCCAATTTCACAACCACGGGCAGCAGTGAGAACATTCAATTGGCCTAGAGACTATTACTAGGTTTCAGGTTAAGCAGACCATTGACACTTACTTGCCTGCTGTGTGCTGGACCCACTTTAATAGAGTTTTCTTGGCATTTCCCTGGATCTTGGTAGCCACCTTTCGTTTGCTGGGTGGGCTGGCAGTCTCGGTGCTGACCATGCTGTCCACAGAGGAAGCACTGCTGGACAGAGACTGCAGCTGTGGTAGGTTGCTGGTCAACTCTTCTATCTGTGTTTGAGAGCAAACAGAAAACAGTTCAAGTGACCCTTGCTCATCTTTTCTCAGAGCTTACATGCTAATGGAGAATGATTAATCTGAACATCCTATATACCCCTGAAAAAATATTAGTTCTTATAGGCTATGGTTGATATCTTAGCCTTTTTTAAAAATTACTTTTTAAAGGCTTATTTACTTTATTTGGGGTGTATGAATGTTTGTTTTCATGTATGTATATGCACCATGTGTGCCTGTGGAGGCCAGAGGAGGTCATCAGATCTCCTGAAATTGGAGTTATAGAAGGTTATGAACAGGCATGTGGGAGCTGGGAACTGAACCCTGGTCTTCTAGAGAAGCAGCCAGTGCTCTTAACTACTGAGCCATCTCTCCAACCCTTTTCGTCTTTCTTATTGCCTTGCTGGGTATATCTTACACACATCTCTGTTTAAGATACTTATTTTCCTATATTTATTCACTGTTTATTTCTATATATATTAACTAGCTGAGTGGATACATTAGTGGTATAGTTTGAGCTGTTTCATTAAGGTTAGGAGATGTGTCCCTTGTGTGGTGATATTGAGGGGTACCGATGTATTCAAAAGTAGATCCTTGAAGGAACCACTTGGGGGAGCCACATTGGGAAGGAGCTGCTGAGTCTTAGGGTTAGTTCTCAGGAGTGCAAGCCTTTTGCCTCTCTTGTCTCTATGATCTCTCATCATGTCACTTTTCTTTCCTTTTCATGCCCCTGCCATGATGTCACTGCCATGGTGTGATGAAGCAAGGAGCCCTTTCCAAAGCTGCCACATGTTGTCCTGTTCTTTATAAACAGAGCCTTGGTTGTTTTATCATACCAATGAAAAAGAGACTGATGTAATTAATAATGTAAAATCTAGTGGTTACTTAGTCTAAAGACAAAGGCAGGTTAATTTCCCCCAACCATGTTTAATAGGACTTAAAATGCTCCCTGCCCAGGTAAATATAAAGCATTTTCCTAAGCTCTTTATATGCTTCTCATATCTCCACTATGACATGATTACTTCTGGCTGCCTTTGCTTTCTTTTATAAGGGTAGAGGGTTCACACATGACACACTGGAGTGGGGAAAGCAGAACATTTTCTCTTACAATATGAATGCTTGTGCGTCAAGATTTAACCAAAGGGCATGGAAAAGAGAACATTTTGAACATCTGCCACCCTTTCCCTCTTTGATGTTGCATCAGGCAAAATACCAAATGTAATAAAATACCTGGAAATACAGGATAATGGTCCACATCAGCCCAAGAACGATTGATGGTCGGCCATCAGCAATATCAGTAGCATTAATGTTGACTAATTTAATCTGTTTAAAAAGAAAAGTTGTGCTCATAATTTACCAGACTATTGTGACTCATTTGATGGTGCAATAATTAAGGTGTTGTTAGACAAGAATAGCATTTGGTCATGCCTATGTTCTGGCACACACAGAAAAAAGGAAGCCATAGAGACAAACAGGCACATGGGTTCAGGAAATTTTCAGGAGCATTTGTTAAACTTACAAACTGAAAACAAATATAAGATAGACCTCAAATTTTTATTTCGTTTAAAGTTAGAAAACATAACAATGTAGCACCATGCAAGGAATTGCAAAAAAAAAAAAAAAAGTCAACAAACAAAAAGAACCACTTATTCTTCATATATTTAGAAGTTGACTAAAGAAAAAGAAATCGTGGTAGGTAGCATTAAAAGATAAATTTACTTTGATGCTTTTTACCAAACAGCAGAGAAGTTTAGGTTCTCCTTTACCTATAAAAGTCAGCAGTTGAAATCTCTAAAATGTGTACTAACCGGTGATCCTCTGTACATGGACTGACATGAAAAACAAAAAGAGAAAATAATGTGCGCATGGGAACAAACTACAACAGTATTCAGTTGTCATTGGAGACAAAGGGTAGACCAGTTAGCCCAGTTGTCAGGGAGTGAGATTTAGGAAGAAATAGAGGAAAGTCGGGTAGCTGCAGGACAGAGATCATTAGCTCCCTGGGGTGAAAACACAGAGCCTTGAGGGTAGAGTTGTTTGCCCATACTTATTCCTGATGCTTTTCCAACTATAAAAGTTATTTTCTAAGGAGTGCTATAAGCTTAGAGAGCGAGTCACTCTGTCAGTCACCCAGCATGCAAATAGTGTTGCTCAATACTCTTCCCACAATCCCTAGCAAAGACAGGAAAAGGCTATCCACAGCATCTCGGACTCTTTGCTCAGTAACTCTCAGCCAGGTTTTCAAAGAATATATCATTAACAAAGTTCAGAAGTTTATAAATACTTTTCTTGATTAAAAGTTTGACAGACAAGGGGAGGGCTCTGCCAGAGTAAGTGAGGGAACCATCTTTGGTACCTAGTCCCTCATAGATTAGTCTAAGCAGGTGAGAGTGCAGACTACATAAGTGACACAGCTTCTGGGACAGGTAGAATCAACACAACTTCTGGAACACACCCCGTTTCAGGCTCCAGACATCCGGGCACCTTCCCTGTCAGAAGAGAGGAGTCCTCCTGGGAGGGCTCTTTCAGAGCAGGTGAGGGAGCCATCTTGGGTCCTGGGTCCCTCAGAGACCAGTCTGCTCAGGTCAGCTCACAGACTGCAAAGGACGAGCTGACTGCAGAAGCTACACAGCTTCAGGGACAGACTCCGTTTCGGGCTCTAGACATCCAGGCACCTTCCCCACCAGAGGAGAGGTGTCTGCCTGGGAGGGCTCTGACCACCAGAGTACATGAGAGAGCCATCATGTGCCCCACGTCCCTCGGAAATCAGTCTGTGCAGGTGAGCTTGCAGACTGCAGAGGCAAGACATCTTCTGGGACAGGCCCTGTTCCGGGCCTTCATCTTCAACCAGGAGGCAGGTCTGAATGCCAGATATTTGTACAGCTTCCCTGAAAGAGGAGAGCTTGCCTACAGAGAGTACTCTGACCACTGAGACTCAGGAGACATCTAGAATCCCAGGTCTGCTGACAAAGGCTAACAGAATCACAGGAGGAGCAAGCTCCAACCAGAGATAACTATAACAACTAACTCCAGAGATTACCAGATGGTGAAAGGCAAACATAAGAATCTTACTAACAGAAACCAAGACCACTCACCATCATCAGAACCCAGCACTCCCACCTCAGCCAGTCCTGGATACCCCGACACACCCAAAAAGCAAGACTCGGATTTAAAATCATATCTCATGATGCTGGTAGAGTACATCAAGATGGGCATTAATAACTTACTTAAAGAAATACAGGAGAACACTGCTAAAGAGGTAGAAGTCCTTAAAGAATTACAGGAAAACACAACCAAACAGGTGATGGAATTGAACAAAACCATCCAAGACCTAAAAAGGGAAGTACAAATTAAAGAAAACCAAAAGTGAGATAGAAACCCTAGGAAAGAAATCTGGAACTATAGATGTGAGCATCAGCAACAGAATACAAGAGATGGAAGAGAGAATCTCAGGTGCAGAAGATTCCATAGAGAACATGGGCACAACAATCCAAGAAAATGCAAAATGCAAAAAGATCATAACTCAAAACATCCAGGAAACCCAGGACCCAATGAGAAGACCAAACCTATGGATAATAGGAGTAGATGAGAATGAAGATTTTCAACTTAAAAGGCCAGCAAATATCTTCAACAAAATTATAGAAAAAAAAACTTCCCAAACCTAAAGAAAGAGATGCCCACGAACGTACAAGAAGCCTATACAACTCCAAATAGTCTGGACGAGAAAAGAAATTCCTCCCAACACATAATAATCAGAAGAAAAAAATGCACTAAATAAAGATAGAATATTAAAAGCAGTAAGGGAAAAAGGTCAAGTAACATATAAAGGCAGGCCTATTAGAATTACACCAGACTTCTCACCAGAGACTATGAAAGTCAGAAGATCCTGGACAGATGTTATGCAGACCCTAAGGAATACAAATGCCAGCCCAAGGCTACTATACCCAGCCAAACTCTCAATTACCATAGATGGAGAAACCAAAGTATTCCATGATAAAACCAAATTCACACAATATCCTTCCACGAATCCAGCATTTTAAAAGATAATAAAGGGAGAATGAAATAAAGAAAGAAATTAAAGACTTTTTAGAGTTTAATGAAAATGAAGCCACAACATACCCAAACTTATGAGACACAATGAAAACTCAAAACCCTGAGTGCCTCCAAAATGAAACTGGAGAGAGCATATACTAGCAGACCAACAGAACACCTAGAAGCTCTAGAACTAAAGGAAGCAAATTTACCCAAGAGGAGTAGATGGCAGGAAATAATCAAAATCAGGGCTTAAATCAACCAAGTGGAAACAAAAAGAACTATTCAACGAATCAACCAAACCAGGAGCTGGTTCTTTGAAAATCTCAACAAGATAGATAAACCCTTAGCCAGACTAACTAGAAGGCACAGGGACAGTATCCTGATTAACAAAATCAAAAATGAAAAAGGAGACATAACAACAGAACCAGAGGAAATCAAAAACATCATCAGATCCTACTACAAAAAGCTATAATCAACAAAAATATAAAACCTGAATAAAAGGGACATCTTCCTAGACAGATACCAGGTACCAAAGTTAAATCAGGATCAGATTAAAGATCTAAACAGTCCCATTTCCCCTAAAAAAATAGAAGCAGTCATCAATAGTCTCCCAGCCAAAAGAAGGCCAGGACCAGATGGGTTTAGTGCAGAGTTCTATCAGATCTTCATAGAAGACCTAATTCCAACTTTTCTCAAACTATTCCACAAAATAGAAACAGAAGGTACCCTACCCAATTCATTCTATGAAGCCACAATTACTCTGACACCTAAACCACATAAAGATCCAACAGAGAAAGAGAATTTCAGACCAATTTCCCTTATGAATATCGATGCAAAAATACTCAATAAAATCCTCGCAAACTGAATCCAAGAACACATCAAAATGATCATACATCATGACCCAGTAGGCTTCATCCCACTGATGCAGGGAAAGCTTAATACATGGAAATCCATCAACGTAATCCACTATATAAACAAACTCAAAGAAAAAACCACATGATCATCTATCTTGTTAGATGTTGAGAAAGCATTTGACAAAATCCAATACCCCTTCATGATAAAAGTCTTGGAAAGATCAGGAATTCAAGGCCCATACCTAAACATAATAAAAGCAATCTACAGAAAACCACTAGCCAACAACAAACTAAATGGAGAGAAACTTGAAGCAGTCTCACTAAAATCAGGGACTAGACAAGGATGCCCATTTTCTCCCTACCTATTTAATATAGTACTTGAAGTTCTAGCAATTTGCAAATTCATCTGGAAAAAGAAAAAAACCTCGGACAGCAATAATTACCCTCAACAATAAAAGAACCTCTGGGGGAATCACCATGCCTGACCTCAAGCTGTACTACAGAGAAATTGTGATAAAAACTGCATGGCACTGCTACAGTGACAGACAGGTAGATCAATGAAATAGAATTGAAGACCCAGAAATGAATCCACACACCTATGGTCACTTGATCCTTGACAAGGGAGCTAAAACCATCCAGTGGAAAAACAAGCACTTTCATCAAATGGTGCTGGCACAACTGGTAGTTATCATGTAGAAGAATGTGAATTGATCCATTCTTATCTCTTTGTACAAAGGTCAAGTCTAAGTCAATTAAAGACCTCCACATAAAACCAGAGACACTGAAATTAATAGAGGAGAAAGTCTGGAAAAGCCTCGAAGTTATGGGCACAGGGGAAAAATTCCTAAACCGAACAGCAATGGCTTGTGCTGTAAGATCAAGAATTGACAAATGGGACCTCATAAAATTGCAAAGCTTTTGTAAGGCAAAGACACTGTCAGTAAGACAAAAAGGCCACCAACAGATTGGGCAAGGATTTTTACCAATCAAGACTAATATCCAATATATACAAAGAACTCAAGAAGCTGGACTCCAGAAATTCAATAATCCCATTTAAAAATGGGGTACAGAGATAAACAAAGAATTCTCAACTGAAGAATACTGAATGGCTGAGAAGCACCTGAAAAAATGCTAAACATCCTTAATCATCAGGGAAATGCAAATCAAAACAACCTTGAGATTCTACCTCACACCAGTCAGAATGGCTAAGATCAAAAATTCAGGTGACAGCAGGTGCTGGAGAGGATGTGGAGAAAGGAACACTCCTCCATTGTTGGTGGGATTGCAAGCTTATACAACTACTCTGGAAGTCAGTCTGGCAGTTCCTCAGAAAATTGGACATAATACTACTGGAAGATCCAGCAATACCTCTCCTGGGCATATTCCCAGAAGATGTTCCAACTGGTAATAAGAACACATTCTCCACTATGTTCATAGCAGCCTTATTTATAATAGTCAGAAGCTGGAAAGAACCCAAATGTCCCTCAACAGAGGAATGGATACAGAAAATGTGGTACATTTACACAATTGAGTACTATTCAGCTATTAAAAACAATGAATTTATGAAATTCTTGGAGAAATGGATGTATCCTTAGTGAGGTAACCCAATCACAAAAGAAGTCATTAGATATGCACTCACTGATAAGTGGATATTAGCCCAGAAACTTAGAATACCCAAGATACAATTTGCAAAACACAAGAAAATCAAGAAAAGGGAAGACCAATGGGCAGATACTTCATTCCTCCTTAGAATAGGGAACAAAATACCCATAAAAGAAGTTACAGAGACAATGTTTGGAACTAAGACGAAAAGATGGACTAACCAGAGACTACCCACCTGGGGATCCATCCCATAATCAGCCATCAAACCCAGAAACTGTTTCCTATCCCAGCAAGATTTTGAAAGGACCCTGGTATAGCTGTCTTGTATGAGGCCATGCCAGTGCCTGGCAAATACAGAAGTGGGTGCTCACAGTTATCTATTAGATGGAACACAGGGCCCCCAATGGAGGAGCAAGAGAAAGCACCCAAGGAGCTGAAGGGGTCTGCAACCCTATAGGTCGAACAACAATATGAACTAACCAGTACCCCCAGAGCTTGTGTGTCTAGCTGCATATGTAGCAGAAGATGGCCTAGTTGGCCATCATTGGGAAGAAAGGCCCCTTGGTCTTGCAAACTTTATATGCCCTTAATATACAGGAGAATGCCAGGGCCAAGAGGTGGGAGTGGGTGGGTATGGGAGCAAGGTGGGGGGAGGGTATAGGGAACTTTCGGGATAGCATTTGAAATGTAAATAAAGAAAATATCTAAAAAAAAAAAAGTTTGACAGAAACTGAATTGCATTATTTTCTATGCTGTCAATTTGATATTTAATACATGATTCCTACATTTTTAAAAGTGATATATGGCTGGTCTATGAAATAAGACACTGGCAAAGGAAGCCTTCTCTTTATAAATGATACCTGTTATAATGTGTCATTAAGGTTTTTACTCAGACATTATTAAGAGGAAGAACTTTGTTCTTATACTGATAACTCACTATTCCTCAGAATAGAATACAATACTGCTGCCAGACAGGTAAATGGGGCATGGAATAGCCTAAAAGCTTCTAATATCATGTCCATTCTACTTTCTGTGGAAAACTCACTGACAGTGATTGAGAACAGAATCACACTGTCAGAGATGAGAGCTCTGGATACAGTGTCAACACTGCACAAAAGAAACTATAGCTGTCTGTACGCATATCCCTCTGCCTGTGGTTTTCCATGGTATCAACTCACCCAAATGTAAACTGTTTAAAGAATACAAGCTAATTTTGCTTCAAGTTTGCAAGTTCAAGAAAATATTTAATTACACATTTGTGGAGTATTGAATTTATTCAGAGAATATGAGTGGCGAGAAAGTAATTGAAACACCCTGACTTCTGGAAGTCTGCTGATATGCGTCTATAAGGCTGGCTGGATATTGCTCCATGCAGACATTTTCTACTCCCACAAAGTAGATAAGGCAAAATCTGAGAGCTGCAGCCTGTTGGGAAGGAAATGTTTCCATATCTAATGCATGCATACATACCTTCTGACCTAGTAGCCACATCTAGGGAACTACCTGGATATATATCTTCATTGCTGTGCAGGCATTTCTACTCACTGTTATAAACTACATCATTATTTCTAATTGAAAATTAATCAGAACTGAGAATAGTTTATAAACTATGCCTTGCCTAGGCAGAGAAGTACTATATAAGTGTAAGAAATGAACAAGGAAATCTATATAAATTGATTTAAGATGATTTCTTAAATACACCTCTAAATAGAAAAGCAAAATATTATCTACAGTATTCTAACTTCATGTAAGAAAAAAGGAGGTGCACAAAAACACACCTTGCTCATGGACAGAAATAGAAAAAGGGAGTCAGAAACTAGAGACTGGGTACCTGAAGGTTGGGAATATGGCAAATGGACATGGAAGAGTGGAGGAAGGTGCAGAGAGAGCATACAGTACTGTTAAGCTTTTACTCTAAGAGCAATAATGATGGCTAACTTCTCCCAATAAGCAAGAAACTCAAGG
This sequence comes from Mus caroli, assembly GCF_978045245.1. Classification (NCBI taxonomy): domain Eukaryota; kingdom Metazoa; phylum Chordata; class Mammalia; order Rodentia; family Muridae; genus Mus; species Mus caroli. The sequence goes on from NW_028227264.1 coordinate 2,649,207, forward strand.
CTGTGTGTGTGTGCGCATGCAGCAGAATGGAATATAAACAGTAACAAATGAGCATGAGTCTTTTACATAGAGAAATTTAAATATATTTCAGCAAATAGGTAAGGACAAATTAACCTAGGCCACAAAGAAAGTGGGTTTTTTTTGTTTTTTTTGTTTGTTTGTTTGTTTGTTTGTTTTTTTGATAGATACCAACTGTAAAGTCAAACATAGGAAGATGTGTACAGAGACTCCCACTGGTGCATGCATTAGCAATTCTGAAACTAGTTTGCATTTAGATTAGATTTGAAAGAAGAGAGTATGTTGCTCATGAAATCTAGGTTACTCACTATCAGATACAGCTGAAACAAATGAGCATAAAAGGCCAGAGGAAACAGTTTGGTGCTGGCTTGGAATCAGAAGTATTCATGAGAATTAGTATTTTATCTACATACAGACAGAGACAAAGAGACACACACATGTAGGAAAACTCTCTCTCTCTCTCTCTCTCTCTGTGTGTGTGTGTGTGGTAAGTAAAGGGGGGAGGGGAAAGGGAGGAAGATGTTTACAAAAGTATGAACATATGTATTAGAAAAGTCACCTATTTTCTAGGTCTGTTTTCTAAAAGAGCCTAACTGCAATGGCACCCCAGCAGCTGCCACACACGTATCCAGCAAACAGATCTTGCTCATAGATACCATTCACAAACAAAACCAAGAAAACCTCCTTGGAGAAGGGGTCAATTTCAGACCTATGGGAGGGAAAATATGAGATAATCTAAAACACATATGACCATATGATACAAAAGAAATGAAGTCAGGCCTATAGGATGCAGACACAGCTGAAGGACTCTCAACAGCCAAAGCTAAAGTAATACAATAACACAGCACAGAAACATATCAACTATGACCAGAAAATAAATCAAATATATAGAGTTAATACAAAAAGAAATAATTAGTTAATAAGTAGTCTATTTCCTTTTAGAATACTGTGTGTGGGTGTGTGTGTGTAGAACATAAAGTCATCAGTGAGCAAGTGGAACAATAACTATTTGAAGGAGTTAAAATTTGAGAATTAGGTGGGCTGGTGAGATGGCTCAGTGGGTAAGAGCACTCGACTGCTCTTCCGAAGGTCCAGAGTTCAAATCCCAGCAACCACATGGTGGCTCACAACCATCCGTACCGAGATCTGGCGCCCTCTTCTGGAGTGTCTGAAGATAGCTACAGTGTACTTACATATAATAAATAAATAAATCTTTAAAAAAAAATTTGAGAATTAAATCATAGCATGGTCTCAATTATCTCTCTAAAATTATTTCTCAACTCTAAGTGAGAAAGTAGCAACATTATCATATGAAAATATTCAGATGCAACCTACCTCATATAAAAACATTTAGACACAACCTGCTGTGATTTCCATGTGTTCCTGGCTTTTCATGTGAAAATATAATCTTTAAATTCATGTCAATAGTATTTGTTGAATCTCTCTCAGACAGGTTACTAGGGTCAGATTAGGGTGCTAGCATGGGGCCTCTCAGGGCAGGAAGAATAAACCTGGACTGACACATGGGTACTCTGTCTCACTATGCAATGTTCAACAATATATTATGATACAGTCAGAAGGCTCTTAGATGCACCAGCTTCTGGAACCATGAGAAAGTGATGTTCTAGTCTTCTTTATACATTATCCAATACTAACTATTTTGTGATAGCCACAGAAAACAGACTAGGAGACTAACTTATCAAGTGATGGATGTCCACACACCATGAGAATTAAAACAGAAGCCTAGATCCATTCATAAAATGTACTGGGAAGAATTTAATATTGCTTCCCTGGAATTCTTGCCAACAATGTGGAACTGCAATCTAGTCAGAAGAACACAGCACATAAACCCAAACTGAGAGTTCCCAAAAATGACTAACTAGCAGAATTAAAAGTGTCAAAGGTCATGAAACACTAGAGAGCATGGAGACTTGCTGTAGAGTTAGAGACAATGAGATGAATGGTGTGGTGTTGGATTGAATCCTAGGACAGTGGTACACAGACCATGGTCTATACTTTCATTAACGATGTTGCATTAGTTTAAATTTTCTTATTTTGATAATAGTTCCATCATTACATATGTTTTTTATGTTTGTTTTTTATTGTGTTTTTGAGACAGTGTTTCTCTGCATAGCCGTAGCTTCTAGAACTCACTCTGTAGACAAGGCTGGCCTTGAACTCAGAGAACTGACTGCCTCTGCCTCCTGATTGCTGAGATTAAAGGCATGTGCCACCACTGCCAGGCTCATTTCATATGTTCTTAACCCAGAGGGAGTTGAGTAAAGTGAACTGTGGTCTCCTTTTTGCAACATTTCTGTAAATCTAATTTTTTTTACTCGACTGCCTCATGTAGTACAGACAGCGTGCAGTTATACCCCAAAGACAACAGTTAGAAAGTCAGTAGACCCAAGCTTTCCCTCCAGTGTTTCCATTTCATTTCATTTCTTACCTTCCTTCCTTCAAGGAATTTGAGTGCGGTGCCAATGTTAGCCACAGCATGAATACGCTTCACCCGGTGTCCTTGTTCACAAGGCTGGGGAAAGAAACCCGTAGCAGTGAGGACAGGTATGACCATTACAAGGCTTCAGATTCCATCCAGCTGTGTTAACATATATATTGAAGAGACTTGAAGAGCAACCACCATGACCCCACCTCAGGGAGGGAAGCAAGTGTGTAAAAGCGTGGCATCCCAGCAGTACTTGCGAGACATACGGTTCTCAATAGAAGTTCGAGATCAGTAGATTATCTTCCTGCAGTGTGTTTTCCCAGCTGATTTCCACGAGTTAAAGTTCAGCAAATTCTCATGCTGTCTATAGACACAGTCACTCTTTCATGGCAAGACATATTTCTAGGAAAAGTGTTTTTGGTCAGTCATACCCTTTTTTTAGCTATGAGGACATGCAAGGATATTGACCATTACTAGTGTCCTTTCTTAATTTGAATGACCAAAAATTTGGAGCAAATGAACCAAGAGTAAAACTGAGATTTCCAAGAATGCTTTTTTCTTCTCGTTTCTTCTTTTCTTTTCTTTTCTTTTCTTTTCTTTTCTTTTCTTTTCTTTTCTTTTCTTTTCTTTTCTTTTCTTTTCTTTCTTTCTTTCTTTCTTTCTTTCTTTCTTTCTTTCTCTCTCTCTCTCTTTCTTTCTCCTTTCCTTCCTTCTTTCCTTCCTTCTTTCCTCCCTCCCTCTCTTCTTTCTTTCTTTCTTTCTTTCTTTCTTTCTTTCTTTCTTTCTTTCTTGTATGTGTCTGTTCAATGCTCTATTTACATGATGAAATTCACTCTTTGCATTGTCTATCACACTTAGCATAAATACCCAAAGGAATTTCAATGAAGTAGATGGTTTTGTTTACTGAGACAACCAGCATTAATGAGATGACGTCATTTTTCTCAAGGTTCTCATCTGGTAGAGTGGCCCTCTTCCATGTGAACCTAGAGCTCTAAATAACATACCAGAAATTTCAAAAACAAGCTTTATGTTTCCAATGGATGATAATTTTAGATTATAATTTTTAAAAATTATAATAGGAGATATTTTATATGGTTGTTATTGCCCTTTCCTAGGAACTTATTTATATCAATGTATGACTGTCTCATAACCGCTCCATGCATAGAGCACAGGCTTAGCTTATATAATTAACTATGCTTTACCATGGCCAAAGCATTGTGAATCCATCCCTTAAGATAGTCAAGACTCCTAAGTACCAACATTCTGTTCTTTCATCCCACCCAGATACATTCTTACTTCCTGTCTTCCTACACTCTTGGCAAACATTTTGCCTTTCTAGATAGATTCAATTCATTTAAATGCAGTCCTAAAAGTACTTATTTTAAGGAAGGCACAACAGCTCACATCTGTCGTCCTAGTTCAAAGTTGGCTAATACAGGAAGCTTACCATGATCTCAAGGCCAGCCTGGGTTAGAGACTGAGGCCATATCTCAAGAAAAAGAAACACACTAAATGTTGAGCTGTTGTCTTTAGTTAAAGGGTATCTCTGTACTTACCCCTTGAGTCTTCCCTACACTTCCCTGTTTCCTCAAAGGGTCCTCATTCACAGTCAGCCAGGTATGCATAAATGTGTCTACTCTCTCCTGATAGAAACCGGATCCTTTCCAAGACATTTCTTCTCAGATTTTGTAAAAGTACAGTTTCTCTTGGGCTTACTACCCCTAGAATTTCTGAGTCAGGGACAATACGACTTTCAATGTTTAATGGCATACTTTCCCAGTATACTATGCTATGTTCTCTTTTGCAAGCATTGCAAAGATAATTGGTATAAACCCCCTTCAGAATTTGATTTGACAGATGGTTTTTCCAAATTTTCAATTCTTCTTATGTACTGTATACACTCAAGTGCTCATCTGAATATCCCTGACCAGCACTGGCATAAACATGTCTTCCTCTAACCTGTGGATTTCTTTTGTCATATTCTTTCCACATCTCCTGTCCAAGTTTTCCATTGGGTCATTGCTATCTTATTGATTAGTAAATGTACTTTATATATCCTTGCTATAATCATGTTTTAAGTCTCTCACGCTGTAAACTGTGTCTGCCCTAGGCTAGTGGGCAACTTCTTATGTCACCTTATTTTTCTTTGTTCTTAATTTAATTTTAGTCACATTAAGTGAAAACAATCACACCCAGAACTTTTTATCATATATTATTTTTAAAACTCTGTTATCTAAAAGATGTTCACCTATCTTCTCTAAATATGGCAAGACCTTGTACCATTAGATTCCAAAAGCAAACAGATATGAATTGTGTGCACATATGTTTAAGCTCTAGAGAATAATTTTCATGATTTTTTTAAAATTTGTGTTCCTCCATTCTATTTATTGAATTATCCCTGCTTTCTTCCATATCTGACATGGACATCTAAGTTATATTGTAAAATTCCACTATGCTCTATCTATTCTTGACTTTATTAAATTTATCACTATGAATACCCCATACCAACCATTCTAAGTACATCTATAAATTGGGCATTCTTGTAGAATCTGATGTCTAGTCAGCGAATGCCTTCTTACTGCCTTTCTTCTTCAGGTGTACACTGGATCAGTGAAGAAGAGATAAGCATCCTTTGTGTTATCCTCGCTCATATTTGTATCTGATTTTCATACAATACCCAGCCCTAGTGAGTAGCTCTTCTCAACATGTTGTAACCTCTTTGAGAGCATCAACCGTATTTCACTCACCTGTGTTTCTCCAGAGACATAAGGTAGTGTTGTATTCAGAGTGCAGATCTGAGAAATGTTAGCTTGCCAGTAGGCAATACACACAGCAGAATTGAGGCATCTTTAGTGAACCTGAAGGGCTGTTGGTGCTCAAGCCCTCCAACTATCTACTGTTCATGTTCATATCAGAGTGGATTATTAGGCTCCCCGAATGTAAAGTGGTAGAGTTATCCAAAAAGCTTGCTTCTGGATCAACAAAACAGATTTAAAAAAATCCTTCTCCACAGTCATTGTTATGTGCCTGTGGTGTCCCTATTGTTGACCATCCCCATCCTCAACTTGGCAAATGCTCACATTCTGTAAATGTCACACAATTGCTACTCAACCAAACAGGGAATCTAAGAAGAATACTTTAAAATGTTTATAATTTCCTTAAATAAAATCAAAGCCAAGGAAGCCACTGCTGGTTATTAAATGGGACTAGACTACAGAGACCTCACCCTGGGATGTTAGCCATAGGAAGAAAGCTAAACCATTTGGTCACATTTCCTGAATGTCTATCAGAGCCAGAAGCCTGCAGGGCAGTGCTCCCCACAGAGCTACCTCCACTCTGGGATCTTTAGTGAACCTGAAGGGCTGTTGGTGCTCAAGCCCTCCAACTATCTACTGTTCATGTTCATATCAGAGTGGATTATTAGGCTCCCCGAATGTAAAGTGGTAGAGTTATCCAAAAAGCTTGCTTCTGGATCAACAAAACAGATTTAAAAAAATCCTTCTCCACAGTCATTGTTATGTGCCTGTGGTGTCCCTATTGTTGACCATCCCCATCCTCAACTTGGCAAATGCTCACATTCTGTAAATGTCACACAATTGCTACTCAACCAAACAGGGAATCTAAGAAGAATACTTTAAAATGTTTATAATTTCCTTAAATAAAATCAAAGCCAAGGAAGCCACTGCTGGTTATTAAATGGGACTAGACTACAGAGACCTCACCCTGGGATGTTAGCCATAGGAAGAAAGCTAAACCATTTGGTCACATTTCCTGAATGTCTATCAGAGCCAGAAGCCTGCAGGGCAGTGCTCCCCACAGAGCTACCTCCACTCTGGGATAATTACAGAATTCCCTGCTGTGCCAATCCTCCTAAGGCAATGCTTTGTTAACAGTCTTGCTTTGAAAAGGCTCTGAAAGAATACCCAGGGCCTTTATTCCTTTGCACCATGCTCTCCACCTCCATGGGATGGGGATGCTAGATCACAGCACACAGGCATGTGTAAAGCAGAAACCACATATTTATAACCTCCGTGTAACTTCAGTTTAGGTGCATGAGAATCTTAAAGGGCTTAATATGAATACATAATGAAAAGGTCAGATCAGAAGTTCTCCTTAAATCCTATTCTCCCTCTCTGCCAACTGAAGCTATGAAAATGTTTGCAGCCTTTGTGGTCCTGTAATTCTAACTATACATGAATGAGTAGGGCACTCACACAGAGGAATGTTTTAACAAAAGTCGATTACTTTTTTTTTTCAGAATAATTTAACCCAGAATTTAACTGACCATGAAAAAAAAATCTCATAGACAATAGGTCAAATACAATGGCAGAGATGCCTTTCATTTAGAAAGTCAGGTGTACTCTTGCAACACGCATGTGAAGGCTCCTTCAGTCTGCAGGTAAATTTAGGAGGATTTGGGTCCAGAAGTCAGGGGAGTACACTTTCAATGTGATATTCTCTTATGCTAGCACTTGTCTGGTTTATTTAGCTGATTTATATGGCTACACGGCTGTTCACATGTGATCTGTTGGGCTCATCCCACAGCACAACAATTGGGTATATGTGGCTGTTTGAGGAGGCATTCCCAGGTAGCTAAAGAGGAAGAATGTATTGGGAGTAAGATTGCAAAGGAGGAAGAAAGCTAACCAAAGGTGTGCTACTGGAACTTTCTGCTGAGGGCAACTAGAACTAGGTCCTACGGGGACTTTACTGGCATGCTTCTGAGACACTGCTCTCTGCACCATATATGTCTCAGAAATGTACTTTCTAAAGCTTCAGAAACAAGCACCAATTCCCAGACTCCTGTATTCACTACATAAAAATCCTGATTTTTGGTGGTTTTTTTTGTTTGATTGCTTGTGACCAGAATTCTCCCAAATTTAAGACTGACAGATCAACTGCTCAGCTCTACTCAAGCCTGAGGCAGCAATGCAGAGCAGTGCTGTTACAGTATGCATGGAGACACCTCTCATTATGACCAAAAGCAAAAATTAAAGGTGAGCTGAGGTGGTAAGAATCTGTCCCTAGGTATCTGCTGCCGCTCTGTGCAACCAGAAGGATTTGCACAGAATTCTCACCAGTCTGTATTTTCCAATGAAGTCTTACCACTTACTATGTTCAGAAAAAAATAAATAAAAACTCAATCATCTCTGTGGCAATGGTTACAAAGATATAAGAGATAAGTGGAGGAAATCCAGGCCCCTGGGTATCTGGAAGGAACACAACACTGCTTGTTCTAGATGCAATATCCTGGAGGAAACAGAACCCAAAGTTAGGTCTCTATAACTGCTGTCAACCTCTCAAATTTGCTTGTTTTATGGACTGTTCCATTTTCCGTTTTCTAGAATGAACTCTGGAGTCCCCACAAAAGCAGAGCCCTTCATCTAGACTTTACAAAGTCTAACCAAAGGACAGAACACTTCAGGAGAGATTTAGACTCCTTCTATTTGGAGGAGATTGGAGCAGGCTGAATGCCTAGGTGATGGCTCCTGCCCATTCTTCAGAGTTCAAATATAGAGCTTGGATTTTACTGCTACACAGGATGATCTGAAGTGTGGCAGATTCCAAGAACTTTGATGGTCTCTGCATTACCTGTGTGAGCAGTTGTCAACGTATGGTGGTAGGGACTAAACCAGCACATTTATCTACCAGATAGATCACATTCAAAGAGTGTTGTCATCTCAGATACTCCTCGACTTGGCAGAGCCTGAGGATCACTTGAACATGAGTTACAAGTCAATCAATGTGCCAATCCCTCTCTATGCCACCCTCTGCCTACAAGAAGTTACATTTACTGACATTTATTTTCTTTCACAAGAACACAGTTTTATCAAAAAGATCATAATAAAAGAAAGGGAAGCTCTGTCAACTCCAGACTTCATGTGTCGCTTTAACTCTGTTTCCTAATTGTAGCAAGTATTTATTTTAAAATCCTTTACATCTATGAGCTACTTACTCTTCTACTCTGATATGGAAAAGACATATTCTAATATTAAAGAACTACATATTTTAGTTTCAATAATGTAATGAAAATGTATTTCACTGCTCTCTGCTAATGCTGTTTGCACTCTGTTGGTTCTATGGGATGTAACAATATCTCTCTGAGTGCTCTATTCTTGTTCCAAGGGATTGTTGATAGAGGATGTCAGCAAGAACATGGTAAGTGCCACAGTGCTTTCAAACTTAATATCCAGCAGACAGCTATATACATACACAGAGAGAAACCAACAGTTCCTTTGAATAGGAAACAGGCACAGTCACTGTTCATTTTTGTCAATTTGACACTAAGCTGGAGACAGTTGGAAGAAGGAGACTCAACTGAAAAAATGCCTCCACCAATTCAGCCTGTAGGCAGGTCAGTAGGACATTTTCTTGATTAATGATTGACATGTAAGAGCCCAGGTCACTGTAGGTGATGCCAACCCTGCGTTGTAATACAAAGCAGGCTGAGCAAGCTGTAGAAAGCAAGCCAATAAGCAACATTCGTCCATGCCTTCTGCTTCCGTTCCTGCCTCCAGGTTCCTGCCCTAAGTTCTTGCCCTAACTTCCCTTCAGTTATGGACTAGGACCTGAGAGTCTGAAGATCAAATTAACTCTTTCCTCCCCTACGTGGTTTTGATCAGAGTTTTATCACCCAAGTAGAAAGCAAAAGATGAAAAACACTTAAAGTGACATAGTTGGTGATTTGTAATTTATAATCCTGGTGATCATTCCAGAATCTTAGAGATGCATTGTTCATCACATCAGGGTACTGATCGCCTCATTCCTCTTATATAACGTGACTTTTGTCATAGTGCTTCTTTTCACAGGAAAAAGAAGGTTAATGTATTCTTCATTTCTTAACGGAAGAGATAGGCCAACGTTTCCAGGTTATTAATAATGATTAAGGAAGAAGTTTCTCTCCTGTTTGTAGTACCCCTTAGGTACACAATTTAGTCATTCCAGATGGTCACTATTGAGTATGTATTATGGTCAGAAGAGATCCTTACCAGTTTCTGCCCAGACAGGACCTCCAGTAGAGCAAGCAGTTTGATGCCATCTTTCATGTCTTCAAAAAGGTCATCCACCACCATGGGAGGCTTCCGCTGCAAGACAAAATGACACTCATTGGGGGGACATTTTTATACCTCATCGTACATCCATCTGTCCATCTATTTCTTATTTTTTCTGAGTTGAACCAATGCCATCTTTATGCCAGACATATGTGTTACTACGAAGCTATACTCCAGACCCCTTGATTTTTTTTATGCAATTATCAGCTACATGGTGAAAGCTTCCAAAATAAAATTAGACCAGTGTAAAGGTGGACATCTAAAATCCCCATTATATCCTATTACTGAATTCAGAGAGTAGAGCTCGTGCCTACCTAGAGCTTTCACCACTAGTGTTCAGGGTACTGGAATGTAATCTACAAACTACCAGAAGAAAGAGATAAACGCCAACCCAGTTATAAGCCTTTAGATCTACAATGGTGGTCTGCCTGCCAGGCATACTGGTGCAGTAGTGGCAAAATTGTTACAGGAGTAACCAACTGCTACCTGACAAGAATTCAGGCTTACTCTATGAAATGGAATTTGTGCCTGACGGTGACCAGGTATCCAAGAGCCTGAAACAAGATAGGCCATGGACCCAGGTAGGCAAAATACTACTGTTCTGTTAAAAGAACATAGAAATAAAATATATCCTAATGCATTCTGCTATACTCAGACATTGGGGTCTTGCTCTGCCATCATCAGAGAAATGTCTTCTTGCAGTAGATGAGATAAGTGCAGAGACCTGCCACTGGACAGTGTGCAGAGCATAAGAGATCTTGGAACACTCATCTCTAAGTTGGGTGCTTCTGTCATATCCCTCCCCTCAGGACTCAGGGAACTCTGCAGCAGAGGAGGCAGAAAGATCTTAAGAGCCATTGGGGATGGAAGACGCCAAGGCCTTCGAGACACAACAGGACTGATGCATGCTTGTGCTCACAGAGTCTTTGGTAGTATATATGGGCATGCATAGCTCTGGGAGGGATGAGGTCCCAGAGCTGAGAAGTAGACACAAACTACCATCCATAACCCAGAAGTTACTTATAACCACTCACATGGGAAAAATTAGTTTTTTCCAATGGAGTCTCACTAGAGATGATCAACACAGAACAAATTTAATGGTGTTTGTGGAGCTTTTGAGTCTCTCACATTGCTTTATCTGGGCTTCCCCCTACCCCAGTTACAGACCTTGTGCTTATGTACTATTGCTTGCAATTTTATTTTCATGTGCTTTCTTGTGTGCAAATTTGTGTGTCTCAGTGTCAAAATGTGTTTCTTGTGCTTTTTCTGTAGATATTTTCTTCATGTTTATTTTGTCTTATTATGACTTGTTTATTTTGTTTTTGTTGTTTCTTTTCTCTTCTCTTCTATTATTATTGTCATTATTATTATTATGTTTATACTCATATTTATGTTTATGTTTATATTCTAATGAAAGAGAAAGAAAGAGAAGTTGAGGATTTGAGTGGGTAGGGAAGTGTGGAGAATCTGGAACGAGTTGGCAGAGGGGAAACCATAATCGGAGTATTTTGTATAAAAATATATATTTCCCACAATATAAAAGAATCATTATATTTAGTGTTCAGGCTCTGATTTGTATACCAGCTCCTTTCTAGAAAGGGCATTTGTAACAAAGGGTGAGATGGTGTGAGACAAGAGAGGAAAGTACAAACTGACAGAGATGAAAGCAGCTGCTGATAGAACCCCTGCCTTTCTCCTGACAGAAGGGAGCAACTTCACCATGAACAAGGCGCCTTATGGGCCTCAAGGAGCTTCAGAGTCTGAGACTGTTCCCTGAGGCTATAGGAGCACACTTGACTCCTGCAGTGGGTAGGCTGTGCTGTAATTAACAGTCTAGTACCCCCCCCCACACACACACACACACCTCCTCTCACAGGACCCTGAATCAGGAGCCACAAGCCCAGCAGTGCACTTATCCTCGCTAATCCTCTATGCAAGAAAAGGAAAGGCCAGTTTACACCTGAGTGTCTTTAATGTTATCAGGAACATTAATGAATTTATTGAAATACTAAGTAGGCTGGAGTTCATGGCAGACCTAGGGAACCTCAGCAGTAATGATCCATAGAGAGGTCCCTAGAGAATGAGTGGCATGCTCACCATGAGTCCCCAGAATAAAACTCTGCCCCTTGGTCAGAGTTCAAGCTGCACGTTTTTCTGATTCCTACTGAACTTTGTTTGTTAAAGGCCCAATGCTTTCCTTTCAACTGATTTCCTTTTAAAACTGTGTTCTAGTTAGAGATATTGAGATGCAGTGTTCTTCTGAGATCTACTTTCTTCTCTGCCCGCCGACAGGAAGCATTTATATTTCTCTCACTGACTTCATGAATTTTGGAGGCTGAATGTGATAGTTCTAATTCTAAATATATTTCTCTTTCTTTATGAAGTGAACAGCTGAACACATTTTATCCTCCTGCGGTGACATGCATGCTCAAAAATAAAAGCCTTTGCATTTGCAGTCACTCCTTGGAGGACACCACCATTCATGCTGCTTCTTCATAACATAGCAAAAATTAATATTGACTTTACATCCTAAGCACAAAATACATTATTTAGAACAAAAAGCCATTATAATAAAAACCAACACGATATAAAGCAACTTATTGCATTGCCCATTTATCACCATTATAAATGGAATACAGGCATCATTCAAAGCACTGACTTGTAGAAAAATTTAAAAATATATGATAACTTTGGTGACAAAATACAAATTAAGTTTTACCTGGATATATTAGGAAAATTGGAAACTCTCACACACTAGCAAACATTACAAGAACTTCCACAACAAGGACATCATGAGTTTTGCAGGCAAATGGATGGAACTAGAAAATATCATCCTGAGTGAGGTAACTTAGAGCCAAAAGGACATGCATGGTATGTACTCACTAATAAGTGGATATTAGTCAAAAAAGTACAGAATACCCAGGATACAATCCATAAAACTCAAGAAGGTTAACAAGCTGAAGTGAGGATGCCTCAATCCTACTTGGGAGGGAGAAGAAAGCAGTGATGGGGAGGGGGGAGGGAGGGAGGGACCTAGGTTCAAGAGGGGACAGGGAGGGGAAAAGGGAAACATGATCAGGTATTGGGGGTGGGGTGACAGGACTGAAGCCCTGAGGGCCTGCAGAAAGAATGGAAACAGGCAACCTCAGGAGGTGGGGGGGGGGGGGGGGGCTCTAGAATGTACCAGCAACCTGTGAGGTGAGAGATGCTCAGAACTCAGAGGGAGGAGATGGAATTTGTGGAGTCTATCTCCAATAGAAAGACAGGACATCAAGTGAGGGAACGGGTTGCTATCCCACAGTCAAAAACTCTGACCCAGAATTGTTCCTGTCTAAAAGAACTACAGAGACAAAAATGGAGAAGAGCCGGAGGGAATGGAAGTCCAAGGCCTGACACTATTACTGATGCTATGGTGTGCTTACAGGCATAACCCTAGCATGACTGCCCTCCGAGAGGCCCAACAAGCAGCTGAAAGAGTCAAATGCAAATATTTATACCTAACCAATGGACAGAAGAGACCCCTGTGGTGGGGTGGAGGTGGGGACATCTTCTTAGAGATGAAGGAGATGTGGGATGAGGTACGTTCAGAGGACAGACTGGGAGGGGGATAATGACTGGACTGTAAAACCAGATTAAAGAATAATAATTTTAAAAATTTAATAATTTAAAAATTAAAAAAAAACTTTGGCTTCAAAGCTATGTTACTGCATGGACAATGATATGTATGGATTATATGTTCATGGATGACAAAATGCAAAGCTGATAGCATACCTGGGCAATAGCAATATAATCAGGTGACAACATGCAAGTGTGACAACACACATGGGTAATTACATGTATGCATGGCAATATGCATGGGTGGTAACATGCCTGGGTGGTAATGTATAGGTGATTACATACATGTATAATAGTACACATGGGTGCTAACATCCATGAATATTAGATGACATGCATGGGTAATATTATGTGTAGATGATATAGCATACATGACTGACAACATGCATAGATGATAACATACATGGCTGACAACATGCATGGGTGATATCATGTATAGATTATAACATGCATGAACACACACACTGTCACTAAACACACACAGTTCTCTGCTTCTTTGGAGCACAGTGCTTCATGGTACACCTAAAACTGGCCTTTGGAATAATCAACAGTGGCTGCTGGGCAGATCTTCAGGCCACTGGCCTCTGCCTAGCCTTGCTGACACCATTCTGCCCTTGACCCGCAACCTCTGTGACCAGCCAGCCCAACTGACAACCTTCCTCCCTCCTCTTCTTTTGCTCTTCTTGCTTCTTTTCTTATTCTCCCTCCTCTTCCTCTTTCCTTTTCATTTCCCTCCCTTGCTTTCTCTCCATCTTCCTTTCCCTCTCTTCTCTCCTTTCCTCCCAACTGTGGTCATATTCAACTGGGCCCCTTGCTCTTCACAAAATTGTCTGCATAGACATGACTCTTGAATCCTTCCTTCCAGGAGAGAGCTCCCTCAAGTACTATCAAGAACATGACAGATACTTTATGTATGTTTCTAGCTGCTTACTTGAGTATCTCAGTGAATGAAGATAAGTCTTGGATGAAATATATATATATGCATACATATATATGTATTTATATATATAAATATATACATATATATACACATATATAAATATATACATATATTTACATATATATATAAATACAAATATATACAAATATATATATGTATATATATATATACACACACATACACACACACACACACACACATATATATATCAAAAATCACCACAGAATTAAAAAGAAATACCATTTTGTGTCAAGTATTATTTCCACACAGTGCATAATAACTTTAATGACCATAGCAATTCATTTTTTCAGGAGACATTCAGATATGAAATCTTGTAGCTGAAGCATCTCTGGAGTTACATGTACAAATATGACAACAATATGACTTCTTTGGGCAGACTTGGCTCCTAGGGCTGTAAGCCAAAAGGCAGACAGCAATGAGGATAATTGATTGGAGCCTGACTTAGCAGAAAGTAGGGACTGGTTTTGCTCCCACTGCCTTTCAAGAACTGAGTAGAATGCGTCAAGCACTTTTCATGTTCATACTTAGGCTAAGCTGTCTCCTTTTTGTAGAATATTTAGAATCCTTACTTATCAGAGTCCCCCTTGGTCTTAGCAATCCCATATTTAGTGGAAGCAGGACATTTTTCTGCCTAGTCTGAGGTGTTCAAAAGTGGACCTCTTCATTGCACCAAAAATGAGGTACTTTCCTTCTATGCCATTCCTTCTAGAAGTTTCCTCAAATAAAATATATGTCCTATGATGTGGCCCTAACAGGATTTCCTGCCCTCTGACATGTCTAGAAACTCAGAGAACATGCTGAGATCTTTGTGGCTGAGAGGCAGGCACTCACTGAAGAGGGGGAGGCAGGGCGTGGTTCTCTATTTCTACCTGTCTGCCTTGCTTAGCCATAGTAGCCTGAGACCCTTTGTAACAAGGACCTCTGCCTTTTTCTTTAGACTGTAAGGAGCTCAAATGTCTTCCTCCTTTTAAAAAGATTTGTTTTTATTTATACAAGTGTATAAGTCAGGTGTATGTGCTAGTGGGAGTGTAGGAGTGTGAGGTGAGTTTGTGTATGGCACTGTGTGTGTGGGTGTGTGTGAACAACTTGAATTTATTCTAGTCTGTAGGCACCAGTATATATACATCTCTTAACTACCTTTTACTTTGGAATGTTTTTCATGATAAGACGGCCATATTTGTTATATCATATCAATGTTATATCCTGAAAAGAAATTCCTTTATGAGGGGAAAGGTATAAGAATTTGAAGAAAAACCATATCAGAAACAGCCACTTGCATGGCACAAAAATGTAAAGAACTCTCACATTTTAAAGTTATATGTAAAATGAAAAATGTTGGTGCATAAAGAAAATATCACAAGATAGCCATGGACAGGGTGTACATGATACCCAGTGCTTAACATCCACATTTAGGTGTTTATACACTTAAACCTGCTAGAACTTTCCATAAGAAAGAGAACAGAGTATATCAGAGATAGAAGATATTGTTGGACATCCAAATATGCTCAGAACTCTGGTATGGACTCCACATTTTTCTTTTGCATTTACAAAGAGGGAGTCTGAGTCAGCAAGACCAAGTCCCTGGCCACGATTACAAACGCTGAGTAACTGAGACCAGAGCACAGATCGGTTGTCATGGGAGCCACCTTGTTAGGTAGGCATCAAGCTTAGGAGAAAGGGGAAGGTGTTAGCATTAATTTCCAGAGTACAAGAACCTATAGATGTGACTGATTTAATATCACTATGAAAAATATTGACAGATGAGCATGACTACTAGTTTACTCTACTAGAAACAATGACTTCATTAAATAATCCCACTGTTCCATCTGGATTTGAAAAGACTGAACTGTAGTAACAAGAGCATTGTGTGTATTTACCATGTTTGCATAGATACAAATCAGCCTGGACCCTAGAGTGTCCCCTAACAACCACCATGCCACAGTCCATCCTGAACACTTCCACATTCTCTGCTTTAGTAGAGATGATGGCTGAGGCCAAATTAGCTCATCGTAGCCACGTAAGAATCCATCACCTGGCTCCTGTTGCTGAGGCTGCAATGCCCTGTGCCCTTCTCCATGATGGGTAAGTCACAGCATAGTCCTCAAAGCTAATCTCAGGATGAGTAGGGGACTAGTAAAACACTGGAAAGCTGTTCTATGGTGACAGGTGACATGTTATACCAACAAAACGGAAGTGCAAATTAGATTAGTGCATGGGAAAGGCACCTGGAGGGAAGTCACAGACCTGCAAAGTGAGTCACTGGCCTCTTCCCAAGTGGAGTCTTGTAGGAATGTGCACACAATTCAGTATTTTACTAATGACCTGTGACAACATATGTAAGTATCTATAGCCTGGAAAAGCCACCCAAGAGTCCGAGGGTCTTTCATTCGAGTCTGGGTACCGCCATGATTGACTCCAGATCTTCAGAATCTACCCTTTCCTCCCCTCTTCAATTTCACGGAAAAAAAAAAAAAGAAAAAGGTGTTTCCCCAAAACCATGCTGTCTCTATGCAATGACCTGAGCACAGTAGGATAGCATGTCTGAGGCCCTGACACAGAAACAATATAAAAGTGCAAGGTCTCAGCTCCCAGACTCTAATCAAAAAGGGGAAAACTCACAAAACTTTTTTTTTTAAATCCTGAGCAGGGCTGGGGCAGGCAGAGCAAGCCTGAGGAGTGCCAAATTAACCCTTTCCTGCCCGGTCAGCATATCTCCTTCTTAGTCTGAGATACCTGGAGTCCTTTCAATAACATCTCCTTTGGGGCAAATCTTCAAAACTCAATTTTGTTCTCTTGCTAATATATCTTGATTGGGAAGCATTGTTTTGGATGTGGCAATTTATATTTGTGACACTTCTCTCTTCCTGTTGGATGGTGACATTTGAGTGAGTGACTTCTATAAGATGGGACTATACATGGTCAGAGGATCCAGATTGTGTCTTTATACTAGTCTAATTATTAAAATTATAACTATGCTAAAATATTCATAACCTAATATGCACCACTTAAGAGTATAGTTCAGTCATTAGATATTTCCACAGGAGTGCTCTATCAGTCTCCAACTCTGTCTTCATCCTGCAAAGCTGAAACTCTAAACCCATTAAGTAACTGCAGTTTTCTTTCCTTCTCTCGGCCCCTGACATCCACCTCCAGTTCCTTTTTAAAGGTTTTGACTCCTCTTGGTCCCTCATATAAGCAGTGTAATGAAATGCTTGTGACTGCTTATTTCACTTAGCATAGTGTCCTCAAAGTTCCTTTACTCTGTAGCAAATGGTAGAATCCCCTCCCTTTTCTTCCACTGAATAAGATCCCACTGTGGCATCTACCACATTCTGTAAAGCTATTCCTCTATCAGTGAATACTGTGTTGCTTCAACCTTCTGGCCACAGTTGCAAATTCTTGCCATGAACTACATATAATGATACTTCTTGGCCCTTTAATTTTCAATTCTTTAGTTATAAACCCAGCAACAGAATTGCTGCATTACATGGTAATTCTATTACCAAATTCTTGAGGAAGAAACCACTCTCAATTTTTTTATAGTGGTTGAAAAGTAGAAGGAGAGAAATCTATTTCAAGCATGACTCTCGAATGCTATCCATTCATTAGTAAAGTTTGTGTGGTTTGGATGAGGACTATCTCCCACAGGCCCATGTATTCGAATACTTGGCTTCCTGATGGTGGTGTGTTTGGGATGATTGGAGATTTTAGGGTGTGAAGGGCTCTTGGAGGGCACACACCACTGGGTGTGGATTTGAGAGTTTGTAACACTAACTCACTTTCAGTTCACTCTATTTCCTGTGTGTGCCTGAGGTGCGAGCTCTCAGCTTCCTACTCCAGCCACCTACTCCCATGCCTCCCTGCCATCAGCATCCACAGACTAAAATAAGCTTTCCTCCTTAAGTTGCTTCTGGTCGTGGCATCTTATTACAGCCACAGGAAAGTAACACTGCATATCTCACAGAATCTCAGAGTCCCTATTGATAAATGTCACACTGTTATAAAATAGAGTTTCAGCATTAGGAATTTAGTCATTTACAATGTAAAGACCAACACACACACACAAGTACACATACACACATATACACACCTATACATGAATATGTACATATATACATATATGTATATACATATATACACATTTACATACATATATGTATATGATATAGATATACACACACACACATATCTCCTGTCAACTTCCAGGTCTAATCCTGTTGTCATTTACCATTCTTGATTTGGTCAACTAAGGACTTTGTTATTCATGGGTCAAGAGTTGATCAAATATTTTATTATGCTATGAAATGCTATGGCCTGTCACTTCGAGATAATGAATGCATATCCTATGGTTAATATTAATGATTATTGGATATTTAGTGGTGTCAGTAAAGCTGGACTAGAACATGTCTAAGGGGAAGCTCATGTTACAGATGCCCGCCTTCTTTAGGTGGTGCACATACTATAGTGTCAAGGGTTGCTAAGTATGGCACAAGATCATGGCCTGGTATATTCACAGTTCTGCATTTTGCACAAAGTGTTGGGAGGTATGAAGAGAAGGGATGACTCTAGTCTCATTCTGTGTATCCCTGATTCATCTGTGCAGAACATGGTCCCTCAGACCCAGGAACAGACAAGCTACTCTGGATGACTTATATATGGCTTAGGTAGGAAGATAAACTAAGGGAACACACGGGGATGTTTCCCATCCCACAGCTAACATAGGGAGCTCTCATTTCCTGATGGTTATCTGCAGGGTGGGACAACATCTAAAACAACAGGAACAAAGAGAAAGAGCGGAAAGGGAAGAGAGGTTAACCGGCAGATGTCTGGTGAGTTACCTCTGGAAGGGTCGGCCAAGAGCCCACTACACCACAATTTAACAAAGCGCCAAGCTAGTCTTGGCCCAGATTAATCAAGACTGTGATGATCCCCAACAGGCAGAACTGACTAAAATTAACATACTATCTAAAAGACCTTG
This sequence comes from Mus caroli, assembly GCF_978045245.1. Classification (NCBI taxonomy): domain Eukaryota; kingdom Metazoa; phylum Chordata; class Mammalia; order Rodentia; family Muridae; genus Mus; species Mus caroli. The sequence continues at coordinate 2,668,277 of NW_028227264.1, forward strand.
CCATTTCACTCTGAAAATAAAATAGGCATTCCCAATAGCTCCACAAACAAGGTGAAGTAATTCAAGTACTTTGTATGCATCTGCTCCTCATTCAGTGTTTTTACGGAAGGGCTCCTGCTGCTATTTCCCACCATTCTGTAGCACAAAGGGGAAGCTACTTCCATTCTATTTTATTTCCTCTAATGGAGAACATAACCATTTCCACTTCCTTGATTATTTCATTCAACATCAAACACGGGTCCCAAAGGCAGTACCCCCTACTGCCCAGCTTCAAGTGTGCTGGAGAAAGCTCTGCTAAGTAATATTTTTGGGAACAATAAAATGTTTTCTACATGTTTTGCACAGAGCCAACACATGCCCTCATTTATTTCCTCTCTATAGTATATAGTGTTGTACTTGACACCTCTCTACTGAACATATCCGGTTACTGATCCATCCACAAGTTATACTGGTTTAATTTTTAAAACTTACCCACAGTCACCTGTAGCTACCCACACTTCAAACAGAAATTATTTTTCTCTTTTTTTCATGGTTTCACTTTCAGGACCTAGAATATCATCTTGGCTGTTAAATAACATTCCAAAATACCTGTCGGTATGTGAACATGACACTGTTTTAAAGAAGAAACTAAGCCGGGCGTGGTGGCGCACGCCTTTAATCCCAGCACTCGGGAGGCAGAGGCAGGCGGATTTCTGAGTTCGAGGCCAGCCTGGTCTACAAAGTGAGTTCCAGGACAGCCAGGGCTACACAGAGAAACCCTGTCTCAAAAAACCAAAAAAAAAAAAAAAAAAAAAAAAGAAGAAGAAACTATGACAAACTTTATCAATGTAATTATTAATCACCATAAACCTTGTGAGCTCTGCACCCTCAGTATCCATACCCTAACAGGTCGCAAGGTAATGAACGTGATGCAGCTTAAAATGGGCGTCTTTTGTAATCACTTAATTGCATACTAGAAAATAACTAATTTCAATTCAACTCCTCTAGATTTATGAAGGTCTAATTAACAACTAAAGGTTACTGTGTATGAAGTGATATTTTGATTTGTGCAAACATTGCAGAAGTACTAAAAACAGGCTACTTAACATATTCATGACCTTTTGTAGCTACTGTAGCGTTAAGAAAACAAGCCAAGAGTGGGTTGTATTTGGGCATTCTCTTGACCCCCTATGTCAGCTTCTTGAATTGGTTTACGAACAGGTCCACAAGGGTGTGTGCAAGGAAAGGGAGGACACCAAGAGCCCATTAAGGAAGCATTTCCCAGATAACTGGGAAAATTAAAGCAGCCATTAAAGCGATTTTCATATGAAAACATCACTTAGCATACGTCTATAGATCTTTAACCTGGAAATCCTAACTGTTCCCTTCAAAGGAATGACTGAGTTGAACTTGGTGCTTGTAATAGATTCCCAATGCATGACATAGCTATTCCTTACAATGCACTTCAAAACCTTGACTCCCAGATACTACTGTATCTGGAAATAGTATCTTACGGAGCTCATCAAGTCAAAATGTAGTACTTAGCATCCAGTGTGACCAGTATCTTCAGATGAAGAGAGAATTGCTGCATAGACCATGCAGAGGCAAAGACTTCAGTGTTGCAAGTCCAGACATTCACGATCAAAAGTTAGACAGAGGCAAGGAGATTCTTTCCCAAGTCTCAGAGGATTGCTGGAACGTCTGGATCTAGAATTGACATGATTCATTTCCTATTTTCTCTGTAAACAAGTGTGTGTGTGTGTGTGTGTGTGTGTGTGTGTGTGTAAGCACACGCTTAGCTTGCATGTATGCACAGGTGCATGCAGGCGTGTGTATATACCAGAGGTTGATAGCAGTCTCTTTGCTCACTTCCATCTTCCTAATTCTTGAGACAGGTCTCTTGGTAAACCTGAAGCTCGCTGAACCAGTGAGTTCTAGGGATCTACTTGTCTCTGATGTTACAATCATTTAGTGTGACTGGTTTTTTTTTAAGATTTATTTATTGATTTTATGTATATGAGTACACCATTGCTCTCTTTAAACACACCAGAAGAGGGCACCAGATTCCATTACAGATGGTTATGAGACACCATGTGGTTGCTGAGAATTGAACTCAGGACCTCTGGAAGAGCAGTCGGTGCTCTTAACCACTAAGCCATCTCTCCAGTCCTTGACCAGCTTTTTAACACAGGCTCTGGGTGGGGGGTCTGAACTCAGGCATGCACGTCACTGACTGCCTTCACATGTCCCTAGACACCATACACAATTGACTGCAGTTATCTGTCCATCCTGTTATTAGGCCCATATCACTGTATCCATAATTTCTAGTCTAGTCGATGCCTAGTACACACCGGATGGATGGGTAACTAGAGAAAGTGGTCACTGCTTGTCAAAGTGTGCCACAGCTTGACTCTTCCATGTGGAAGCAGGTAGAGGTGGAGTTCTGGAGATGATGAAGATGAGATCATGGAGGGAGGAGATTGATGAGCATCATTAGAATGGGAGGAAGGGGACCAAAGCCCGATGAAGATAGAAGAACTGCAGCACCATAAGCCAGGAAGGTGGCAGTCTTGTGGACCAGTCTCCCAGCACTTTGACCTCGGGCTTTGGGAGATTCAGTAGTAGCTGTTGGGCAAGCCATTCTCCCTGTGGAGTTTCCTTCCCAGAACTAACCTAACCAGTTAGGTTCACATTAGGGAGTCATGGGATAAACCCCAGCTTTGTCATTTGCTGAATTGCTAAGATTATTAATTAATGTTAAGCTTCAAGTACTTCGCCTGTAAATTAATGGAAATAGCACACTTGGTTGCTGTGAGAATAAAGTATAATAAAATATCAATTGGCTGAAGCTCCATTATCAGTAATATGTGCTCAGCAGGCATTTCACTACAATGTGAAATCAGAACTCACAATGCATGCTAACAAGCTAAGTGCAAATCTGAAACTGGGCTGGAATATCTTATCTGTAGAAATCGCTGTCTGGGTAATGATGACAAAACCTACTTCCTTTAACTAGAAGAATTAGAGAATAGAGCGATACACCTATTTTTATCATATTATTAAAAAGAGAATTACAGTTTTCTCACTTACAACAGGAGTCTCATCTTGGAAAGAAACAATCAGTTTCATGAAACCACTTGCTAGTGAAAGGAAATAAAACTTGAGACCTGTGATTCATGTAATGTATGTCAAATAGCCCAAAGAGTTGTTTGTGAGCTTTGAAACCTGGGGCTGAGAACATAGCAGAACAGACCAGGACATGCCCGGGCAGGCCCATCGCCTCCCTATCTCCCACCCCTCTGACCTCTGCTGATGTTTAAATGGACCAATCATGTGAAACCTCGCCAATTCCTCCCCCAGCCCCACTCCTTTTCTATAAAAACCCCTAGCTTCCAAGCCTCGTGGTCGAATCCACTGTCTCCTGTGTGAGATACGTTTCGACCCGGAGCTCCGCCATTAAAATACCTCGTGTTGTTACATCAAGGTGTTGTGTTCTATTCATGATTCTTGGGTGCACGCTGAATCGGGAGTTGGGTGGGGGTTTCCCCACTAGGTTCTTTCACTAGTGTATCTTAAGATGATATTACATGTATTTCATGTATAGTGTATTACATGACACTGACTACTTGTGGTTTCCAGTGGGTCAGATAATTGCAGAAGCACGGAGCCCAAAGCAAACAAAAGAAATGTATACTTGTATATAAAAATTTGAATAATTTATAGCTATGTTCTAAAAATGGCATAAAATTATACACAGAAAATTCTTAGATTTTTCCTCCATTTCATTAAGAAATATGGGTTTATAAAATTATATTTCCAAAAGCCATGTTGCATACATGCTTGTATACATGCCATATCTTCATAACTCATGTCATAATATTAATAAGGACTTGTCATGGCAGAATGGAATGCCTGCCGTCAGTAACAGAATTGATTATTTAATTATAAGTAATTTCTAGAATTGCAACTGAAGAAAGCAGGCAAAAATACAAATATAATATATCCATTAAAATCCCTCTTCCTGGTACAGAGGGACTCAGCATAAGGTGCTGGCTTCTTAATCATGAGACCCTGAGTTGGATTCTTGGCAGGCATGGCAGAGCACACCTTTAAACAGAGACGGGTGTTCACATAGTCTGAACCAGTGAGCCCCAGGATTGGTGAGAGGTCCTGTCTGAAAAATAATAGGGAGAGTGATGGAGGAGGGCCATATCAGCTTCTGACCTCCAGATGTACACACAGACACTCATGTAATACAGACATACTACACACACACACACACACACACACACACACACACACACACACACCACACACACACACACACACATACACACACACACATACCACACACACACACACACAGAGAGATAGATACACACACACACACAGACAGACACACACACACACACACACACACACACACACCACGAGGTGGGTTTCTGTGAAGACACTTAACAGGTCATTCTAGGAAGAAGAGAGACCAGAGCTCTGTCCCTTTCACTCCTGTGAGGATACTAGAAGAAGGCAGCAGACAGCAAGCCAGAAAGATCTTTATGAAAACAAAACCAGAAACAAACAAAAAAGCCCACAAAAACCAAATCTTCTTACTTTGATCCCCAAAACTGTGGGACAGTAACACTTATTGTTGAAGCCACTGGACCTTGAGAAATATTTGAGACTTAAACCACAACAGAAAAAATCTGCCAGGGAGAATTACCTTATGTACTGCAGACACCACTTTCCAGAGAAAATCATTAGCTGGCTTCAGCCAATTGTCCTGACAATTGAATATACACACATATATATCAAATGTCTTAGGGCTGTTTTGTTTTGTTTTGTTTTGTTTTGTTTTGTTTTGCTTTGCTTTGCTTTGCTTTGCTTTGCTTTGCTTTGCTTTGCTTTGCTTTGTTTTGTTTTGTTTTTGTCAATCTGCATAGGGGAATAATTTTACTGTGACACGCTAAGGTTAAAAGTCATTTCATATTATCATTTATACTCAAAGACAGTATCACATATGGACTCATGGTCACCTACCAACCTAATGTAGACACTCATTGAGGATTTCAGTGTTTCTAGTGTCCTGCTACCTCGGTTTCACTTCCATCAAATCTCCCAGGGAAAGCAGAGCTGGATCTACTCAGATAAAGCCCCTTGCACGGTGCAGACCATTCCTTGCTCCTGTCTGTATTAACTGAATGGATACAATCAAACAAAAATGCACAGGAATCTTCCCTCTGACACAACACACGGTACTGTAGGAGCAACAACTGAGTGGGTCATTTTGTCAAGGTTCATACAAATTACACAAAATAGCATCTCTTGACCAGCTGTCAACTCATTTCCTTCCGGAGGTGAAAACCAAACACCATAACTAGGGAGCATCTAGCCAACCCATAATCCCACCAATACCACTGATCAGTAATGGTGGCTACCACCTTCCTTTCTAATGAGGTCTTTGGGAGCCTCATTAAGACAGAGTTCCATAAAATGGTATGTAAAAACGCAGTGGTGAGATATTAGTGGTCTGTGCCACTGTCTGCCTAGCCCAATACCCAGGACCCTTGTTTAAGTTAAAAGGCACAAGGCTTCTATCCCAGCAGTCCAGTGTATGCCCAGGCTGGGTGTGTGCTGCTCAACAGGATGTTGGTTTATCTCCTCTGAATTTTCTCACTGGCAAAGGGTGGATAGTGCACCCTGCCAAAGGCTCCCTTTCTTCTTCTGGGCCCTCTAAATGAAAAGAACCACCGAGCCATACACGTGTGTCTGTGTGTACAAATCCTGCTCATATTTATCAAATGAAACCACAAAATGTGGCCCTATGTCGTTTTGAATTTAGAATGATATTGCTTTTTGATGTATAAAGATGCTCTCATCCAAAAATAAAAATTAAAGATTGAACAAGCAAGAAAAAAAAAAAAAAAGACAGAGATGCATATGGTTGTTGGCTCCAATTGTGTGAACCTCTAACTCTAGGTCATTTTGTTACCTTGGCCAGATGGGAATTGATCCATTTTGTGAAGGTGCGTTTCTGTACAATCTCTTGTTCATCTAGAAGGCAGAATAAAAAAATTTTTGGTTAGATAATCTGATAGGTTACAAAGTAGTTATGTCACCAAATGCTGGTAATACACCTATAGAAGAGATCATAAAACTATTTTATCTTCCAACTCAACTTAAATTGAGTTGTCTTGAAGGTTCAATACAACTCTCAACTAGACACATCATTTAGAAGTTGTTAGAAAGCTCAAGTCAGAAAATTCCAGCATGAAGTAGAAGCAGTGGCCATGAAGTCCCATGCCTTAGGTAAAGAGCTATTGACATTTAAAGATGCAGGGCAAGTGTCTGTTTCCCATAAGGGTAAATTCCCTCCTAGGTTGGCATTGCTCTAGGTAAGCTCTTCCCTAAGAGAATGTGAACACCACCAATTAGACTTAGGGAGGTGGAGCAAATCTGGGAAGACTTGAAAGAGGTGGATATAAAGTACATTGTATGAAATTACACCACTAAATATTATTTTACACCACTAAATCACCACTAAAATATTATTTTAAAAATTATTAGCAAGTGCCTTACATGTGTGTAGGCGAGCCCTATGTTTAGCCTCATTCACTCACGAAAAGTTTATGAATGAGTTACCCACAACAAATCTGTTAGAAGTAAAAATGCACTGAGATCAACTAAGCACCAAATTCTATGCTAGAGGATAGAGTCCAAGCTAGGAGAGGAGGGAAGGGTAGAAAGGCATGAACGAATGAAGTGTCTAGTGGGACATAGAGGTGGACATGGGCAAGAAGGGAAGATGCAAGGATCAAGTCACCCAGGAAAGCATTTGATAGAGCTGCATGAAGGACTCTCTGCCCACTCCTGCCCCCTGCCGCTCACACTTGAGTGTGAGCGGAGCCTGTGACTTGTATCTAGCTCACAAAGTATGACAGAGTGGTGGCATACCAACCTTATGATGCTACTTTAAATTGCTGGCTGGAGTGAGGGGTTTTCCTTCAGGCTTTGGAGACCCACAGGCCACATTATAAACTCTATGTAGAGTATGGTAATAGCAGGGAACTGAAGCCCCCTTTAGGAATGGAGCCACCAACCTGTGAGAATATGAGCCCCCAGGCTTACAAACATAAGGAAGTGAAGAGAGCTAAGGAGGCAGACAAGGTTTAAAGTGGATCATTCCTGGAGGGGTCTTTGGATAAGAATGATCCCCAGCAGACATCCTGTAGCCTGGGTGACCTGGAGCCAATGCCAGTGAGCTGTTCACAGACTCCTGACCCACAGAAATGTGGAGACAATAAATGTATATGGCTTCCCATTGCCAAGTGTGTGGTGATTTGTTATGCAAAGAAAAACTAATATAGGAGGAAAAGACCAGTGTCGAGGAAGGCACTGAAGGTTTGGAGATGACAACCCTCTAAGAGAGGACACATCATACGCCTCTAGAAAGAAAACGTAGCTCAGCTAACTGGCTAATCCCCAGGTACCAGCTTTGTAGACCACTATGCTAGGCATTGTGTGGCAGAGCACTGATGGCAGACACAATCTTTCCCCCACCACTGCCTCACCCTGTTTGAAGGATGATGCTCAAAGCTACATCTCTGCATCTGACCATCCTTGGCTTCATCTCCTCAGAATGGTGGGCTGTGCACTAGAACCTAAACATTATCAAATGTTGGAAGAAATGAGCAAGAAAATATGGAAGTAAATAATGAAACCTCTTAACATGCAGAAACTTTGGATGCATCTGTAATGTTTACAGAATGCCACTATACTTAATATATTTTCAAAATGCTTTTTGTTTTAACTTTAAAGTTCATTATATAACCATTATTTCAGTAGGCAAAATCCCTATGTATCAGACATTGGTATATATTTATATGATTTATCATATATATAGTTGCCACATATAATATATAATTAATGAATGAATTTACTCATTGAATGTATGTGTTTGATGTATATATGTGATTTATGCACATGTGGACGATAAATATCCATGTGTGCATTCTAAAGTTAAAGAATGATGTCACATGTCCTTCCCCTTCAGTCTCTGTCTTATTTTCTGAGTCAAGGTCACTCAGAGAAGGTTCTCAATGCTAAACTTGAAGTTCACATTTTGGCTAGGCTGGCTGGCCAGCAAACTCCTGGGGTTCCACTGTTTCTGATTCCCAATACTGGGTTACAGGGGCACCAGGCCATGCCTGGCTTTTCCATGGGTGGTGAAGATTAGAACTAGTCCTGCTGCTTGCAAACAAGAGCTCTGAGTGATCTCTCTCTCTCCCTCTCTCTCTCTCTCTCTCTCTCTCTCTCTCTCTCTCTCTCTCTCTCTCTCTCACACACACACACACACACACACACACACACACACTCACTCAGTTCTTACAGCCAACATGTAACCAAATTCATTATAATTCCTAGTTTATAGAAAAGAAAATTGAAGCACGTGGTGTGAAGTATTTAGCCAAGTCTCCCTGTGGCAGAGTTGTTTTAGACTCCAAAGAAGTCAGGTCCTGCAACCTCATACAGCTACTCAAGGACATTGTAAAAACTAAAGTATTGATTTTACCTAATGTTACCTGCAAGATAAATTCATGGTTGAGTAGTTTTTAGTCTGACCTCTGACCTTTGGACTCTACAAACAAATATAGGTTGCAGCAAAGTCACCTTAACTTGTAAGTTCGGTAGAATTCAGAGCTTCATAATACATAAAAACTACTATTCTAAATCTATGAGTATACACTTAGAACATCGGTGACATTTTTTCATTTAGCTGAGGATGTGTAGCATTTTATAAACCAGGACGGCATAGCTTTCAGATTATGCTCCAAAGCCAGCATAACATTCTTGTGTAGAGCATCATAAACAGAGTGATGCCCATGATAGCTGCACTCCTGGGTTGTATCAATCTCATAGGAGGTTAAATCACTAGGTGTGTGAATCTAATGCACAGATGTTTTTGGCACCGATAATTTTTTTTGATCCTGGTATATACCCAATTACCAAACTATCTGAAAGTTCCCTTTTACCTTGTGCACACAAAGACAGACATTGCTGAGTCCCTAAGTCCACATTTATGCGTGCATCACACACAACCAGTAAATAATTTCTAATTTTATTTCCATTTCCCTAAAAGAAAAAAAAACATTTAAACCTTTCCCTTTCATCAAAATTGTCAGTTTTAAACATAAAAACAAAATAGTCACTTCCAGACTCGGTTATTAAATCTTCTACTAACAGCCTAAAAGGTTTAAATTGCAGAAGAAATACAACCCTGCAGAGAAACTCAAACCTGTCCAAAACATGATTATAGGATATTTCTATGTTGCTCTTGACAAAAACTAAATTCATCTCCTACTACAGTTTACTTCCCTATTTTTTCTTTTTTAGCATCAGCTCTTGTTTCTTTATTTTGTGTTTTTGAAACTAAAGCTTACTGTTAGATACCACTAGAACATTTTGGAGCAGAGTATTTTGTTCTCCTCTGCTGACCACCTCCCACTCCCCTTTTCCCCTGGTGGCCTCCCTCACCACAGACTCTTGTTCTGTTTCATGTCCCGCATGTCCTTTGGACCCTCTAGTCCTTCTCATTCAATATTACCGTCTCGGTCTCCTTTCTAGATGTTTAGACTTTACTCTCACTTACACATGGGTACAGACACATCATAAGCTAGGATCCACATTTGCACAAACACAATGAAACATCACTCAGCTATAGCTGAAAAAAAAAAGTACAACCAATTTATAGGGAAACAAATGGATTTGGAAACTGATTTTAAGGCATGCAAACTGAGAAAGACAAAAAGCTACATATTCTCCATCATGCGTGGATCTTAATTCCTTTCAGTGAAGCAGCCTACCATGCAGAGGAGGTCATCCTTGGTTCTTTAATTCTCTACACTCTGTAAACAATTTCTAACTGTTTTCACTTACTATCTCCACCTCTAAGTTAAGTCTGATTGATTCGACATTGTGTGATCCAAAAGAGACAAACAAATGAATGCGCTGGGGATATACCTCAGGCTTACTCAACATGCCCGGGTTTCCATCTTTACCTCTCCATTGCTCCCACCACCAAAGAAACAAACAAACAAACAAAAATGGACAGACTTGCAAAGAAAGATTTTGATCCCTCTCGGGACAAGCTGACAGTGCAGTGGAACAGAGAGACAAAGTACAGGAACTCCCGACAGGCTCTCAGGGAGCATAAAGGAGTGTATAGACAGCGGTTATATCCTAGCAGTGTGTATTTTATACTGTTTAAATATTTGTTGGGAACAAAATAAAGGAGGGGGGTGCTGGGGAAAAGTTGAGAGGAAAATTATGCCATGTCAGGCCAGAGTTCCTGTACTCTGGGCAGACGGAGGTGGGGAGACTGCCAGGTGCTTTTCCACTGGGCCCCGAGGGAGCATGCCTGACCCATGCAGCAGGGGATGGAGAAAGGGGCAGCCCCTGACCTGGAACCCTGGAGCTACCTTGCTAAAGACCCAGGGTTGTAGGAGAGAGGCAATAGGGGAAGAAGTTCCCAACACTGACCAGAGTGCACAGTGGACCTTGAAGGAGCAGAGACTGTCTATCGTTTAAGAGCTTTATTATAGAAATGCAGGGGAAAGAGAGAAGATAGAAAAGAGGAGAGAGAGAGAGAGAGAGAGAGAGAGAGAGAGAGAGAGAGAGAGAGAGAGAGAGATCGAGAGAGATCGAGAGAGATCGAGAGAGAGAGAGAGAAAGAGGAGAGAAGAAGACAAAGAGTAAGTGAAGAGGAGAGAGAAGTGAGTGAGAGGTAAAGAAACAAAGGAATAAGAGAGCGAGGTGGGGGCTGAGCACCCCTTTTTATGGTCTTCAATGTTCCTAGGTAACTGGGGAGGAGTTTAGCTTGAAGGTCAGAAGCTTGGTCCATTGCTTACATAACTACTGACCACGCTTTTCTTGTGGGGGCTGTGGGAGGTGGTACCTTAGGCAGGGGCCGGAGTTCCAGGAGCATGAGGGAACACCTACCATGACAAATAGGTGAAATATGACCATCGGGGTTCAGACCTCAGCTGGACTGGATACCAGCCTGCAGTTCCCCACACATATTTATTATAATTAAAACATGTTGAACAAATTCTTTAAGAACATATTTCTGAGTCATAAAGGACTTAACATGTACATAAGCATAGTTGATCAGATTTATAAAAATTATAAGAAGTCAAATAGTAAATTTCTAAATGGATCTCACTTTAATTGCTGTCACAGTTAATATTGAGAGCACCAAAAAGGAAAAGCATTACATAAGTAGACAGACATATTTTGGGTTGAAGTTGCTATGCCTTATAAAAAGAATACCATATTAAGAATATTAAGGGGGGCTGGTGAGATGAGCTGAGATGAAAGGATGGACCATCTAGAGTCTGCCATATCCAGGGATCCATCCCATAATCAGCCTCCAAATGCTGACACCATTGCATACACCAGCAAGATTTTGCTGAAAGGACCCTGATATAGCTATCTCTTGTGAGACTATGCCGGGGCCTAGCAAACACAGAAGTGGATGCTCACAGTCAGCTATTGGATGGATCACAGGGCCCCCAATGGAGGAGCTAGAGAAAGTACCCAAGGAGCTAAAGGGATCTGCAACCCTATAGGTGGAACAACAATATGAACTAACCAGTACCCCCAGAGCTCGTGTCTCTAGCTGCATATGTAACAGAAGATGGCCTAGTCGGCCATCAGTGGAAAGAGAGGCCCATTGGTCGTGCAAACTTTATATGCCTCAGTACAGGGGAATGCCAGGGCCAAGAAGTGGGAGTGGGTGGGTAAGGGAGTGTGTGTGTGTGGGAGGGTATGGGGGACTTTTAGGATAGCACTGGAAATGTAAATGAAGAAAATACCTAATTAAAAAAATGATGTATAGAACTAAACTGAGAACTCACAACAGAGGAATCTAGAATGGCTGAGAAGCACCTAAAGAAATGTTCAAAGTCCTTAGTGATCAGAGAAATGCAAATCAAAATGACCCTGAGATTCCACCTTACACCAATTAGAATGGCTAAGATCAAAACCTCAGGTGACAACACTTGTTGGAGAGGATGTGGAGAAACACTCCTCCATTGCTGGTGTTATTGCAAACTGGTACAACCACTCTGGAAATCAATCTGGAGGTTCCTCAGAAAATTGGAAATAGATCTACCTGAAGACCCAGATATACCACTCTTGGTAATATACCCAAAAGATGCCCCACCATGCCACAGGGGCATGTGCTCCACTATATTCATAGCAGCCTTATTTGTGATATCCAGAAGCTAGAAACAACCTAGATGTCTCATGACAGAAGAATGGATACAGAAAATGTGGTTCATTTTACACAATGGAATACTACTCAGCTATTAAAGATGAGGCCATCCTGAGTTTTGCAGGCAAATGGATGGGATTACCTGAGTGAGGTAACTCAAACCCCAGAGGACATGCATGGTATATACTCACTAACAAGTGGATATTAGCCAAAAAAATAAAAAAATAAAAATAAAAAAGTATAGAATACCCAAGATAGAGTCCACAGAACTCAAAAAGGTCAACAAGCTGAGGTGCTCAAGCAAGATGCCTCAGTCCCACTTTGGAGGGAGAAGAAAGCAATCACAAGAACTGCAGGAATGGAAATGGAGAGGAGCCTGAGGAAAAGAAGGTCCAGTGACAGGCCCAAAGTGGGATCCAGCTCAACTGGAGGTCCCAAGGCCTAACACTATTACTGAAGCTATAGAGCACACATAAAAAGGGACCTATCATGACTGCACTCTGGAAGACCCAACAAGAAGCTGAAAGAATCAGATGCAGATATTTGCACCCAACCAATAGAAAGAAGCTGCTGACCCCTGTGGTTGAATTACAGAAAGGCTGAAAGAAGCTGAGGAGGAGGGCCAGCAGTCTCAATTAACCTGGACCCTGGAGATCTCTCAAACACTGGACCACAAACCACGCAGCACACACCAGCTGATATGAGGCCCCCAACACATATACAACTGCCGGGTCTGGGTTCAGTCAGAGAAGATATACTTAACCCTCAAGAGACTGGAGGCTCCAGGGAGCTTAGAGGTCTGGTTGGGTGGAGGGTGGAAGGTGGAGACATCCACATGGAGACAGGCTGGTGGAGAGGAGGTATGGGATGTGGAACAGTCGAAGGGTTGACTGGGGGATGAGGGATGGGGGAATAAAATCTGGAGTATAAATAAATAAATAAACAAATAAATGAATGACCAAAAAAAAAGAATGAATTTATGAAATTCCTAGGCAAATGGATGGACTTGGAGGGCATCATCCTGAGTGAGGTAACCCAATCACAAAAGAACTCACATGATATGTACTCACTGATAAGTGGATATTAACCCAGAAACTTAGAATACCCAAGATACAAGATACAATTTGCAAAACACATGAAACTCAAGAAGAATGAAGACCAAAGTGTGGACACTTTGCCCCTTCTTAGAATTGGGAACAAAACACCCATGGAAGGAGTTACAGAGACAAAGTTTGGAGCTGAGATGAAAGGATGGACCATCTAGAGACTGCCATACCTGGGGATGCATGCCATAATCAGCCTCCAAATGCTGACACCATTGCATACACCAGCAAGATTTTGCTGAAAGGACCCTGATATAGCTGTCTCTTGTGAGGCTATGCCGGGGCCTGGCAAACACAGAAGTGGATGCTCACAGTCAGCTATTGGATGGATCACAGGGCCCCCAATGGAGGAGCTAGAGAAAGTACCCAAGGAGCTAAAGGGGTCTGCAACTCTATAGGTGGAACAACAGTATGAACTAACCAGTACCCTCGGAGCTCTTGTCTCTAGCTGCATATGTATCAAAAGATGGCCTAGTTGTCCATCACTGGAAAGAGAGGCCCATAGTGTCTCTAATTGGTTTGTCTAGCTACAGTTCCCTAAAGAACTCCGGAAATGCCAAGTGGCTTCTTCTGGTTTCCTTTTACAAAACTCTAGAAGAAAGGGAGAAGGACCTAAGAAGGAACTGATTTGTTTGCAAGCACAGGCTAGAAACAAAGAAGGCCCAAGCTATAGTGGGTTGTGAAATACAATGGTTAATTATTCTTAATCTTTCCAGGAAAAGAATTAGCAAAGAAAGAGCTTCAGGTATGACAAAGCAAGGACGTGTCTCTAGGTCTCATGGCTATGGACTTAGAGTCCAAAGCTCTTAGACTCCTCACAAATGAGATCACACGGGTTCTTTCCCTCTGTGTCCGGCTCCGTTTATTTGATGTACTGTCCTTTAGGATAATCTTTGTAGCAAGTGGCGGGATTTCTTTATTTTTATGACAAAATAGTATTCCCTCATTGTATTAGTTTGTGGTACTATTGCTGTTATGAAACACCATGACCAAAGTAACTTGGGTAGGAAAAGGTATATTTGGCGTATGTTTCCACATCACAGTTCATTAACAAAGAAGATAGGAACTCAAGTAGGCAAAAATCCGGGGGCTGGAGCTCATGCAGAGGTAATGGAGGGGCGCTGCTTACAGTCGTGCTCCTCATGGCTTGTTTCTCAGCCTCTTTCCTTATACAATCTAGGACCACCAGCTCAGAAATAGCCCCACCCACAAGGAGTCAGCCCTCCCCCATCAATCACTGATTAAGAAAACACTCTACTTCTCTCTTGAGGTTCCCATTATTCAAATGACTCTAGCCTGTGTCAAGTTGTTATAAAAATAACCACCACAATGGTAGATCTCCTTTATCTACTCATGAATTTATTTCTTTTTATTTTGGTATGATTTCACATATAATTTTATCAAGTCACCATAGCGCATGTGCACGTGCACACGCGCACACACACACACACACACTATTTCAACAATACTGGAAAGCAAAAGTGAGAATTAAAAAGCTTTTAGGTACCATTGACTTGGCCATGCCTTCACCAGACAAAACAGCAAGCAGACTCAAATATACCCAAAGTTTCTTTCAAACTTTATATTTGTGCGGGGTATACAATGAATTGCAAATATATTTTTAGTACACCAACTTATATTGAAGAGACAGGATAGTTCAAATGAACAGAAGACATCAGATTCATGACTTTGTGCTAGGATGAAGGCTAAGAAGATGTAAGTTACAGCCAAGAGTCACTCCTAAGCAAGAACATGAGGAACGTCTTTGACTGTGGGTTACAGAAGCCACATGCATCTTGGTGGAGTTCAAAAGGACTTTGAGCCTGATATCTACCTCCTCTTCACTCTGTCCATTCTAGAACAGAAATATACACTGCATATCTTGTTCCCTCATTGCACATGAGACAGGTGGGGACAGACTACCATTTGCTTAGCTCCCAGGTCTATGGAAGAGAAGGAATTGCCAGTCTTGTCTGAACCTGAACCAGATATAGATGGCAGAATCTAAAATTTAGAGCTTGATATCAAGACTAGTGATAGATGAGACTTTCAGCATCTTGAAAAAAACTTGTATTTTGCACATAGAAAAAAATACAAATAATAGTAACTAAAAAATCAAGTTTAAATTTTAAGCCACAATATCCCCTGGCTTCTTTATGCATCCACATCTTGTAAATTTGTACTTCCTCCCACCACCAGGTAGAATTGATTTTTTTTTTCTTCCCTTAAGTTGATCTCATGTTGTCTTTGTGAGATTAATAATGCAGGAAAATGAATTTATGTCCTGACTCCTCCAGGCTTTAGGAGATCAGCCACTTCACATCAGTGTCCAGGATTATTGTTGGAGAATTTCTCTATAAAAAGGGAGTCTATTGCAGAGCACTGAGAACTAAATGTCACATCTCAGAGTCAGAGCCAACTGTCAGATGAGTCATCTTGGATGTTAGAGTTCAGCAAATGCTGCAGGTGAATTTAGCCTCATGGGAACCCAGGGAAGACAGCAGGCCTAGGCATCTGATATTCACTCTCTCCCACACCCTGACAAACTTGAGTGCGTGGTCCTCATGGGAAGAAAGACTTCTGGAGTTGTTTCCCAAGCAACTAGCTCTCTTCTTGTCGCATTATATTATATAAGTATTCTTTATAAGTCTATCCATATTGTCTTAAAATTAGCCAACCAAGTATACTCTGGTCCAGTTGTGAGTGATTTTTTTTATTTTAATTTGTTTACTTACATATTTATTTTTAGACAGAAATTCATTGTGTATCCCTATCCAACTGGCTTGGAACTCACTGTGTAAACCAGGTTTGCCTCAAACTCAAAGACCCACATGCCTCTGCCTCCAGGTCCAGCTGGTCACTGTTTTAAGCTGTAGAGTTGCAAAAGAGTTTTATACACAACCAAGACTAACTGAAATATTTTACTTATGTGACAGATCTATTAATATACATGTATTGTATGTGTGTTCGTCCCATGATTGAAAAGATCCCAGGTTTACTTGTTTACTTGCTTGGGTTTATCCTTTGGGATTCTGGTGTTCTGGTGAATTAATAATGAAGGAACATATGCCAAGGAACAGGACATTCAAATTGGCACCAGCACAAGCTGATGGCAAAGTCAGACAGAAGAAAGAGTGAGCAAAGATCAATAGACTTTCGGAAAGAGTGGCGCCCTTGAGGGGAAAGGGATCAAAGCATATTTATAAGATATTGTGGCTCTGATTACTGCTGCTATTCCTTTTCAAGTAAATGTCAGTAAAGGCAGATGTTCTTAAGACTTTGGGAATTAGAGTTGTATTTATTCGGTATGCAAAGCTGGTTACTAGATCAAAATATTCTGCTTGTATTAAAATCACATTGCAAGATATAGTGGAACCCATCACTTTAAATGCAATGCTCAAAGGGTGAGGAAGATGCAGTCATCTGAGTCTCTAAGATAAGGCTTCTTAGCACCAGCACTGTTGACATTATGAGCCAGATAGAATTGTTGCAGCAGGTTGTCCTTGCCATTACAGATGTTGGTGACATCCCTGCTCTCTGCCCTTTAGATGCCAACAACACCCCAACTCCATCCTGGTAATTAAGAGATGTTTGCAAGTACTAACAGTGTCTACTGGGTGTATAAATCATCCCAGCAGACAACCATGATCTAAACTATGCCCTGCACATCTACATGGGCATGGACCAGCATCAATCGTGACTGTTGTTGTTAGGATATTTGTTTTTGAGACAGAGACTCACTATGTAAGTTTTTTAGTTTAATTTATTTTATCTCCAAACTATTATATTGGGCTATTTCTATAATAAATTTGCTTTTTGGGTGTAGAAATCATTGATCTTATAATAAGTTGTTTATAAAATGTCAAAATTCAGTGAGTCTAAGAACATTGGTGGTGATTATATAGAACTCACACAACTCTATCCAATTTAATTTAAATTTTATATGACAGCTCTTGAGGAAGCACAATAGCTAGAACCTGAATCAAAACTACTTGTAATTTTATTTTTATCTGACCTAATGTGGACACTTTTCTCAGAAGTCCAAGTATATTTGATTGCCAAGGGCTACCACAGCTCTGGTTGAGGGCCATACATAAGTGTCATGGGTACTATGTGACAATTCTAAAATCCTAATGATTCTGGCATTGAAAAACAGGGCTGCTTGCTTAGATGTCTTCATATAGGACTATGTACAGAACAGTGATAGAGATGTCTGCCCAGAGGAAACGGTCATAGTACAGAGGCAGAACTGAAACTCATAAGAAGAGGCAGACAGCACCATCTTCTGTGGCAGTCCCTGCTGGTAGCTCCTTTAATGCCCTTTAGGCATGATAATAGTAATAAATTGAAGTTGTTTCAGCAAAATTTTTATACTTTGGATATCCTTTATTTATGGATACAATTGTTGTTCTGAACCTTTTGTAAAGAAAAAATGTCCACACAGTGACACCATCATAATGCTGAGTCAGTTTGAACTAGATCCATAAACGGATCCTTTGGTTTCCTTAACGGCCAAATTTCCCTGAACCCATCCTGTGTGCATCAAACTAAAAAGATGGGGTTGGGTTCTTGAAATTTAAGATGGGAGACAGAAATCAAAAGTCCAAGATTAGTGTGAGAAAATAAAACTTAGCAGCAGCACGAAATGCATTTGACTGTTCCTGGAATGCGTTCAGGAAACTCCCCAGACAGCTCCAGAATAAGCTCATATGGAAACTGTGCAGGATACTATCCTACAGCTGAGGCTTTTCCTGTTGAACTCAACAAGACTGCCATGTAGACATCCATCTGATCTGAGGCATTTCCAGTTAGCACCAGAGCCACAAAAGAGATGCGCCATCTTGCCACATGAAAAACAAAACAAAACAAAAACAAACTCAAGTCTTGCAAGCAGAGGAACAATGCCTCATTTGGCAAGGATGCCACAACTATGAAACCCTTTCTTACAGTTGCAAGCTCTCAGATAAACCAGTACAGTGGAAGGATATGGACTATTCAACGTTTCCTGAAGTATCTTCATATTACCACTTACATCAATATTAATACACTTACATGCTGCAATTCGGGCTAGTGAGATGGCTCAGTGGGTTAAAGATGCTTGCTGCCCAGTCCAGTCTTGAGGTCTACAGTCTCTACACATGTGAGGTGCTATAGGTGTTCCCATACCTACATACACTCAAACACTCGAAGTAAATAGTATATGAGAAACTATCTGAGAATCAGAATACAGTGGGTAGGCAAGACAGGGAAATTAGTGGATTGCACTGTCAAGATACTTAGTACTTCAAAATCAGTGTAGATTTAAAAAACAAATGGGATTGTCCCAAGTAAGCACAGCTTTTCTCTACTGGGTGTGTTTAATATTTGACGTTTATTATTTTTTCATTAAACTTAATCTTTTATCTTGATCAGATTCAAGATGGTAATCCCACATTTTCATCGTTTGAGACTCTATATTTTACATTAATGCTAATATTATTTCTTGTTCTAACCTTATGCCAAACTTTTTTCCCGTCAATGTCCTAATGTTGTTATTATTTTACAATAATAAAATAACTTGATACATGGGGTCCCAGGTCCCTCAGAGACTAGTCTGCGCAGGTGAGAGTGCAGACTACAGAAGCGACACAGCTTCTGGGACATACCCCATTTCAGGCTCCAGACATCTGGGCACTTTCCCTGCCAGAAGGGAGGTGTTCCCCTGGGAGGGCTTTTTCAGAGCAGGTGAGGGAGACATCTTAGGTCCCAGGTCCCTCAGAGACCAGTCTGCACAGGTGAGTGAGCTGACTGCAGAAGCGACACAGATTCTGGGATAGGCAGAAGCGACACAGCTTCTGGAAAAGACCCCGTTTCAGGCATCAGACGTCCGGGAACGTTCCCAGCCAGGGGAGAGGTGTCCACCCTGGAGGGCTCTGCCAGAGCAAGTGAGAGAGCCATCTTGGGTCCTGGGTCCCTCAGAGACTAGTCTGAGCAGGTGAGAGTGTGCTACAGAAGCGACACAGCTTCTGGGACAGGCAAAAGCAACACAGCTACTGGGACAGACCCTGTTTCAGACTCCAGATATCCGGGCACCTTCCCAGCCAGAGGAGAGGTATCCACCCTGGAGGGCTCTGACCACCAGAGCAGGTGAGAGAGCCATCTTATGGTCCGCATCCCTTGAAGACTAGTCTGTGCAGGTGAGCTTGCAGACTGCAGAGGCAACACACCTTCTGGGACAGGCCCTGTTCCAGGCCTTCATCTTTAGCCAGGAGGCAGGTCTGAATGCCAGATATCTGTGCACCTGCCAAGCAAGAGGAGAGCTTGCCTGCAGAGAGTACTCTGACCACTGAGACTCAGGAGACATCTAGACTCCCAGGTCTGCTGACAGAGGCTAACAGAATCACAGGAGGAACAAGCTCCAACCAGATACAACTATAACAACTAACTCCAGAGATTACTAGATGGCAAAAGGTAAATGTAAGAATCCTACTAACAGAAACCAAGACCACTCACCATCATCAGAACCTAGCACTCCCCCCTCAGCCAGTCCTGGATACCCCAACACACCCAAAAAGCAAGACTCGGATTTAAAATCATATTTCATGATGCTGGTAGAGTACATCAAGAAGGGCATTAATAACTCACTTAAAGAAATACAGGAGAACACTGCTAAAGAGGTAGAAGTCCTTAAAGAATTACAGAAAAACACAACCAAACAGGTGATGGAATTGAACAAAACCATCCAAGACCTAAGAAGAAAAGTAGAAACAATTAAGAAAACCCAAAGTGAGACAATGCTGGAGATAGAAAGCCTAGGAAAGAAATCTGGGCCCCCAATGGAGGAGATACAGAAGGTACCCAAGGAGCTGAAGGGGTCTGCAACCCTATAGGTGGAACAACAATACAAACTAACCAGTATCCTGAGAGCTCATGTCTCTAGCTGCATATGTATCAGAAGATGGCCTAGTCAGCTGTCATTGGGAAGACAGGCCCCTTGGTCTATGCCTCAGTACAGGGGAATACCAGGACCAAGAAGTGGGAGTGGGTGGGTAAGGGAGTGGGGGAGGAGGGTCTGGGAGACTTTGAAATAGCATTTGAAAATGTAAATGAAGAAAATACCTAATTAAAATAAATAAATAAATAAAAAGTATTAAAAAAAGAAAAGAAAGAAATCTGGAACCATAGAGGCGAGCATCAGCATCAGAATACAAGAGATGGGAGAGAGAATCTCAGGTGCAGAAGATTCCATAGAGAACATGGGCACAGCAATCAAAGAAAATGCAAAATGCAAAAAGATCCTAACTCAAAACATCCAGGAAATCCAGGATACAATGGGAAGACCAAACCTCCGAATAATAGGAGTAGATGAGAATGAAGATTTTCAACATAAAGGGCCAGCAAATACCATCAACAAAATTATAGAAAAAAACTTCCCAAACCTAATGAAAGAGATGCCCATGAGCATACAAGAAGCATACAGAACTCCAAATAGACTGGACCAAAAGAGAAATTTTTACTCCTGACACATAATAATCAGAAAAATAAATGCACTAAATAAAGATAGAACATTAAAAGCAGTAAGGGAAAAAGGTCAAGTAACATATAAAGGCAGGCCTATTAGAAATACACCAGACTTCTCACCAGAGACTATGAAAGCCAGAGGATCCTGGGCAGGTGTTATGTATACCCTCAGAGAACACAAAAGCCAGCCCAGGTTACTATACCCAACAAAACTCTCAATTCCAGTAGATGGAGAAACCAAAGTATTCCATGATAAAACAAAATTCACACATATCTTTCCATGAATCCAGCCCTTCAAAGGATAATAAAGGGAAAACACCAACACAAGGACAGAAACCACCCTAGAAAAGGCAAGAAAGTAATCCTTCAACAAGCCTAAAAGTAGACAGCCACAAGAACAGAATCCCAACTTTAACAACAAAAATAACAGGAAGCAACAATTACTTTTCTTTAATTTCTCTTAACATCAATGGACTCAATTCCCCCAATAAAAAGACACAGACTAATATACTGGCTACACAAACAGGACCCAACATTTTGTTGCTTACAGGAAACCCACCTCAGGGAAAAGGACAGACATTACCTCAGAGTGAAAGGCTCAGAGTGAAACAATTTTCTAAGCAAATGGTCTGAAAAAACAAGCTGGAGTAGCCATCCTAATATTGAATAAAATTGACTTCCAACTCAAAGTAATCAAAAAAGACAAGGAGGGGCACTTCATACTCATCAAAGATAAAATCTACCAAGATGAACTCTCAATTCTGAATCTCTATGCTCCAAATACAAGGGCAGTCACATTCATTAAAGAAACTTTAGTAAAGCTCAAAGCACACATTGCACCTCACACAATAATGATAGGAGACTTCAACACCCCACTCTCACCAATGGAGAGATTGTGGAAACAGAAACTAAACAGAGACACATGGACACTAACAGAAGTCATGAAACAAATGGATTTAATAGATATCTACAGAACATTTTATCCTAAAACAAAAGCATATACCTTCTTCTCAGTGTCACATGGTATATCCTCCAAAATTGACCATATAATTGGTCGCAAAACAGGCCTCGACAGGTACAAAAATATTGAAATTATCTCATGCATCTTACCTGATCACATGGACTAAGGCTGATCTTCAATAACAACATAAATAATAGAAAGCCAACATTCACATGGAAATTGAACAACACTCCTTGGTCAAGGATGAAATAAAGAAAGAAATTAAAGACTTTTTAGAGTTTAATGAAAATGAAGCCACAACATACCCAAACTTATGGGACACAATGAAGGCAGTCCTAAGAGGAAAACTCATAGCCCTGAGTGCCTCCAAAAAGATACTAGAGAGAGCATACACTAGCAGCCTGACAGCACACCTAGAATCTCTAGGACTAAAGGAAGCAAATTTACCCAAGAGGAGTAGACAGCAGGAAATAATCAAACTCAGGATTGAAATCAACCAAGTGGAAACAAAAAGAACTATTCAAAGAATCAACCAAATGAGGATCTGGTTCTTTGAGAAAATCAACAAGATAAATAAACCCTTAGCCAGACTAACTAGAGAGCACAGGGACAGTATCCTAACTAACAAAATCAAGAATGAAAAAGGAGACATAACAACAGAACCAGAGGAAATCCAAAACATCATCAGATCCTACTACAAAAGGCTATACTCAACAAAACTAGAAAACCTGGATGAAATAGCCAATTTCCTAGACAGATACCACATACCAAAGTTAAATCAGGATCAGATTAAAGATTTAAACAGTCCCATTTCCCCTAAAGAAATAGAAGCAGTCATCAATAGTCTCCAACCAAAAAAAGCCCAGGACCAGATGGATTTAGTACAGAGTTCTATCAGACCTTCAAATAAGACCTAATTCCAACTCTACTCAAACTATTCCACAAAATAGAAGCAAAAGGTACTCTACCCAATTCATTCTATGAAGCCACAATTACTCTGATACCTAAACCACACAAAGATCCAAAAAAGAAAGGGAACTTCAGACCAATTTCCCTTATGAATATCGATGCAAAAATACTCAATAAAATCCTCGCAAACCGAATCCAAGAACACATCAAAATGATCATCCATCATGACCAAGTAGGCTTCATCCCAGGGATGCAGGGATGGTTTAATATATGGGAATCTGTCAATGTAATCCACTATATAAACAAACTCAAAGCCAAAAACCACATGATCATCTCGTTAGATGCTGAGAAAGCATTTGACAAAATCCAACACCCATTCATGATAAAAGTCTTGGAAAGATCAGGAATTCAAGGCCCATACCTAAACATAATAAAAGCAATATACAGCAAACCAGTAGCCAACATCAAACTAAATGGAGAGAAACTGGAAGCAATCCCACTAAAATCAGAGATTAGACAAGGATGCCCACTTTCTCCCTACCTATTTATATAGTACTTGAAGTTCTAGCCAGAGCAATTCGACAACAAAAGGAGATCAAGGGGATACAAATCGGAAAGGAAGAAATCAAAATGTCACTATTTACACATGATATAGTACATATGAGTGACCCCAAAGATTCCACCAGAGAACTCCTAAACCTGATAAACAGCTTCTGTGCAGTAGCTGGATATAAAATCAACTAAAACAAATCAATGGCCTTTCTCTACACAAAGAATAAACGGACTGAGAAAGAAATTAGGGAAACAACACCCTTCACAATAGTCACAAATAATATAAAATACCTTGGTGTGACTCTAACTAAGCAAGTGAAAGATCTGTATGATAAGAACTTCAAGTCCCTGAAGAAAGAAATTGAAGAAGATCTCAGAAGATGGAAAGATCTCCCATGCTCATGGATTTGCAGGATTAATATAGTCAAAATGGCTATCCTGCCAAAAGCAATCTACAGATTCAATGCAATCTCCATCAAAATTCCAACTCAATTCTTCAATGAATTAGAAAGGGCAATCTGCAAATTCATCTGGAATAACAAAAAACCAAGGATAGCAAAAACTATTCTCAACAATAAAAGAACCTCTGGTGGAATCACCATGCCTGACCTAAAGCTGTACTACAGAGAAATTGTGATAAAAACTGCATGGTACTGCTACAGTGACAGACAGGTAGATCAGTGGAATAGAATTGAAGACCCAGAAATGAATCCACACACCTATGGTCACTTGATCTTTGACAAGGGAGCTAAAACCATCCAGTGGAAAAAGACAGCATTTTCAACAAATGGTGCTGGCACAATTGGCAGTTATCATGTAGAAGAATGTGAATTGATCCATTCTTACATCCTTGTACAAAGGTCAAGTCTAAGTCAATTAAAGACCTCCACATAAAACCAGAGACACTGAAATTAATAGAGGAAAAAGGGGGGAAAGCCTCGAAGATATGGGCACAGGGGAAAAATTCCTAAATAGAACAGCAATGGCTTGTGCTGTAAAATCAAGAGTTGACAAATGGGACCTCCTGAAATTGCAAAGCTTCTATAAGGCAAAAGACACCGTCAATAAGACAAAAAGGCCACCAACAGATTGGGCAAGGATTTTTACCAATCCTAAATCTGATAGGGGACTAATATCCAATATATATAAAGAGTTCAAGAAGCTGGACTCCAGAAATTCAAATAACACCATTTAAAATTGGGGTACAGAGCTAAAAAAAAAAGAATTCTCAACTGAGGAATACTGAGAAGCAGTTAAAAAAATGTTCAACATTCTTAATCATCAGGGAAATGCAAATCAAAACACACTTGAGATTCTACCTCACACCAGTCAGAATGGCTAAGATCAAAATTTCAGGTGACAGCAGATGCTGGAGAGGACGTGGAGAAAGAAGAACACTCCTCCATTGCTGGTGGGATTGCAAGTTTGTACAACCGCTCTGGAAAGTCAGTCTGGCAGTTCCTCAGAAAATTGGACATAATACTACCGGAAGATCCAACAATACCTCTCCAGGGCATATACCCAGAAGATGCTCCAACTGGTAATATGAACACATGCTTCACTATGTTCATAGTAGCCTTATTTTTAATAGCCACAATCTGGAAAGAACCCAGATTTCCCTCAACAGAGGAATGGATACAGAAAATGTGGTACATTTACACAATGGAGTACTACTCAGCTATAAAAAAATTTATGAAATTCTTGGACAAATGGATGTATCTGGAGGATATCATCCTTAGTGAGGGTAACCCAACCACAAAAGAAGTCACTTGATATACACTCACTGATAAGTGGATATTAGCCCAGAAACTTAGAATACCCAAGATACAATTTACAAAACACAAGAAAATCAAGAAGAGGGAAGACCAATGTGTGGATACTTCATTCCTCCTTAGAATAGGGAACAAAATACCCATGAAAGGAGTTACAGAGACAAAGCTTGGAGCTAAGATGAAAGGATGGACTATCCAGAGACTACTCCACCTGGGGATCCATCCCATAATCAGCCACCAAACCCAGACACTATTGCATATGCCAGCAAGATTTTGGTGAGGGGACCCTGGTATAGCTGTAATGTTGAGGCTGTGCTAGTGCCTGGCAAATACAGAAGTGGATGCTCACAGTCATCTATAGGATGGAACACAGGGCCCCCAATGGAGAAGCTAGAGAAAACACCCAAGGAGCTGAAGGGATCTGCAACGATATAGGTGGAACAACAATATGAACTAACCAGTACCCCCCAGAGCTAGTGTCTCTAGCTGCATATGTAGCAGAAGACGGCCTAGTTGGCCATCACTAGGAAGAGAGGCCCCTGGGTACTGCAAACTTTATATGCTCCAGTACAGGGGAATGCCAGGGCCAAGAAGCGGGAGTGGGAGGGTAGGGGAGCAGGGTGGGGGGAGGGTATAGGGAACTTTCGGGATAGCATTTGAAATGTAAATAAAGAAAATATCTAATAAAAAATAACTTGATACAATTTGACTTTTATTTTATGGTGCCCAACTGGTTAATATACAAAATAAATTACAGTTTTCACACAAACTGGGGATGAGGTAAGGTGAAAAAGTTAAGAGTCAAAAAGAGTAAAATTAAAATATATAGTCAAACTGTGGCTTAAAATGATGTTGGAGCCATGTGTACTCCTTTGTTGATGGCTTAGTCCCTGGGAGTTGGTGGGGGGGGGGGGGTCTGGTTGGTTGATATTGTTGTTCTTCCTATGGGGTTGCAAACCTCTTCAGCTCCTTCAGTCCTTTCTCCTGTTCTTCTAGTGGGGACTCCATGCTTAGTCCAGTGGCTGGCTGGGAGAGAGCATCCTCTGTTTTTTGTCATGCTCTGTCAGGGCCTCTCAGGAGACAGCTATATCAGAGTCCTTTCAGCATGCACTTCTTGGCATCCACAATAGTGTCTTGGGCCTTGTCAGGCATCAATGGGAGGAGAGGTCCTTGGTCCTATGAAGGCTTGATAGATGCCCCAGTGTAGGGGAATCATGAGCGGGGAGGTGGGAGTGGGTGGGTGGGTGGAGGGACATCCTCATAGAAGCAGGGGAGAGAGGGTGTGTTAGGGTGTTTCCAGGAGGGAGGGAAACCAGGAAAGGGAATAACATTTGAAATGTAAATAAAGAACATATCCAGTTAGAGAGAGAGAGAGAGAGAGAGAGAGAGAGAGAGAGAGAGAGAGAGAGAGAGAGAGAGAGAGAGATTGGAAATTTCAGTAACAATTCCAGTCTGGCCAGTCATGTAATGGCCACCAGAGGGCACTATAGCTCCCTCTGGAGCTATAGCTGCTTCAGGATTGTGGTGACATCCTGACCCTGTCAATAGGGAAGATCCAGATTCCTAGGACCCTATGCCACTTCGGTTCGAAGGGAGTTCCCTGAAAGATAGCATCTGCTATCACTAGTGGGTACCAACCCAAAGACGGGCTTATGTAAGCTTATTTGTAATGTACTTATGTTTATTCTTTTAAATATCATCGTAACAACTAGTGAGAACCTATGTGGCTGGCGTAACATTGCAGA
Source organism: Mus caroli (assembly GCF_978045245.1). NCBI lineage: Eukaryota > Metazoa > Chordata > Mammalia > Rodentia > Muridae > Mus > Mus caroli. The sequence continues at coordinate 2,695,069 of NW_028227264.1, forward strand.
TGTTCATCACTTTCGTTATCCAATTTAAACATTGTAACAGCTCCATACCAGGCTCTCCCAGTCTATCACCCACATGTTGCTAGCAGAATGTGGCACTCCTTGCCGCTAAGTCTTTTCTTACCAGATTCTGAGCAAAGGAACATGTTTAAAGCCATTGTGAGGACAACTGAGCCTTTCCTACCCCCCAGTCTAACTGCCTTACTTTAAGATACTGGGGCCACCAGAGGGCCCTGTAGCTCCCAGCTGTTTCAGGATTTTGGTGACATTGACCCTGTCAATAAGGAAGATCCACAGATTCCCAGAACCCTAGGCCACTTCTGCTTGCATATGACAAGCCATACACGTTTGTCTGCCACCCACACCTGGGTCTCCAATCACTTCGTTCCATTCTCATGCACAAATTGACAAGAGTAGTTTCCAAAATATTTTGAGCCCGCAATAGGCAAAGTAGATAGTATTCTAAGCCTAGACATGGGGTATCCAAAATAGTGTCCCAGCAAGGAAATGCGTAGCTCAAGTGAAATCCTAGCACTCTGTCTCTCTTTCCCACGTTAGCAATGATGTGGCGAGAAACCAGCTGACTGGTAGATTTAGCTGCTTACCTATGCTAGATATATTCCACCATCTTTCTGAGCTACAGAGTACCAGCCAGGTGACATTTTGACCCCCTGTCTTTTCTTCTCTAATGTTGTTTTCCATCCTAATTCTCAGGCTATCACATTGCTGCTCTGGGTCCGTCAACAGGAAACACAGTGCCACCAGATGTTCTTGGAAGCTGGCTCCCATGGGAGTCCATGGTGTCATTTCCGTTCCACACATCCACCTTTGCTGCTGCTTCATAATCATGTGTATCTGTGGGAACTGTCGGGGGGCAGGGGAGGGTTTCTGGGATGTGCTCTCAGTAACTACAATTTCAGGGGTATGAGAGAGGCAGCGCTGGGGTGGAGGGAGATGCCAAGCCGGGACACAATTTTATCCCAGAAGCTGGGGTAGTCTAGAGTGACTTTCTCAATAGAAGCAAGAAACAGCCTTTATGACCACTGATCAGCAGCAAGATATGGGCTGGTCCCCGGGGAGGGGCTGGATTCCCCAAAGGCTGAAGGTGAGTGCCCAGGACAGACAAATCTGGTAGCTTTGGCAAGATGAAGAATGAGTGACTCCCAGCTGAAGGAATCACCCAGTCTGTATGACAGAGCACTAGCTTGTTAGTCCCAGTGTGTTGCGTGTCACATTCGCCACGTTACATTAACAGCATCGCCCCAGGTACCCTTGATGCCAGAGCCAAGCCTTTATCATGAAGAGGTGCTGCCCATTCCACTTATTTCAAAGGGAACAGTGTGAGTCTTGGATCCAAATGAATGTGAGCACACACACACTGGGTAATGCAAGGAAAACGAGAGGACCACACCTGTTAGGAGCCTGGCAGTCACAGCAAGCTGTCCAAATAGACTAAGTCTTTTATCTCATTTACTGCTTGGAATCCTTCCTTGCCAATCTCTGTCTTCCCAAGCCTAACCAGCTATGCCTGATGTGCCTTTCTATACTGAGAGCCAGCAAGTCCACCCTTCTTTCGGCTCCTACCAGAAAATACCAGCACCTGCTAGCTGCCTCTGCTTTCTTCCTGACCTCCATATTGCTACCCATCCATGCTTGATGTTTCTGTGCAGGTGATGCTGCTCTCTCAGCTTATCCAGGAGCCCAGGGAAGTAAGACCTGAGCAGTTGCCAAGGAGCAACACATAGGCAGGATCTCAACCAGAAAATAGAAAAAAAATGGATTTTTAAAAAAAGTTACGAGAGAGAGAGAGAGAGAGAGAGAGAGAGAGAGAGAGAGAGAGAGAGAATAGGTATGTGCATGTGAGTGCAGGTGACCTGCTGAGATCAGAGATATTGGATCCCCTTGAGCTGGAATTATTGACAGTTGTGAACCTACATAGGGGATCAGGAGAGCAGCAAGAGCTGAGCCATGCCATCTTTCCAATCAGCCAGCCTGCTTGCGTTCTCTCTCTCTCTCTCTCTCTCTCATTCTCCCTCCCTCCATCCCTCCATCCATCTCTCTCTCTCTTTCTCTCTCTCTCTCTTTCTTTCTTTCTTTCTTCCCTCCTTCCTCCTCCTCCTCCTCCTTCTTCTTCTTTTTCTTCTTCTTCTTCTTCTTCTTCTTCTTCTTCTTCTTCTTCTTCTTCTTCTTCTTCTTCTTCTTCTTCTTCTTCTTCTTCTCCTCTCTCTCTCTCTCTCTCTCTCTCTCTCTCTCTCTCTCTCTCTCTCTCTCTCTCTTTCTTTCCATTTGTTGGGTTTTTTTTAGACAGGTTCTCACTGAATAGCCTTGGATGTCCTAAACTCTCTACATAAATCAAGCTGGCCTCCAACTCATCAGTTTCATCCTGTCTCTGTCTGCCACATGATAGGATGTGTTACACCACCCCAGCCTCCAGCCCTACTTCTATCATTTTTAATTACACGTATGTGAGTTTATCTGCCTGTAGGTTTGTGGACATGAGTGACGGTATGTGTCATGGAGGACAGAGGTGAGGGATCATTCTAGAACTAGAGTTACAGGTAAGCCACTCCCTCCATGTGGGTGCTGGGCACTGAATACTGAACCTCTGCAAGAGCAACGGTCTTTATTAATCAATGAGCAAACCTTTCAGGCTCCTAAGAAGACCACGTAAGGAGGACGTGTATTTTTGCCTACAACTTACTTTCTCTAGCTTTCTACACATCCATCAATCTCTGTCTTAAACCAGCTACTTTTAAAGGCACAGGAGCACAGGGGATGAGTTTAAGAGTTTACTAGAAGACAGATTTCATCAATGCAGACAGGAGGGGAGAGAAGGAAGCAACAGAATAGGGGTCATTAGCTAAAAATTCATTTATTAACAAAGAAACTGGGTTGTGTTTTTTATTATGGGACTTGACTGTACTTTTGGTTATGGTACTATGTTACTATATAGTTACTATACTAGTATCTATGTTACTCCATTTGCAAAAAGCATAAGAATGTTTTAAAATCACATTCTTATATTCTCACCCCCAAGCCAGCATTTTAATACTATGGATTTTAGAAGGCACATGATTCCATGGAAACTCTGAGTGATTAGAACCAAAGGAATCTTCATGGAAACCTGGCTAGATATAAATAAACTCACACCGCTTAATAAGTGTATGATCAGGGCCATAAAATATAGTCAAAGTCCACCGTCTGCATGACTAAACTGGAAGGCTGTAAGGATTCGGTGTGTTTGTGGGGAGCCAACCAGCACACTTCAAGTTTTCATCAGTCTTGAGTACATGGAGTATTTTATTTAAAAAATTAAAACTCAGGCCAGTAGTCTGTATTGGAGCAGCAGAGAACTAGCCTCTCTGAACTTGTTTCCCAGGGAGAGGGACTGGCTCAGCTACCTTTCTATGTTCCGTGAATTAGCACTGAACAGTTTCTTGTGATGCTACAGATTCAGGCTTCAGGACTGCTCCAGTGGCCTCAGATCCAGTCCCACTCCAGCAGAGGCAAGTTTGCATGGACTCAGCCAAAGGCCCACCCTAGTTCCAGGATAGCCACTGTGGACTCAGGCATTGGAATACTTTCTGTAGGCCACGTTGCCATGATCACAGTAGGCAACAGTGTAGGCCCACCTCAAAGGTATAAGGTGCTGAGAATGCCCCTAGGTGCCCAAGCAATGGATCCATATGTTCCACAACCCAACCACCAGTCCATCCTGCTTCAAGACACCAGAGCATCAGGTTGCTATGATGTGATGTCCCAGGGCAGTTGCCCTTCCCTGAGGAGAAGGAAAAGGGGTCTTGGGGGGCAGGAGTTTGTAAAGGTGGGACTGAGAGAAAAAGAGAATGGTTTGTGATAAGAATGTAAAGTGAAAAAATGAATAAATTAGCAGGGGAAAAAAGACACCAGAACAAACCCTTTATCTGATTTGCCTACAATCTATGGACAGGCTGACTGGTGGGTGAATGGCTTTGTGAAGACTCAAAGAGGTGCCAGTGACTTCTATTTCTCGGGTACCAAGAGAAACCCAGAAGGTTTGCAAGTGATTATTTTGCAAATGACACCATCAAAAAGCAAAATAAAGCAGTAGTAATCAACTCTAATGGAGACCAACAAACTGATGAACGAATAATTCAACATATTTTTAAGTAAGGAATAAGAACATTTCCAGATAAAAGATGCGAGAGTTCATCACTTCTAGGTCTACCTTACAAGCAATGCTAAAAGGAGTTGCTCAGATAGAAACAGAAAAAGTCTAATAGGGTGAAAATATGAAATCATAAAATCATTATAAAGCTAACAGAAATCAAATTTAGAACACTCTGTACTGTGATGGCCAGTAAAACTTTTAAGTAAGGCAAAAGCTAAATAAGTATTCAGGACAGCTATGATTATAATAATGTGTAAAGAGTTAAATAAAAAGATGTGAATTGTGATATCAATAACAAGTGTGGGAAGAAGAGCTAAAGCAGGTTTTCCTCATACAGTCAAAGTTACAATAATAGGATGTTCCTATAAATCTCAGGATAACCATGGTAAGCCATGCTGTGGTAAGCAACCATCAAGTCACAAGAGAGAAGACAGACAGAGCAGAAATGGGGGCTGCAAGGCAGTCAGGGAGCAAAGTGGAAGAAATAAGTCCTTATTTACTAATAACTATAACTATATCACTATATCACTATATAACTATATATATAATTACAATACATAAAAATTCGGGGGGGGGATTAAGATACTCTACACTGGATGAACTTAAGAGCACACAGAGGCTTCAAGTGAAGGGATGGATTAACTGATTGCATGGGAACTGGGAAAAGATCAAGGGTTACTACATATGTATCAAGCAACATATACTTTAGGTGTGAAATATCACATAGTATATAATGACAATAGGGTCCATTTATTAATAAACATATTAGATATCTATGTATACTACTTTAAAATTTGGAGTACTTAATTATACACAATAAATACTAACAAAAAATGAAGGTTAACATAGATTTGCAGTACGATGATAGTAGCAAAATTCAATATTTTATTTTCAGAAATAAACAGGTCATTGTAACAGAAAAATAAAGAAATGACAACTTTGGGGAACACCTTAAACCATAAAAACTAAAACAAAGGACAAATGCATAGAGATAACTATCGGGAAAAACGCAAAACTGGCTGAATCATCTTTACTAATTTCACATTATCTTACTACAATAATCAAATTGTATAATACTTGAATAGACACTGAAACAAACAAGGGAACGAATAAAAAACCCAGAGAAAACCGTCATGCAGAAAACAGTGAGTTAATCCTTTGACAAGGCACCAAGACTGCACAATGGAGAGGGGGGTCTCTTCAATCAAAGGCTCTTTGTGAACAAGGGATATTCGTGGGAGAATTAAGTTGACTTGTTCATTTAATTACACACAGAAATCAAATTGAAATGGAACAGGGATTTAAACATTTCTAGTTCCAAAGCTATAAAACTACCAGAGGAACACACAAGGTAAAAAGCTTTTTGACATTGGTCTGAACAGTAATTTTCTGAAAACCATCCCCCCACAGAAAAGTCAAAATGAAATTATATCAAACCACAAAGTTCCAAAATGTGTGTTTGGCAAAGTGAACAATCCGCAGACTGATAGGGAGAAGACATCCACAAACCATACAGCTGATAAGGGGTTAATATCCAAGATATGCAAGAAACCAAAGAACCTCAGAGCAAGAAACACACAACTTCATGTAAGAGGGGCAAGGGACCTGCCCAAATATTACTCAACAAAGGGCATCGAGGTCAAGAACGAGGAGATTAGAAAGTCAACAACAAACTATTAGAGGGTGCAAATCAAAGACACAATGTAATGCTGACCTGCCACGTCGGGTGGCGGAGGTTACCAAATAACTGAAGAGAAGGGGCAAGAAAGATGGAGAGGAAAGAAAACACCAGTTCTCTTGCAGCTGGGAGTAAGTTTAGTGCAGCCATTATGGAGAATGGTGTTGAAGCTCCTTATGAAGTTGATAATTGAACTTGATACAATTGGACAACCTCAGCTCTAAGAAGCCACCTCAGGTCATGAAATCAGTGTGTTAAAGAAATGGTATCTACTCTCCACGTTCATGCAGCATTGTTTATGTTATGCAAGTTTGGAATCAATCTAAATGTCCATCATGGAATAAATGGATAGATAAAAGATCTAGATAGATGATAGATATATCATCAATAGATAGATATAAATAGACAGCTAGTAGAGAAATAGAGAGACAGACAAACAGATTTATTCCAGTTTCATAAAAGGGTAAAATATCATTTCTGACATTATGAGAGAGCCATGTTATGGTGAGTGAAATAAGTCAAATACAAAAAGACAAAGACTACATAATTTCACTTATGTTTAGAATCCAAAGAAGCTGGATTCAAAAAGGAGCAGAGAGATGACTACAGGTTGTCAAAACTGGGGATTGAGGAGAATGGGGATATGTTGCTGTGTCTAAAGGATGAACAAAACCTGCTCATTTACTGCACAAATGGTGAGCAGAGTTAGTAATTAATATTAGATGCTTTAAATTGGCAAGAGTAGATTTTAAATATTTGGAGCACACACACAGTAACATTGTGAAGTGATGACATGTTAATTATGTTGCTATTGATAATCACTCTCTATGTTGATGAAAGCATTAAGTTGTATACATCAAATATATACTATTTATTTGCTTATTGTTAATTAATAAATCTATAAAAATCAGAAAAAAATAAAGATACAATGAAGTAAATTCCATTATATTCACATGAAGACATAAAATATGTAAAATACTTAAGAGTTAGAATATTTAAAGCCATTATATAAGACATAAAAAGAAAAATAGATCCATGAGGAGACAATGAGGATTCTTGTCCTGTGACTCAGGTTTCAGTAGCATCTTTTAGTTTAAGGTATCACTCAGCTCTACCAAATGGCCAACCTTCACTCACTGATGTCTTAGGTTTTAGATACTAATGAAGGATCATAGACATATTTTTGCTATTTAGGTTTTCATTATGTTTAGGTTTTTTAAGTTTTCCAAAGTCATCAATACAATTAATACCATTCGCTTCTATTAATTTTAGATTCCGATACAATAAGAAGAAAAAAATACCTTAAACTTTCTGAGTTATTTTAAAGTCTATTCCAAGCACTCTTTACAGGTTTTGGGACCCTGGCTCGTGTTAGATAGAGGTGGAAACACGCACTCACACACATCCCAACCATGGCAGCAAACAGTACCTTTGATCACACCTGGACTCCTGTAGATCCTTTTCCTCATAGTCCACCTATTTTTACGGACTTTAGGAAGTTGCCTCAACTCAATTGCTATCTAAACCAAACATAGTTCTCACTAAGGGAACGCCAGCTCTCTTTGCAGCTCTCTCCTTCAAGGGTCACTATAGCAACACGTCTGCAGGCATTCCAGTCCCTAGTTCCTCAGCCTTACCCCCTGTGTCCAGACCAAATGCCCAGCTCCTGTGCCAGCTCTTCTGCAGGAGCTGTGTACACATCAATTTATGAAAAAAGCTTTAGTGGCATTTTTCAAGGTAGGACAAAAAAAATAAAGATAAAAAGCCAGTCTCCATTGTATAATTCAGAACTAGGGTTTGTTTTTTGTTTGTTTGTTTGTTTGTGTGTTTTTTTTCATGTTCCACACTTATTGCTAATTCGATTATGCAGTCATTTCACAGTTTATACAAACATCAAATCTCCACACACCGTTCATCTTGGAGCACATGGTTTTGTCAATTAAATTCTAACAAAGCTAGAGAAATCAAAACACCAATAACTTTTAAAGGTTTTAGTTTATTTGTTTGTTTAAAAAATCGTTTGGGTTAAATGAAAACACACCTAGAATACTTGCTTTAGAAATTTGTTCTCAATTTTAATTTTAAGCCATAGGAGAAGAAACCACATGAATTTTTTTGTAGACCGATATCTCAATGCTGTATGTTTGATTTGTGTTTACACGGGTATAACAGTGTTTGTGCTTAATTTGCTAAGTCAGCTTCCTGAGTTTTCTACAAACATCTAATACTAACATACGCATTAAATCTATATTTAAAATATTTGCTATGAAAATTGGCATGGTAAAATATTACATAGTTTTAAAATTTATTAGAACAATAATAGAGAGGGTTTTTAATTATTTAAGCATAGAAAGTGTTGGTTAGGAGAAGCTCATATAAGAGGCAAGTGTTTGGAGTGAAAAGGCTGAAAGGGTGTTTTAAAGTTCCATTCAAGTCCAGGTCACCAAACCAGAGATGTTCACAGATGTGTTGGTCTTTCTAGGACTCAAATAAAACAGTTCTGTGGCTTGAAACTTCCATACAAAGCAGAAATCAAGCAGAGCCATGGCTGTTAACCTGATGCCAAGCAAAACAAGATGAATCCCATTCATTTTCTTTCCCCTCTTAGGATAGTGATGCATATTGTGAATATTAAACTTGTAGGTGCCCTGGCGTTCTTAGAATAAAAGATGTTGACTACTCCAATGGCTGACAGGAAGACAATATCTAGTCTTCAGGAAGGCAGATGATACCGGATACCGTGCATTTTCTCACCAGTAGCTCTGGGACTTTGGGAAGGCCACATGCCTGACTCAGACTTGTAGTGATCTTATTTACCACGAGACTTTAAGGAGCTGAATAGCCTCTTTGTGCCTCAGAACCATTACAAAGATTTCATTTGATGATTTAACCATTTAATTTTTTGAGATTTTTATTTATATTTTGTTTTATGCATATGGATCAATCTGTTTAACCCATGCGTGCAGTTCTTGTGGAGAGCAGATGAGCATGTAAGATGCCTTTACAACTGGAGTGCCAATAGTTGCCAGTCATCATCTGTGACCTGGGATCCTGGGTCTTCTGAAAACAGCAAGTGCTCTTAACTGCAGGCCATCTCTCCAGCCCCTCACTGGATGCTTTATAAAAATGCTTTGTCCCGTTTTGCACCTTTTCACATTTTGTTCATTATTCATTGTTATTCCTTGTTATTCTAGACTTCAATTTACCCACTTAACATCTGTGTCAGTAGCCGAGCACCGACTCCTGCCTTTCAGAACTTGTTAGCTAAATATGCTTGAGCAAAGGCAAGCAGGTCAGGAAAAACTGGAGACTTTAATTTACATAGCACTTCCTCCTTTACTTTCTCCGTAACACCAAGAATCAAAGAATCTTGGGAGGTTTAGACATTTGAGCATATATTTTCTGAGCAATTCTGGATCATTATGCTTCCTTTATCTCAGTATGTTCATAGCAACAAAACAGTCATCATAAAATCATCCTGAACCCTTAAAGGCAAGGCACTGTCCCACCGCCAGGGGGCAGCATTTGTGCTCTGGACCAGCCAGTTTAAAGTCAGTGAAAAGATGGACCTGTGACACTTCATGTTCACCATCATATTTAGTTCATCCTTTCTAGCTACTATGAGTCTCCCTGCCCAGTCCCAATATCAACACTAGGTCTTCAAACTTACTATACATCTCAGTCTCACTTGTACAACCAAGACCTGCCTCATCCCTGAAAGACTCAAAGGATGCAGAACTTTCAATCATTCTTTTGTTGTTTATGCTCACACTGTTGCCCCAGTAAGGATGAGCCTGATAAACTGATACAATATCTGGGAGATTTTTCACTCCTTTCAAATTTCTCATAAGCTTTATCGTCATCTGGGAAGCAGCTACCTAGGGCTAGGTAAGGACTGTGGAGATGAAAAGTTACATTTAAAAGGCTCGCTGTCTAGGTGTCCTGGAAACTTCATTAGGAAGAGACAAGCGGGCAAGGAGAAGAAGGATGATTCAGAGTCCGTAATCAGTATCCTTAAATGTCTAGTCCTTCAAATGCTCTAGGAAGGTTGTGTTAGTTTGTGTCTTGTTGTTTGTTTGTCTCGGTTTTGTTTTCTGTTTGTTTTGTTTTGTTTTTATTCCAACAAAAAACAGTACGATAAGTGTGAAGGGGAAAATGATGCCCGTTCCCTGCCCCGTCTTACCTTCTGACACTGAACACTGGAACAGATTTGTTAACTATAAACTGAGCCCGTCTACACATGATGAAAAAGAGTGGAAATGAGTTTGGAAAGGCACAGGGTTGGAGGAGGCTGCTGGCTTATTTTGTCATAACCAGCTCTCACTTTTTAAATTCTAGTGAACAACCAACTTGTCTTTTTGTTTTCGGTTTGCTGGGCTTCAAGAGCGGTGTTTCTTTTCCGTGAGAAATAATAGCAACTTCAACCCACTGGAACCACTTAGAAAGTAGCAGCGGGTGGGCAGGGCTGGAAGGAGGAACAAGGGGAAGCAGGAAGGTTTCGGAGCAGCAGAATATAGATTCCTAAGCAATTTCTGCCCAACCTACCACCTTTCAAATGGCATAAAAGCATGGTCAAAGAGAATCTTGGCACCAAATCACAGGTTTCTGATGCTGTCTGATAAGGCTTTGTGGAGCCCTTCAGCGTTGTGTGGGTGCCAAAGTGATAACAGGCCGGAAGAGAAACCACAAATGAGCTTACAGCAAGGTGTCTTTGGGGCATCACTCCAAGATGAACCTTGTTAACAATGGCGGCCATGAGAGGGGCTCCCATCAATCAAGGGTATAATTTCAGAGCTCAAAAAACACTGCCCCAACTCTGTGTGCGTGTGTGTGTGTGTCTCACAAGAAAGTATCATCTAATTTTTCAACACGCTATTTTAAACATTGACTTTTTAATTTTACTTTTAGATTCATACACTCATATATAGTGTGAAATGGCCAATAAAGTCAAGCACTACTTACCTTTTATGTATCTTAAGAGGACCTAAAATTTTTGGTGTATTAATATAGTTTATCATCATCATCATTATGGTTTTCTGAGACAATGTTCTCTGTGTAGCCCTGACTGTCCTAGAACTCACTTTGTAGATCAGGCTGGCCTCAAACTCACAGTTATCAGCCAGCCTACCTCCCCTCCCCCACCTCCCTCCCCACCACCAGAGTACAGGAATTAAAGCCACTGCCTGGATATATTACTATGTTATTTGCAATTGTCAACAAACCAGACCTTCTCTTTTTAGATCATGCTGTCCTATTGGCCCACATAATTGCAATTTAGCACCGCATGGCCCAAGCCTTCCTGTGCTACCTTCTCCATGTGTACCTATAACTACTGTTTTAGAACTGGTTATTAATTAGGCTTCAGAAATGTATGTGATAATTTTTCCCTGCTTAGCAATGTCACTTTGCAGAATGGTCTTCAGGTTCACATGTTCTCAAATGTAGCTGATTCTCTTTTATAAATCTTGACTAATACTAGTATATATGTATACACAAATATATGTGTATATATAATGTCATGATACTTTTATTCATTAATCCATATGGATGGATGGTTTGCCATTAACTTTCTAATTATGCTATTTAATAAAACATGCTTCCTTTTCCCAAAATAGTCTAAATTTAAACACCATTTCCTTAACCTATTACTGTTAGATTTAAAAAAAAATTATTATTATTATATGTAAGTACACTGTAGCTGTCTTCAGACATACCAGAAGAGGACAACAGCTCTCATTATGGATAGCTGTGAGACACCATGTGGTTGCTGGGATTTGAACTCAGAACCTCTGGAAGAGCAGTCAGTGCTCTTAACCACTGAGCCATCTCTCCAGCCCCCTATTGTTAGAATCTTTATAATCTTAAGAGCAAAGAGCTTAACTGAGTAACTCTACCAGCCTCTCTGTCTGCTGTCAGCACAGAGGGGAGACCATTTGGAAGCTTCTATAGACCTATTCGTTCCCCAACCCAGGGCCACAATGGTGTCCATGGTCTGAGCTGCCTCTGGGAGCCTTGTCTGGGTCAGTGGTCCTGCCGTGAGGAGTCAGGAGTATTTGTGATCTGTGCTGTCACCAGAAACCGTGTGGAGGCCCATGATCCATACTCCCACTGACTGTGAAGAGCGAAGAGGCTACTTTTGCTATGATATGGATGAGTCCAGATGCACAGTTGAGAGGGAGGTACATGGGAGGCTTCTGTGACCCCTTCTGGGGTCCCCATTCCAAACCCAAACCCTTAAAAGTAATGGTCTCCACAAGAATCCATTGAGGAAAACCCTTTAAAGGTGTCATGGGAATGCTGAGCTGTAGCTCTCCACAAGTGATGGCTTCTGGTGGGGGAATGGGAGAAGAAGAACTCAGTTCGATTTAAGAGGCAGGCCACTGAGGATTTGCTCGTGTTTCAGCGAGTTTATAGACCATACAAAATGGACTGCTTGAAATTATTCTTATTTTTGCTTATTTGGGGAGAGGCTGAGACAGGGGTTGTAGACATAGGAGGAATAGGAAGTGAGATCTCTGATCAGGGTGAATGATATGACAGTCCCAGAGAATCATTAAGAATGCTGTGTTTAAAAAAACAAAACAAAACAAAACAAAAAGAGCAAAATCACAAAAAGGATTTTAAAATTTGTGAAATAAAGCTTGACATTACTGAAGTTAAAAATAGAGACCGAAACAGCAAATATGCATAACAGGATGCTTGAACATAGAGAATTTTGAACTTCAAAGAGTACCTATTTCTAAAATCTAGATTTTTGGTCTATCAGTACTTTTCAAAATACTTAGGCCAGCAGCATTGGCATCACCAGGAAACATTCGGTAAAAATCTCTGGCCCCAAAGTAGCCTCCAGCATCAGATATGCCATCCCCAGTGAACAGACTCCCAGAGTGCAGAGCTAGGGAGATAGCTGTGTCAGTAGAATGCTTGCTCTGCAAGCTTTAGGACCTGAGTTCAAATCCCCAGGACTTATGCAAAGAGCCGGATTTGATGGTGTGTGCCTGTAACCTAGTGTGTATAAATAGGGAGACAGAGGCAAGAGGATCACTGATGTTCTTTGCCTAGCCAGTCTAGATCTAAGTTTAGTGTGAGATCTTGACTCGATACCTACAAGGGATAGCAATTGAGAATACCTGAAGTCAACTTCTGGTCTCCACATGCTCATGCATATACATGTATGTTCACCTGCACACACACACACACACACACCCCTCAAGTGATTTTATGTATGATAACATTTCTTGAACTATATACAATAGAAAGTTCTATGAATTTCACAGCAGGAAAAACTCTTTGGTTTTTTCCTTCACTCTTTGGACATTAGTAAAACCCCAGCTTCTCCATGCTAAATGTGAATACTACCAGCATCATCCTCATAGCGTCGTCGGAAACCTGGGGCTAATAGTTGAGATGCACATAAAATGATGCTAGGTATCTAGTCCTGTTTGTTATTAAGCAACAACCACTTTTAATCCAAAAGGTCAAAGCCGTACTAAAAGCTGTTACTAATAACATTAAAGGGAAACTATTAAAAGCATAAATGGTCTCATATATCTGTAGCAACAAGGGGAAAATGGGTCAGAATAACCTTTGATTATGGTGAAATGATGAGCGGGGGAAAAGCAAGGAGGGATTAAACAAATATACACAAATCATGCCCAGTGTGTCCTTAAATAATTCTGACAATTTTGAGCCACATGCCCAGTTCACACAGAGATCTTTGGGGGAGAATACTCTGGAAGTGTGGGCTCTTATGCTCATCCAAACTGAGTTCGAATAGGAGCCACCAATTTTTTGAGAGAAAGCTTGTGTTTATTTGACCTAGATATGCTGAATAACCACCTACAAGAAACAGCAAAAAGTCAGCTGGAAGCCAGCTTCGAGGAAATAAACAGGCCCTCATTAAGTAACCTGTGATCCAAATGTGCTCTTAGCCTGTCAAAGAGACATAGACTTAGTTGTTTTAGTCTGATTAACTCCCTGTTGGATTTACACTTTACTGAGCAAGATGATTTTAAAAACCAAAAAGCACAAGTCTAGAAATTACCTCACTGTTGTCTAGACTGTCTGACAGCTTCCCTGAAATTCTTCAGTGGGTTAAGTCCTTAATAAGATCTAAATAAATTACCATAAACCCAAAGCAAAACAAATGGAAAAACACAATCCTACATGCGACTTTATTCTTCTGCTCAACACCGAATAATAATGAAGCTAAAGCATTGATACTTTGGCTGCATTGTGTAAGTATTAGATGGTTGAAAACACAGCAAAATATTTTTGATATACTTTCAAACACTCCTCTGAGGCTCTTTCACCCCCAAGGATCATTATCAAGAGCTTACCCAGTCTAGCCTGTGCCTTTTGATTCTGACAGCTAGGAAGTCACTGAGGCCTATGCATGACACCAGAGGTTGCCAAGGACCAAAGTGGATAGCTTAGCCCATCTGGAGATGCCCAACCAGTCTTATATCACTAGGGATAGGGCTCATGGAGGCCATGTTCGGTCTCTAGCTTCACAGTGCTGGGCATCCACATCCTTTAGTGTGAATAACCAGGGGATGGATGCTCTCTACCTACTCCCACTGGGAAGTCAGACTTGCTCTCGTAATCTTCCATAGGAGCAGCTACAGCAGACATCTGCTCCTTCTACAGACCTACAGGGAGTTGTCCAGGAAGAGACAGAAAGGAACCAATAGACTTTGTATGGTCACTACCCTTGGTGAAGAGAAGAAAATGGTGAAACCCGTGTCCACAGTACTATGAAGAGTCGGAGGAAAGTGAGCGTCCAATCTGGAAAGTTTCCTACAAAGAGTCATGTGACGCTAACAGTTTGCAAAGATTCAAGATGGGGTTGGACAAATGAGACAAGTTCTGTCTCTCATCGGAAAGCAAGATGGGGAGGGACTTAGTTCAGGAGTAAAACTGTATGCGTCCATCTAATGTTTACTCTGGCTGCTTTTCTTTTAATCCAGGCAGGAATACAGAGATGTTTTGCATTTGACAATTTTCTCTCTCAGTGACCGAATTTCAGCCAACACAACACTAAACACAACCCTACAATATTCCCCTGGGGGTTCTTGCAAACCAAGGAAGTAGGAACAGTATCTAATGCTTTGGATTTTGCTTTGTTTGTTTGATTGATTGATTTTGTTCTCTGGGACTGTTTAAAGCCAGAAAACACAGCACACATTACTAGTCTTGCTTTTTAAAAAAGAAGACCTTGGCACTGACCTCTCACTGTGAAGCACTGTCCTTCAGTTGTACTTCAGGGAATTCATAAAAACCAACAACAAAAACAAACAAACAAAAAAAAATAAGCAACAACAAAATGTAACATGAAATAACCACAAGAGCTAAGAGCTTCCTTAGAGAGTGGGAACAAATATCTATATGGAATCCTGGGGTGACAGCAACCCTGAGCTCCACATCTGCAATGCTTAGGAGTCATTTCAAGAAGAAGGGTAGAATATGCATATGCTTCAGTTCCATCTGAAAGGGGTTACACTGGCCAGACAGTTGGCTCAGCAGCTAACGGCACTTGCTGCCAAGTTTGATCACATAAGTTAGATCCCAGGACCCACATGATAGAAGCAGAGAATTGACTCCTGCACTGCCCACTGAGCAACACATGCATGCCATGCAATGCATGTGTGCAGGCGCATGCATATACACATATGCTAAACAGATGAATGAAGATTTACAAAAGAGAGAACACTTTATTTACCTTCTTGTCATGTGATGCCAACAGTTGCCGGCTTTACAAAGCCCACAGCTGTAGAGTGTCGGTCCACACACATGAGGAAAGGAACTCTCAGGAAAAGAATTGGCTTATTATGGCTGTGTTTGTATTGCACCCAATACTAGGAGAGAGGTGGCAATTTCTCTAGCAGGAGAAATATCGTTTTACTGTCTTAGATTATCAGCAAGGAAAGTGTAGCATGTGACGAGACTTAGTTTTAAATCGTTACTGTTTTCTGGCGCTATGCAACGTGTTATTTAGAATGGAATTTTTCAAAATGGATGACGCTTGTCTCTTCACTCCCACAGGTTGTCTGTCTTTGCCAAGAGATTAGCCTGCCTGCAACACAAGAACTAAACTTTCCTGACACTTTTTCAGTTAAGGGAGGGGCGGGGCAGCTTCCTAATCATATGTGGCCTGTCCTTTTGTCTTGAACATTTGAGACGATACATAGAATCTTTATTTTTATGTCACGCCTATGCCCAATGACTAAAGGTGTTGGCTGATATCCTCTCTCTTTATCTTTTTCTGTGTGTATATGTGTAATGATATATATACATATTTGTGTGTGCCAGTATTCATCTCATGAACCCATGGAGACTGAGGTCAACATCTTGTATCATTTATCACTTCTGCCTTACTTTGGGGGAAGTTTTCTCTTTGAATTTGGTGCTCAATGTTTGGCTGCAGTGACTTACCACAAACCCAGAGAGCCTCCTCTCTCTGCTCCCACGGTTGGGATTACAGACATGAAACATCCCACCCAGCTTTTTAAGTCGGGGCCAGACATGTTTACCACTTTACCCAGGTCTTAGCTGGTATTTCTATTGTTGTTACATAATACTCAATATTTTAGGGCCATAGTAACTAAGCTGGTCCTTATTACAAACTTATGCAAATCAAAACATCTACAAATGGACATGTGCTTCTACCTTTGTCCACACTGTCCTCTTTGGTCCGTTCCATGATCCTTGTTTAGAGGCAGCTCCATTAACTGTCATGAAGCTCTTCTTTTGTGAAAATGCTCATTTCCTAGTTTTGATAGGAGAGATTCAAATTGGAAGGACTTCAAGGGAAATAAACCAGATAAAAGAATTACCCCTACTGGATGAAAAACTATGGTGCTTTTGTGGATTAAGTAATGATTCCAGGGTTTATGACCTGCCAAATGTCATAAAACCAATTAGTCACAGAAAGCCATAAATGAATCCCATCATTGCCCACACCCGAAAGTTCCTTCCTCTGAAGCTGGAAATATTTACCATGGAAAAAGTCTGTCCAGAAAGAGCTTAACTTCTTTCTAGGGAAAGATGAGACATGAATGGGAGAGATGGAGGCAAAGAAAGTTAGTTAATGTCAAGCCCAAAGCTGTAGAATAGAACTGCCTCTCCTTTCTGATGTTTTCGGCTAAGTAGATGATGTGCTTGGTATTTTCTTGTCCTGTAAGTCGCTAGATAGAGGGCACAGGAGCATAAAAACAGTTTCAGTCACAAGTGCTGGAACCGGAAGCTGCTTCTGGTCCAATAAACATTTTAGGAACCAGCACTGAGTGGAGAGGGCAGGTCTGTGAGTCATTCATACAACACTGCCAATTCCTCTAATTAGGATTCCCAGCGGCTATGGAAGACAAAGTATGAGCCACAGAGGGAGATGAATATTTTCTAGGGATGAGACCCTTTGAAACAGACTACTGGTAGAACATTTGGTTAGATTTCCTATAGAGGACAAAGACAGGCACTCTTAGTAGACAGAAAAGTGAACGGATTCTTTACTTCTTGCCACTGGCCCCTATTAGTCTCTAATTTTGATTTAGTGATGAATGCTAGGGAAGCTTCCAGAACTCATCCTTAAGAAATGCTGACTTTAATAATCCTCCTGTCTCTACCTCCGATCCCACCTCCTCAGGGCTGAAACTACAAGTGTGTGTGACCATGCCCAGCATCTGACATGGGCTCTAGAAATTTGACCTCAGGCCCTCATTACTTGCATAGCAGAAGTTCTACCCATTGACCCATCTTCCCAGCCCAGAAATAAAACTTTTGAAAAATTAAAAGCCCTGAAGTTGGAAGAGTAGCCCAGTGGTTAGCGTTACTGGCTGCTGTTATACCGAGCCTTGGTTCTGATCTCACATGGTATTTCACAGTAGTCTATAACACTTGTTCTAGAGGATTTGATGTCCTTTGTTGACCTCTGGTGACACAAGGCACACACATGATTCACATACAAACATGCAGTTAAACATTCAGTACACATAAAATACAAATAATTTTTTTAAGAAAAAGCATTAGAAATATTCTGCCAAGTTCTGAGTCAACGTTCTTAGTAGTACATTCCACAAAACAAATCACAGGAGGCTCAGATGTTCAAGGCCCAAGTGTGTAAAATCTCGAATCCAGCCATGGAACCAGACATTGACACCATTCAGTTACCATTTAATACTTATGCTTGAGCTTCAGTATGAAAGGACAAAGAAGAAAGACATGAGGTGATGGAGCTGGTGCTCAGCTGGAAGCTTCATCCCTACTGACTAGCCCCCATAGTGCTGAAAGGTGCTACATATGCAGGCCACTGCAGAAGAAAAGAATCACCAGTCCTACCCAGCTGTGAACCCTAAAATCTACAAACAGGCCTGGCACAGTGGCATAAATGTCATGGGGGTGACCAACTACTTTCTGATTGGATTTAAGGCTCACTTTGCACATTGAAACCCATGCCAGGCACGGTGGTAGGCACTAAGAACCTGTGGCTGGATAGGTCCTAGGCTCTAAGAGAGAAACTACGTCTGTTACTCAGCCAAATGGACATACTCTTCAAACAAAACAGACTGCTAATGACTGGACATTATACGATAGGTCAGAGTACCTGTCAACCGTCACCAGATAAGCTTCCTTTTGCAGTAGATGGTAGCTAACTTAGAGACCCACAGCTGATCAAGGGGCAGAGAGTAAGAGATTGTGAGTTACTCAGCCATAATGAGATACCTACATCACAACCTTCCTCCCAAGGGTAGGACATCACTGTAGAAGTTGAAGAAGGAAGATTACTAGAGCCAAAGATGGTAGATGACTCATAGACAACTGTTTGCTGGACAAGGCAGGGCAGTTACACATTCAAACTCAAGCCACACAAGATGTCAGCATGGAGAGAGGGCATGGGCAGGAACTCTAAACCCTTGCTAGGGAGCTATTGTCAATTGTTGGGTTCATGTAAAGAGAGAATCGGCTCTTTTTAAGGATGCAGACTTTGATAGGAAGAACAACCCTCAATCAAGAGTATGTGGGCAGCACAAACTGGATTTGTGTCAAGTCCAAAAGAAGCTCAGGACATATGTCTATCAGCGGTGGTGCCTATTAGCAAACCAAAGCCCATGCTGGCCTCTGGGCTCTCTCAGCGTCTCAAGTACCTGGCACAGAGCCCATGCTGGCATGCTGGCTCTCTTCAGCTCTTCTGACTTAGCCCCTTACCTTAAACGTCTCCAGTTCATACGCTTTCCTTCCCCCACCTTCTGATCCATATATAACCTTGCCATTTTGGCTACACATCCTTGGCACTCTCTTGGTGCACTCGTTCTTGTCTTCCTCTCTTCCTCCCCTGCCCCTTCTCATGAGCATATTCAATCTACTACTTTCTCTCTCTGCTCTGAACTTTTCCAGATTCCTTTGGCCATGTTCTCCCCCATATCTACAATAAAATAAACCGTTCCCTCAACAATATCTTGGAGTAGTCATGTCCTCACTTTATATGACTTTATAGGTTAAATAAATAAATAAATAAAACAGGTCACAGTTGGGTGGGTTGGGAAGGAGAGGTACATCTGGGAGGAACAGGGGTGGTAAGTATAATTTTAAAAAATATTGTATAAAATACTGAAAAAAAGAATAACAATGAGAGAAAAAGAATAATTCTTGGCATTATGCTTCCTTAAACAGAAGATTATGGTTCCTTAAACAGAAGCAGAGTGACTGTGTATCAGAACATGATCTACGATAACTTCTTGTCTGGTACGTAAATTATATGACCCTGTGGCTCCCTTATACATACTGTTAGTTTTCAGTAGGAAAAAAAAAAATCAATAAATGTCCCACAGAACATTTTCAAGAGGAATGAGATGATAAGATTCAGGTTCAGTACACAATGTGATTCTTCTAACTTTCTCTCCTCTCTCTCTCTCTCTCTCTCTCTCTCTCTCTCTCTCTCTCTCTCTCTCTCTCTCTCATCTTTATAAAGTCCCTTTCTACTACTTAGATTTTTTTCTTTTTTTTTGTTTTGTTTGTTTGTTTGGGTTTTTTGTTGTTGTTTTTGTCTGCCCAAGTTTAACTCTTGTCATCTATGTGTCCTTGAATTTAGAGCTTTCTACTGATTCCCAGAGAGGTTCTTTGTGTAGCTTCTTGTATTCTAATGCTAATCTGTTCCCCCAGAAACTATTACAGCAGGACCTCTGCAAGTAGTTTCTGGGATCCTGTCCTCAGTTGGTTCTGATTGGTAATAAAGATGCCAACTACCAAGAGCAGAGCAGTGCGGATAGAGGGAGGACTTTAGGATTCTGGGTCTTGGAACTTGGAGGGAAGGAAGGAGAACTGAGATGCTGGGAGAGTGTGGAGGAGAGGAGAGATTTGCAGCCCAGAGGAAGTCCCAATGGGGCAGCCATCTTGGTACAGAGCAACCAAGATAGAACATAGAAGTAGTAAATAATCACTCCGAGTTAGGATTAACTGCTTGAAGGTCAGGCAGTGGCCCAGCTATTGAACTCTATACTGTGTATTAAAATTAAAGGCTGTGTATGTGTTTCATTTGGGAATATAAAGCATTAAGGTGGGTAGGGAACCCACCCCTGGATTTTATTAATCAATAAATTAATTCAACATTTCAAAAAAAAAAAAAGATTCAGGTTCACTGTGTGTGTGTGTGTGTGTGTGTGTGTGTGTGTGTGTGTGTGTATGTGTGTATGTGTGTGTGTGTGTATGTGTGTGTGTGTGTGTGTGTGAGAGAGAGAGAGAGAGAGAGAGAGAGAGAGAGAGAGAGAGCATGTTTCTAAAGTAAGGTAGAGGGAGACTTAGGGAGACACCTAATGTCTACCATTGACTCTGTATAGGCATCCATAGATGAGCATGCACAAGCATGTATGTACAACACACACAGATGCACCATATAGTAGGTAGGTAGGTAGATAGATAGATAGATAGATAGATAGATAGATAGATAGATAGATAGATAGATAGATGACAGATAGTAAATAAACTTCTTTGCAGTGTAATATCAGGAAAACCTTTACCAAGTTAGTGTCCTTTAGAAGATTCAGCTAGACTGGTACCCAGCAGCCCTTAGGCTCTATCTGTCTCCATCCCCCTAGCCACTATGTTGTAGGCACCCATGCCTGACTTTTTCCATGGATGCAGGAAATTTCTTCTCAGGTCCTCACACTTGAACAGCAAGCACTCTACCCACTGGGCCATCCTCCCTCTCAGCCCAGAGGAAAAAAAGTTTAAAAGCACATGCTTTTCATGTTCTGGGCCGAATCATATTTCTCTAGATTTACATCTACAAAAGGTGGTTCTGGGCTAGTGAGATGGTCTTTCAATTAATTGGGCTTACTGCTCTTGCAAAAGACTGGAGTTCAGTTCCAAACACCTACTTCAGGAGGCTTACAACAACCTATAAGTCCAACTCCAGGGCATTCAATGCCTGCTTTGGGCCTTCACGAACACCCACACACATATACATAAACCCACATGCCCCTCCCATAAAATTGACAAAAATTCATTTTAAATAATGGTATTTCAGGCAGCAGTACCATCAGAATGTGCTGCTGTGAGTGGTGTTGACTCTGTAATGCCCCAAATTAACCTGTAAGTCCCACCTGCCCAGGAACCAGGTAATGCTTCCTGGAATGCTGGAAATTATAGTTGTTGGGTAATGACAAAGCCTCATGGGAAAGTAGGTGGCCTATGGGTTTGTCCTTATAAAACTCTGCAACTCTGTGGCTCGAGGCCATTCTCAGGAGGGAAATTCCAGGGAATGGTCCTGACCAAAGTCCACCTCTTGGTCACTATTTCTTATTTAAAAAAGCTTGCTTCAAAATTGGCCCAAAATGGTGAAGTTGTTGTTGTTGTTTCTGGCAAATCTCAGGATTAATGGACTCCTGGGTTTGGTTTCTCAACTTCTGCTTGAGAAAACTGAGGCACCAGGCTAAGAAGTCTGTACTGGAACTCCTTAGCAAACAGAGCTGGACAAACCACTGCCTTCCATCCTAAACATGTTAGGGTGACAATGTCTGCTATGTTGGAAGTGGAGAACCATCTTGAATTCTGGCTTTCCCCACACTAAATTACTCAATATGGAATAAAATGATTTTCCAGGCTGTGTCTTGCCCTGAGTGACTCCATCTTACAAATAGCCTTTGGCTCCACTTGAAGGTGAAGGAGGATTGAGCCCCTACGGTAGAGGTAAACCATCTGGGTAACACAGCCCAGGTACAAACTTACAAAAAATGACTTATTCCTTGGAGTAGAAAGAATATTATCATATACATCTATTGGAGTGAATCAAGACTGCAGTGGATCATGGATGTATTGAAGTCCTATTGGGAACAGCCTCAAGAAGTTATCAGACACATCAGAGTGAGCAAACGTTATAGCTCTGTCTTAGGGTTTCTATTGCTGTGATGAAACCACGACGAAAAACTAAGCTGCAGAGGAAAGGTTTGTTTGCCTTACATTTCCAAATGCTGTTCATCATCAGAGGAACAAGAGTTCAAACAGGGCCGAGCATGGTGGTGCACGCCTTTAATCCCAGCACTTGGGAGGCAGAGGCAGGCGGATTTCTGAGTTCAAGGCCAGCCTGGTCTACAGAGTGAGTTCCAGGACAGCCAGGCTACACAGAGAAACCATGCCTCAAAAAAACAAACAAAACAAAACAAACAAACAAACAAACAAACAAACAAAAGAATTCAAACAGGGCAGGAGCTGATGCAGAGGCCATGGAGGGGTGCTGCTTATGGCTTGTTTACATTGGCTTTCTCACCCTGCTTTCCTATAGAACCCAAGACCCCCAGCCCAGGGATAGCCCCATCCACAGTGGGCTGGGCCCTCCCCCCTTGATCACTAACTGAGAAAATGCCTTACAGCTGACTCTCTTGGGAGCATTTCCTCAACTTAGGCAACTTCCTCTCTGATAGCTCCAGCTTGTGGCAAGTTGATACACAAAAGTAGCCAGTACAAGCTTCCGCTTTGTGACCCACAAACTGGTGGAAGCCCAACACTGTGATGGCAACAGCCTCACCCTAACCTACCACCTAATGCCTGGTGTGAGCATCAAAGACCCACAGGCAGAGCACTTCTGACTCTCTGAGGCTTCAGCTTGGCCCAGTGCCCACTGTTCACTTTGCCTACTAGACTCCTATCTGCCATCCACCTGCTTGCTTGTCTGAACCCGAACCGGAGATTTCCTGCACTAATGTCACCTTTCACCTCCCAGCTAGATTCCATCCATCTTCCATTTCAGCCCTGACTCCCCTGAGACTTCTGCAGCATCTCCTTCCCAGCATCAGTCCTAAGTTTGTTGTCTTATCAATACAGATTACATATACAAGTCTACTAGGTCTCTTTGGAAGCCTCTTGAACTCTGATGTAACCTTGTAAATTTGTATTCATTCTGTAAGATGCATATGTATGGATAGATACATACATACATACATACATACATACATACATACATATGTAGATAGATATACAGATCTATTGTGGGTTGAATATCATAAGAGGTAATGATTACTAATTAGGATTGGAACAAAACAACCTGAATTTTCCTTAGCCAGATCAACAAGTTACCTGGCAAACTGCTGGCACTGACATCACTACATGCAATCTGTTGCTAGTTAGTACATTCTGATATTGTAAAAATACACAAATGTGTTCTTCACCTCTGGCATGGCATACTTGTAATACAACTCCTAAAGATTGTGCTCTGACCTCTCCATTAGTACTAGCTTTCACACTTACACACACACACACACACACACACACACACACACCCAGAGTGTTGAGATCAGGGTGTGCTTTATTCCAGGCTACTCCATATTGTGTAAAATACTAGAGATTCAAATTCACAATCATCTTTTGAGTCCATTTCTCAGGAGGAGAATGACTGCTGACCTTGGGTGGACTCTGATGGCATGATTCCATTCTGAGCTGTCATCTGATATGATTCAAGGGCTGAAGATTCCCAGACGGCTCCATCCCTCATTGACACTGCCTATGGACTGCCTGCTGCTCCACCTGTTTGCCATCTGGACCTGGACCTGACTGGCTGGCTGCTTTCTCTTGCTCTGGGTCCTGTTCAGTCTTTTTATCTAACAGCTGAATTTTGCAGTTTTCCTTTCAAATCCGACACCTGCAGCTTCAGCATCAACCCAAACCCAGCCCCATCCCTGTTCTGGCTGATTATTGTATTGATACAGATGTTTTCAGCCTACTTCTGGACATTCTTGAACTCTACAGCTATGTCCTCTTGATCTTAGATTTTACTTTTATTTTTTTATGTGTGGGTGTTTATCTATATGAATGTTCTGTCTAGGAGGCTAGGAGTTTTGGATCCTAAGGAACTCGAACTTCAGACAGTTGTTAACCACCATGTGAGTGCTGGGAACTGAACCTGGGTACTCTGGAAAAGCAGCCAGTGCTCTTAACCACTGAGCCATCTCTTCAGGCCCCATGTCTTTAACTTGTATTCATTCTGTAACCAATAGGTATGTAGAGATACATCAATGTATTTGCTGTATGCCCTGTGAAGTGTGATATGAGAGCACATGTTAGCCGTTAAGACGAGACTAAGGAACGTGTGTTCACCTTGGCCAAGTTCCTGAGGTAGGTGGGTCTATGACAAATCACTGCCATTGAAACTGCTAAACCTTGGGAACCTATTGTTAACTAATACATTCTGATAGAATGGAACAACACCATTGTGTTCATCCATGCCTTTGGCACATACACATAACAGCAATAAAATTAAATAAAATAAAAAACTTCTAAATAAAATGGGAACACACTCCACAGCTGCCATCAAGAGTATAGCAGTCTAAGTTGTCCTCACTGGGTGCACACTACATAGTATTACTAGTCCCATCTTAGCAACTTGCTATGGCTACGGTCATGTTAAAATATCTACTTTAAGTGACATTTCTCCCATAATTCTTGGAGACTGATCAGTAACCTTTTGAGAAACACCCTTTCTAATCTGCCAAGCAGGGACAAAGTGGACCATGAAATATCAGCAAACATGCCCATGCATGCCTTCCTGGTACCCATCCACTCCTGCTGTGCTTTGTGTTTGGTTTCCATGTGTACAGCTGCATCTTCACTGGTGCTTACTGTAATCCGCATTAACCCTTTGCTTTTCATGCTTGTTCCTGTATTTTCACACTCAGTATTGAAAGCATTAGTCGAATAAAATAAAATAAAATAAAATAAAATAAAATAAACATGAAACTGCATGAACAGGTTCTGGAGTGATCCAGCACAGAATAGTAAATTCAGCCTGGGCATGATGAGGAAGGATGGGGGCAGCTCAGGAACTGATGCAAGAACATTTACGGCTGAAATACCAGTGGGCATTAATATCCTGTTACTTATATCTTGAAACACTCCCATGTGGTCTCCCTTCCCCCCAGCCTGGAACCTGCCTGCTCTAGGGTGGAGCTACCGGCTCATTCGTCCTGCCACGCCCACTGCTGGAACCTGACTTTGCTGCCTGGAGGCACACACGTGTTCGTCCTGCTACTGGACCCTGAGTTACTTGGCGGGAAATTGGGTTCCCTCCCCCTTCCTTTATAAACTGAGTGTCTGGAAATATTAAATTGAGTCTTGATCAGAGTTTTGTCTTGACTCCATTGTTTCTTCCGCCCCGTCTAGTTACCTCTCTTTCAGCCTGAACTGCCATTCTCAGTGAACCGTTCGTGTTGTGGACCGCGGGCGGGCCGCAACAGTTGGCGCCCGAACAGGGACCTGAAGAATGGCAGAGAGATGCTAAGAGAAACGACTGCTGTGTGGAGCTCCACAAGAAAGGAAAGAATCTTCGTATCGGAGGAGCATCGGAGCAACGGACAGGTACACATGCTAGCGCTAGCCTAAAAAATTTCAGTTTTGTAGAGTGTTGCTGAGGATGCAGTAGGATACGAACAAGTTTGAAGCAGTGCTGACCCAACACTGGTTCTGCTTGGGGTCAGCAGTTTCGTTAATCGGAACTAGATACGGAGACAGGCGGTGTGCCGCAGTTTTTTAGAAAACTGCTTAGGTGGAAGAAAGAAGGGTTCAAAATCATGGATCAGGCGATTGTGTTTAGTTTTCAGGAGTTGCTTAAGGATAAAGGAAATTCATACCGGAGAAGGTATGGGCTAAGCTGAGACAGCGTTAAGCCCGAGCGCTGGTTCACTTAGGTTCAGCAGTGAAGCTTAAGAGGAGCTAGGCACAGGCGGTAGGCCGTGGCTGGAAAAAAGCTACATTGTTAGGTGTGAGAAAGGAAAGGGTTTATTAAAAGGAAATTAAAACAGGCGGATTGCCGCAGTTATAAAAACTGCATCATGAGAGAGAAAATTGTCCCAAATAGCAGGAGTACTCTGCCCCATTTTGTGTCTTGTTTATGTCTGGTGCACCAATCTGTTCTCGTGTTCAATTCATGTATGTTCGTGTCCAGTCTGTATGAATGAATGTTCTATGTTTTATGTTGGATAATAAAAATGGTATAAAAAAAAACTTTATCTGCAAGGCCGAGAGCTGCCACGTGTTTCAGCCAAAAACCAGACACGTGGCAGGAGGGCCCCTGATGGAAAAAATGTTCGTTTTAAGAAAAAGCAGCAAGTACACAGCCTCTTAGTTTCGAATCTGATAAATGGTTCATGATTAATGTGTTTGACAATGGTAAAGTGCTTTTTTATTCTATGATTGTAGCTACAGAGATTAATATTCTCTGATTGGTCTAAATTTAACTGCTTCATTTGGTTCTTTATTAAAAATGTGCTCTGCATGTTTTCGCATTCAGCTCATAAGTTGTTGGTTAAAATTAATAATTGTTACATTGCTACAGATGGTTAATGTTAAATTTGATAACTCAAGTTTAGAGTCCTTCCGACACGTGGCCTAAGGCAGCCCTAGAGGCTGAGTCTCTTAAGATATTTCTAGTTTAGATAATGATAAATGTGGTTCCTATCCTAAATAGTAAAATTTAAGATAAGATATAAAGCAATGCCTCTTTATTAAAGCGTTAAAGCTTGCTTTAATAGGTATTCATAGGTATTAATTGATATCCAAACTTCGTAATATGATAGTAATGCTTCTAATATTGATTTTAACAGTGATAAATTGTTTTAAACATAGGTTTTGCTTTCCCAAAGTTATAGGTATTATCCTAACCTTGCACAAAAAACTTAAAAATTATGGTTAAATCTGCCATTGTTCCATTGACTGCAGCTTGCAGTTTGATTGCAAATTTAAGATTAATGCTCAAATTAAAAAGTATTTTACCTTTGAGTCAATACAGGGCTCTGGGCAGTCCCAGAGCGGCTTGTGGCCTTTTCTTTTGTTTTGCAAACAATGCCTAAAAAAGTTTTTCCCTGTGTTCAAGAAAATTTCTTTTTAACAGTGTTACAGATCTATTCAGATGTTTAAAATAATGCTTAAATTCAAAGATTTTTGCTTCTAGTAAACTGGTAATCACTAGAAAATTTTGCCTCTATGTATGGCTAATATAGCTTTACATTATGTAAGAAAAATGTTTATTGTTTCTGCTTCTTTACAAGAAGCCAAAAGTTTTAATCTTTCAGTATATATTGTTTCCTAAGTGGAAAGTATTTTATTAACTAATGCTTCTCAAGGGAAGTGGAAGTTTCATATATATTTACAAAGATTAGTTCTTATTTTGATAGATATAGGCTTAGTCCCTTAACTGGCCTCTGGCTTTTCACCCTTGCTGTTACTGCAAGGTGTCCTTAGTTCCTCAGGCTACTGGGAATAACAGGGATGAGGAGGAAAGACTTTCAGCTCCTAGTTTAACCAAAATTAATGGTGTTAATACTGACATAATTCTTGTCTATACCTTGCTAAATCTGAGGTTGACAAGTCTCATATAGAGACCTCGCAATAACTCAGAATTGCGATACTGATTCATAATCATATGAATACGGTATGGGTACCGCTTGGCGCAGGAGATCACTGCGGAGGGAAGGTCCAATTTGACCGTTTCTGAGTTCCCTGTGCGACACACCTGATTTGAAAGAGGTTGGTATCTGACTCCAGCTAAAAACCAAAAATACTTAAGGCTCTGCCTCCCCTCCCCAAAAGATACCAAGAGCCACAGATGTGAGTTGTTACAATACTCACGGGAGGAATCAGGTTAATGTCCACCCAAGTCAAGGTTAAAGGCCCACTCATCTACGGATGAGAAAATCATTTGATCACCTCTGTTAAGCATTGCCTATTTAAACTTAATTAATAGGGGGGAGAGAGATTGGAGACCTTGCTGTTGTAAGGGCAAGCCCTTCACTGCCTCCCACCCAAATAATAAAAAAGCCAATTGGCCTTGTACTAAAGAGCTGGTCTTAACCTCTTCTCACTGTTCCCCTGCCTGTCACCCAAAATTGTGGATAATTATCAGTTCAGTGTTATTCTAAAATTGTTTAGCTAAACTCAGCCAGGGTTCCAACGCCCTACTTAAAAGGCAAACAGGTAGCTACCTATTCAGCACTAATTAGCATTATAAAGTCAGAGCCTACAGCCCAGTGCTGGTATTTCAGTCAGTGCTTTTAAGACAGTCTCAGCCAGATACAGTTTACCATTAGAATAGTTAGGGAATCCCACGGAAATAGGTTTTTTCTTTAGCCCTAGGAACTCAGGCAGAACTATTGAACATAGATAATTTTTCTGCCACAGGCCACCCCTTTTTTATTTTTGTTTTGTTATCTAATGGGGGGAAATGTGGTCTCCCTTCCCCCCAGCCTGGAACCTGCCTGCTCTAGGGTGGAGCTACCGGCTCATTCGTCCTGCCACGCCCACTGCTGGAACCTGACTTTGCTGCCTGGAGGCACACACGTGTTCGTCCTGCTACTGGACCCTGAGTTACTTGGCGGGAAATTGGGTTCCCTCCCCCTTCCTTTATAAACTGAGTGTCTGGAAATATTAAATTGAGTCTTGATCAGAGTTTTGTCTTGACTCCATTGTTTCTTCCGCCCTGTCTAGTTACCTCTCTTTCAGCCTGAACTGCCATTCTCAGTGAACCGTTCGTGTTGGGACCGCGGGCGGGCCGCAACACTCCCATGCGTGTGAATTGCCCAAGAAAGAAAAGCACACGTTTGGTGAAGATTTTTGCAACGTTGGATGACTGAGGAGAACTTTGTGATTCTGGGAACCTGGAATACTGCAGATCATCAGTAGCTCTCTCGGGTCCCCTTACTGGCCATCCTTTGTCTACCAGTGTCTCACGGAATGTCCTTAGTTTGGGCGCGGAAGAGTTGCTATGTACTAACTCTGCAGAGGACCAGTTTTCACCAACCCGAGAGCGAAGAATATCATGAGGTAATATTACAAACCCAGGGCACGGCCTGCCTTCTTTATACTCTATGTGACCCACTTGCACGATGCTTTTTTTTTAATTTTTTAATTAGGTATTTTCCTCATTTACATTTCCAATGCTATCCCAAAAGTCCCCCATACCCTCCCCCCCTACCCCCTACCCACCCACTCCCACTTTTTGGCCCTGGCGTTCCCCTATACTGGGGTATATAAAGTTTGCATGTCCAATGGGCCTCTCTTTCCAGTGATGGCCGACTAGGCCATCTTTTGATACATAGGCAGCTAGAGTCAAGAGCTCCGGGGTACTGGTTAGTTCATAATGTTGTTCCTGATATAGCTGCCTCTAGTGAGACTACGCAGGGGCCTAGCAAACACATAAGTGGATGCTCACAGTCAGCTATTGGATGATGCACGATGCTTTTGCAAACGTTTTGGACCAATGCCTTGGCTTACAACCCTACTGTAGTTCTGTAGCATATTGCTATTTCCACACTGGAAACTGGGTCTGAGGAAAACAGTCACTCATACTTAGTTCAGAGAAGATTATCTCTTATTCTGAAGTGAGAATTGTGTCTTGGGTTGGCATCACACTTCTTTGGTTTGAGTCAGTTTCCAGGAGTGCATCTTACCCAAGTTTCTCAATGTGAACCGTGATACAAGATACAATGTTTAGCTTTCAAAAGCTACTCGATTTTTTGTTTGATTTTTGGTTTCTGTTTTACAGGCTGCCTTATCATTGTTTTTGGTTTTTGTTTTCTATAAATATCTAAGACAGAGGTCACTGGAGGATTACTCTGAAGGAATGGCTTCCCAAAGGACAAAGGGATTTCCATTTAAGGGTGATATACATCAACCAAAGGGCTTTCCAAACTAATTGATGTGGGGTTGTGGCAGATACAGGGAAAGACAGACAGTTTTTTCTTTTTAAATTATTTCTATTAAAATCAGCCAGAGGAAATGCAGACTTTAATTTACATCCCTAAACTGGAAGTCAAGAATCATTGGGAAAATCCAGCTTTACCTCTGAGCTTACCTGCTCCCAACCACAGAAAAGCAGATAGTGCTGAAAGCAAGCAGCGGGACCAGATGCAATTTGACTTAATGATCGGGTTGGCCACTCTCTATAAAAAGTAGATTGTGATCCCAAGCAAATAGGATTTGAAGCCATTATCTTCATACAGAGAGCTTTGTAGAAATAAGTTGAAGCATGCAGAAAACGCAAGCTTTTACTATCAGACAATCAAAATGTTCCATACTTAAGAAGAGACTTTTGTATTTTTTAAGAATTAAATGGAATCAATTTTGGAGAGGGTGCCAATTCCTAATCACTAGAGTGCTACTGAAGTGATTTTGTTACTTGCCAAAAATAAACTGGTTGCTATTGGCTCCATGCTAGGAAGAGTTTTCTCTGGAATCATAATTAGCAGTCTCCCAAAGAGGCTGTATAGCTGTTTTAAGAAATAAATACATTTGCTAGCATTAGAAGTATTTCTAAACAATTTTCCCAGACAAGATTTGGAGTGAACTTATGTTCACTAAACTGATGTCACATCTTGTTGTCATGGGCTGGGGCATTCTTTACTTGCATATGTGGTTTGCTTTCTTTGCTTCGTAAGTAATGTGCTAATAAAACACTTTAGGTTACATTCTACACTGCCTGGTTACAAAGGCTTACACTATATGTAAGAGGCCTTACATAGTCAGAAGACACCTTTCCTACTGATGCAATGTGGCACATGTTTGTGTAATGTGTACAGCTCTGAACATCTGTAAGTCTCTCTGTCTCTACCACATATGCAAATTAGATGGCAGAACAGTTCTTCTCCATGATGGACAGGGAACAACAGGGAAGAGGGGGAGAGAATGTGTATGGGAATCATACAATTCAGATTCCCATAGTCTTTAAGACCAGTGTTCTAACTTTGATATCAAGGTGTCCACTTTGAGACATTCAACATTTTGGCCCCTGTGATTGCTACAGAGTTGCCCCCTAGTTTCCATGTGTAAGACTTTTGACCTCTTCAGATTCCATATTCCCATGGCTATGAGTCTCAGTTAAAGTCATCCCCATAAACTCCTGGGAGCATCCCCAATTCAAGGTCTCTGGCATGTTCTAGAAATGCCCTCTATTCCCCATTCTCCACTCCTCCAACAGCCGGGATGAAGTAGTCACCTCCTGCAGCCAACCAAGACCCCAACAGAGGGATAAGGACACCAACCCACCCATAAAACTTTCAACCCAAAATCGGTCCTGTCTACAAGGAATCCAGGGACAGAGATGGAGCAGAGACTGAGGGAACAGACAACCAATAACTTAACCCAACTTGAGACCCATCCCATGGACAAGCACCAATCCCTGACACTATTAACAATACTCTGCTAGGCGTGCAGCCTAGCATAACTATGCTCGGAGAGGTTCTACCTAGCAGCTGACTGAAACAGAGCAGAGACCCACAACCAAACATTGGATGGACATCAAGGAGTCTTACAGAAGAGTTCAGGGGAGGATTAAGAGAGCTGGAGGGAATAAGAGCTCCACAGAAAGACTCACAAAGTCAACTAATCTAAAGTCTTGAGGCCTCTCAGAGACTGAACCAACAACCAAAGAGCATACACGGGCTGGAACTAGGTCCCACACACATAAGTAGCAAATGTGCAGCTGGGTCTTCATGTAGGTCTCCCAACAACTGGAGCTGGGTCTGTCCCTAAAGCTGTTGCCTGTTTGTGTATTCTGTTCCCTAACTGGGCTGCCTTGTCTGGCCTCAGTGAGAGAGAATGTGCCTAGCCCTGCAGAGACTTGATGTGCCAGGGTAGAGGGATACCTGGGGATGGAGGTGTGGCTCCACCCTCAGACATAGAGGGAGAGACTGTGTGAGGGGGAACAGGGAAAAGCAGGGGCAGCAGTTGAGATGTAAAGTGAATGAATGAATGAATGAATGAATGAGGGAAAGAAGATTTTTGACGTCTTCAGTTTCTACCCAGATTTCTATTATATGGATGCATGTTAATATTTTATATAGCTGTGAGATCCTTGTCTGTATCACTTTTAGCAGTGAGAGTCATACAATGTTTTAAGATTTATTTGACTTTTACTTTATGTGTGTGTGCAGCATTGGATGTGCATGGAAAGTGGTGGGAGTCAGAAGAGGGGATCAGATCCTCTGGCATGGCACTTAGAAGATGCTGGATGCAGGTTCTAAGACAGGAACTCACTCCTGAGCCACCACGGCTGTCTTCAAGATCCAGCTCTTATTTCTAAGTTGTCTACTTCAAAATCTACCATCTCAGTACATGATATAATCTAATATTGTCAATCATTTCAAAAGACATTTGATTTCATAGGCCTACTCAAGAAATATAATGCAAAGCTTCAGTGAATACAATGGAATTTATCTACAACTTCTCACTTAAAATACTTTGTTGGTTCAAATTTAGCAACAAGGATATCTCAGGTTTTTTTTTTAACTTATTATCATTTTGCTTCCTAAGCAAGTAAATAAGTCCTAACCAGCTCTAAGTGCCCAGTGATTAGAAACTCAGAAGAAATCACACTAGAGAGCCTTCCCCTAATGATATCCAGCTTCAACAAGATTTTTGAAATGTAAATATCTATCTTCAATAGCTTTCCATATTTGTTTCTAACAAATTATATGGTTGGGCAAAGTAAGTGACGGTTCATAATTTATGTAATTATGAAGAACATGAGTCACAGAGTGTGCGTTTTATTTGATCTCAGGTCTTCATTTTCAGTTTGGTCACTGTGGATCGCTTCAAACCACAGCCTTTTTAAACATCTGCTGCTATTTATAGTTGTGCCATGAAAATACATTTTGTAGTTTTAAAAATGCTTCATGAAAAATTTCAATCATAGCTCAATCAAGATATTCTCTTAAATCTAGCTCTTAGGTTGTTTTTGTTTGGCTTGGGTTGGGTTTGAAGACAGTGTCTTCCTAAGTAGTTCAGACTAGCTTCCCACTTACAATTATCCTGCCTCAGTCTCCCAAACACTGGGTGTCTTAGTTTCTATTCCTGGACAAAACATCATGACCAAGAAGCAAGTTGGGGAGAAAAGGGTTTATTCAGTTTACAATTCCACACTGCTGTTCATCACCAAGGAAGTCAGGACTGGAACTCAAGCAGGTCAGGAAGCAGGAGCTGGTGCAGAGGCAATGGAGGGATGTTCTTTACTGGCTTGCTTCCCCTGGCTTGCTCAGCCTGCTCTCTTATAGAACCAAGACTACCAGCGCAGAGATGGCAGCACCCACAAGGGGCCTTTCCCCCTTGATCACTAATTGAGAAAATGTCTTACAGCTGGATCTCGTGGAGGCATTTCCCCAACTGAAGCTCCTTTCTCTGTGATAGCTCCAGCTGTGTCGAGTTGACACAAACCCAGCCAGGACACTGGGTTAACTATTTTATCAGATCCTTACATGTATTATTTGCTCTGGACACAGTCATGAAGTGCTATTAAAGTGTCATAAGTCATAAGGATTACATAAATATTAACAGTGAGTAGCAACAAGCTGGCCCTCAGTAATAGAAAGTTAATTTTTCACCAAAGGAAATATGTGAATTAACTTTAGAGTCACACATTACTTTCTTACAGCCCAGTCCACAAATATTTCCCTGAGAGTGTGAATGTTTCTAGATTCTTTTTGTTTGTTTGTTTTTGTTTTTGTTTTTCAAGACAGGGTCTCTCTGTATAGCCCTGACTGTCCTGGAACTCACTCTGTAGACCAGACTGGCCTCGAACTCAGAAATCTGCTTGCCTCTGCCTCCCAAGTGCTGGGATTAAAGGCGTGCGCCACCACCGCCCAGCTCTAGACTCTATTTAATGTCATCTCTAGTGTTATGAGCTGAGCATCCTTGAGCAAATTACCATGCTGCTCTAAGCCCCACTTTGCTACTTATGAGGACGCTCATATGTCTGCCAGCATCCTAAAGTTCTTCTAAGGATTATAGAGAATCATGAGAAATATATACTTGTCATTCATCCTAACTGGTCCAATGTGTGTTGTTCAAAAAGTCTAACTAGAAATCTTAAAGAAGCAGGGAACTCCCCATCTCTCGAGATTGGAAAGCAGGTCCTATCTGTATTGACAGACTCCAAAATTTCCTGTGCCTTGAGTAACCTTTACCAGCCTCCAGTCTAGCTCTGTGTAGAGCCTCCCAGGCTGTAGAATGACTCATCACCTGGACAAAAGCAGGTATTTAGAGAAGAACACTTATTAGTCTGGGAATGCTGTCGACTGGTGGTTCTCAACCTTGTTAAGTAAAGGGGTCATTCTACCCTTGACAAATACATTTCCTAGCTCTATCTGATCGTTGTTCACTTACACACTTCTAGTGAACACATATCTCATTCCCATTTTGCCTATTTGATTGACATCTAACAATTGCATCTATTTATATGGTGTGTGGTAATTCAGTACATACCTACACTGTATAGTGATTGAATCAGGGGCATTAGCACCTCTAAGTATTTATCATTTTGTTATAAATATAAGGAAACTTCAAGCTCTTCCTTTCTCCTCCTCCTCTTCCTCCTCCTCCTCTCCTTCCTCCTCTCCCACCTCTTCCTCTTCCTCTTCTTCTTGTTCTTGTTCTTCTGCTTCATAAACTATATGGTAAAGTATTATGAACTCTAGTCATCTTCTGTACATTTGAGCCAGTTTTTCTCTGTACCTACATTTTAATGCTTAGCATCCTACCTGCCTCTATCCCACCCCCGTTACCTCTTTATACTCTCTAATGGCCATACACGTGTTCTCTGCTTAGATTGGATTGGCTTATGAGTGTGTAGGTATATATATGTATTCAAATGTCTTAATTGGTTTCTTCTGTGTTCTGTACTTTTATCAAATGGGGAAAGGAAGTTTCCTCTAGTAGTTTATAACGGACAAAACCTTCTCCCATACTTTCTTTGAATAATTCTATCATTCATCTTCTTTTTAAAAATGCTTTAATGATATGTGTCTGTAAATAACTGAGGGGAGTTCTGTGCATGTCAGTGCAGTGCCTGTGGAGGCCAGAAGAGGTCATCAGACCCCTTGGAGCTGGAGGTTGTTGAGAGCGACCACTTGTGGGTGTTGGGAACTGAATTCTTACCCTCTGTCAAAAGAAGTGTGTGCTCTTAAATGTTGAGCCATCACTCCAGAACTATGGTTTATCTTTTAAAATGTAAGTTTAAAACGTGTGAAATAAATAATCAGTAGATAATTTTCACCTGTAAAATGTCAATTTCAGATACAAATATGTATATATATTTACATATATATTTACATATATACACATATATATTTACACACACACACACACACACACACACACATATATATATATATATATATATATATATATATATAGAGAGAGAGAGAGAGAGAGAGGAGGTCTGAAGACATGTTCTTCCATGCTTCCAGATCACTCTCTTTCAATTTGGAGTCTGTTTTGGACTACATACTCTATCTCAGGAGTGCCTTTGAATTATGGGGACTGTCAAAAACATTTCAATTCCTGACAGATCTGGTTCCCTCAGAACTCTTCTTTCATGTGTGTTACCTAACATTTATTTTGCCAAATGAAGACACCTCAAAGAATTGTCTAAATTCTAATAAATCTATCTCTAGGATATATTCTCAGCTTAATTCTAGGAAATATGGCATAGCCCTAGTGAGTTTCCTGCCCAAGAGCAAAATATGTCCCTCAATTTAATTGTCATTTTACATCTTTCTCAAGCATACGTTCAAATGTTTCTTTGAATGATTTTTCTACATTTGAAACCTGCCATCTGGTCAAATTTTCTTAACAGTGTTAATAGTTATTCTTTTAATGTCACTATTATGAGGGTGGTTATAATTATTTTTTGCTACTGGGGATCAAACTCTCATTTCTATGTGAGTATTATATGTAAGTATAGATGCTACATATTGCTATCTGAGAATATAAATACATATATAAATATAAATTTCATGTAGCTAATTTTATACTTGGATTGCTGTATGATTTTTCTCTTTTGATTAATTATTAAGTTATGTTAACAAAACTTATAATATCGAAATAGTCTTACTTTCTTAGAAGAAATTTCTTGTGAGCATTTTAATACTATTATTATTTATAACATATTATTAGTTTGCTTTCTAGATTCTATTTATTATTCCATGCCAAAAAGAATAAAAATCTATCAGCCATCTTCACTCCTCACTAGTCAATGCCCAGTCCCTGGGAGAACGTTCTGTTTAGAGGCTGTAGCTGTAACACATAATACTGTAGAACTCCAGCTACCATAGCTGCAATCTCACTCTCTGGGAAGGAGTGCTGAGGACCGCCATGCTTGCTTTCAAAGCGGTCCAACCATGTGCGTTTCCCTTGGCTTCACAGCGCTTTAGATCCTGCGCTTGTTCTGCTCCAAACATCTCGATGCTTTGGGCATACATTCTTTTTTTTTTTTTAATTTTATTAAGTATTTTCCTCATTTACATTTCCAATGCTATCCCAAAAGTCCCCCATACCCTCCCTCCCACCCCCCTACCCACCCACTCCCACTTTTTGGCTCTGGCGTTCCCCTGTACTGGGGCATATAAATTTTGCAAGTCCAATGGGCCTCTCTTTCCAGTGATGGCCGACTAGGCCATCTTTTGATACATATGCAGCTAGAGACAAGAGCTCCAGGGTACTGGTTAGTTCATAATGTTGTTCCACCTATAGGGTTGCAGATTGGGGCATACATTCTTTAGGGTCAGATTATGGCTATTTTCAAGTATGCTGGCAGTGTGTTTACACTTTGATTTGTTGGGTACTTTTCTAAGACTGGGAAATGATAAAGGCGCCTCTCTTCACAGCCCTCTACTGCCCCCTCCCCCTCTATTGCTCTAAAGGCTGACCTTCACTCCTTTGCGGTTCTTTACTTAAGCAGCTAACCTCCTACTTTTAGGTATTTAGGTTGCTCCAAATTTTTACTGTGACTAATGTCCCTGAATAGGAAAAAAGAGGAACAATTAACTAGACCAGAATCGGAGAAAATCCAGTTCAGTCACACAGAATAATGACTAGCAAGGAGGCGGAGGGTGTCCGATAATGAGGGGGCGGTTTAATGGGAGAGGTTGCCTTGATGGGGTGGGCTACGCTGGCAGAGCAGAACAGTAAGGGAAGGAATCTCTGTGGCAAGTTCCTCTTGTTTAATGCCCTCTTTTGCTTTTGCTCCCCACATCCTCTTGCAAGTAACATTGTCTGTGGCAATAGCCTAGAACACCATCTCAACTGGTGGGCCACTACCCCCGACCCTTTCACAAGGGGTGGATATCAGATATCCCGCATATCAGATATTTACATTACAATCATAACAGCAGCAAAATTATAGTTATGAGATGGCAACGAAATAATTTTATGTTGGGGGGAGGGGTCACCACATCATAAGGAACTGTATTAAAGGTTCACAGCCTTGGGAACGTAGAGCGACCACTGGCCTGAAAGGTGCTAAGCTGAGATTTGGAAGTGGGTGATACTCAGTGATTCCATTGCCCATTGTTCTAGATTCTTTGAAAATACAGGTTGTCCTCAGTCATCACAGGAATGGTTTATGGCA
Organism: Mus caroli; assembly: GCF_978045245.1. Lineage (NCBI taxonomy): Eukaryota > Metazoa > Chordata > Mammalia > Rodentia > Muridae > Mus > Mus caroli. The sequence goes on from NW_028227264.1 coordinate 2,732,767, forward strand.
GAGATTGCTGTATGGAGGAAGCTTCTATCTGCAGATGTGGAAGTCGAGTGCCCTCCACTGAGTCTGGGAGATAGTTCGTGGACTTAGCTGGTGGTCCATCTTCTCGGATTCTTTTAGTGGGCATGAGCAGGTGTTCTAAGAACAGCGGCAACAGTGCAGCTCCCTGTTGCCGGGTGGTGATAAGTTTTTAGGATTGCTCACTCCTCTTTTTCCCTTCTCTGAAGAACCTCGAGAGAGACAGTCCCGTTGGCATTAAAACTCTTCAGTGTCTCCACCACACCTCAGATACAGACCTCTCAAATCAGACAGAGACCTAGACCAGCAGTTGATGATAAATGAACGTGAACAGCAACCCCCAACATCACAGAGCCTTCTTCTAGATGCCTGCTCTGTCAAGTCGGTGGGAACAGGAAGGCACAGCATGTGCACACGGAGCTCTGCCTTGTGTCTCACACAGGCACACAGGGTAAAAAAAAAAAAAAAAAAAAGAAAAAAAAAAAAGAAAACTTTCAGATGGGTAACAGCATTCAATGTGTGAAATATTCAGCGACTGGTGGAAGAGCAGTACACAGAAAGATGAGAAAGGCTTTCTGGGTGCTTTAGTCAGAATTCTTCATTATTTACTTGAGCAGCTGGGAGCCAGACAGTTAAGGAGCAGCTTGACTATTCTGTGTTACCAGACTGTGGAGTAAGACCCTGAGAAGTGGGCCAAGTTGGCCCTACACTACAAGTAGCACTGGCTGGGGGCAAGGGGCAGCGGAGAGGGAGGGAAAGGGGGAGATGACCAAAGAAGAGAAGAGGGAAGGAAGGGAGGGAGAGGGGGAGGGGAGGGAGAGGAGGAAGAGAGGAAAGGAGGGGGAGTGGTTGTATAATACTTTGCAGATAAGCTCTTTCGAAACACATGCCTGGTTTCCTCCTTCTGCAGCTCTGATAAAGCATTATGGACAAAGAGGCATGAAGATTTTAAAAGATGTTTGAGATGACTCACTTTCTGCCTTCCTTCATCTACAAAATCAGAGTGGGGTCACTGATGTGTAAAGCCTTCATCACCCTGGACCCCTGGGAGGCACCCTGCCTCCTGCAGCATCCCCAGGCCAACCAAACCCTCTACAGCCACATAGCAAGCTAGGAGCCATTGGGATAGGAGACTGCAAGATCAAAACCTGGAAATTACGGAGATTCAAATGTGTGCATTTCAGTCCTTTTAGGAGAGATTATAGGCAGTTTGAGCCATTTCAAATTATGGGATTATGAGAGACATGCAGAATAAAAAAGCAATCTATTAATAGATTTGAATATTTGGGAAGAAAACTAACAACCTAAAAATTAATGTATACCAAGACATTTAACATGATCCTGTTTAATTTACAGTCTTATCTTCTGTGGCAGCTTTAAATAAAAATAGATTAAGGTGAAAACTCCTTCATCCTCTTATTAGAAAATAATTTCTAAAATGTGGAGATATATAGATCAATTAACTACAATGCTTTCTACAGTGACATTTGTATACATCTGTTCATTTCACCACTAATATGTGATACTTTGTGTTTATTTACTTGCGTAACAAAGGTATGTGTGTGACTGTATTTGTGGGTGTACATGAGTATGTGGTGCATGCGTATGTGTGTGCACCTGTGTATGGAGGCCAGAGGTCAACCCTGGGAGCTCTAAACCTTATTTTTTGAGACAAGAATCTGTCACTTCGACCTGGGATTCTTGTTGATTCAGATAGACTGACAACTGAACCTTTCATGGGCATCCCCCAGCCTCTCCTTCCCAGCTCTGGTTACAAGCAAGTGCCACTGGGTCCAGCTTTTCACTATGGGCCTGGAGACCAAACTCAAGTGCTCAGGGTTGTGTGACAAACTCTTCCCCCACTGAACATCTCACCAGACCCAGTGCCTGACTCTTTGTGTAAAACAAATATCCTATTCCCATGTCCCCATTGCTGAGGGGCATTCAGAGATGCAGGAGGAGGCATGGGATGACAATCTACTAAGGCATCCTCAACAACATGAATTACAACTGCAATTGGAAACATCAGTTTTCACAAAAGGCAAAATATAAGTTCATTTAACCAAAATTTCACAACCCTCCTGTGTGTTCTGAAATCATTCTGGTTTTGTTTTTGTTTTCTTCCCTTATTGAACAAGACAAAGCTCACTCACTGGCTTTGTTGCAGGTGAAGAATCCTTGTGTCAACGTGATTCTGCTTCTCCTAACTTCCCATCACAGAATGCAGCATGTTCTTTCTCCGGGCTGAGTGCCAGAGATCTTTCCCACAGCACATTGCAGTTTCTCACTCCTGCCTTATTGCTTAGGCTCCAGGCTAGATGTGGTACAAGCATGCCAGACATGGTCCCATCCACTCAGCCCTTGCAGTGTGTTCCTTGCAGCGTGTCCTCTGTCTCAGTTTATTTATATAGACTGTCCTTGTCACTGTCACACAGAGAATCTAGAAGCCCCTAGAAATTTCTCTTTAAAAGTCTCTCTCAGCCGGGCGTGGTGGCGCACGCCTTTAATCCCAGCACTTGGGAGGCAGAGGCAGGCGGATTTCTGAGTTCGAGGCCAGCCTGGTCTACAAAGTGAGTGCCAGGACAGCCAGGGCTACACAGAGAAACCCTGTCTCGAAAAACCAAAAAAAAAAAAAAAAAAAAAAAAAAAAAAAAAAAAAGTCTCTCTCATGTCAAGCATTCCATAGACAGCCCTTTGGTTCTGTGGGATCCATATGAAGAGGTTCAATCAATCATTGATCGATAGCGTTCAATCACTGCTGACTTGCATCATGTGATTTCGTGTAAATGTATCTTTTATTCTCCTGATTTAATTGTCATCTCAGAGGCTCACTGCCTCTGTCTGCTAGGCCTCGTTCTAGAAACTTCTAGCCTTTGTGCAATCTCTTCTAGGCCTAGAATGTTTTCAGCCTCTGAGACTTGCTGATGAGTAAGCTCACCTTTTCTTGTTCTTTCTGATCTCTGGCTAGATGAATGAACTCAGCTGTTCTGGCTCAAAACTTCTCTCCACTCAGATTCAACCTGGCTTCTCTTGGCTTCTCCTGAATTGCTCCTCTTGGCCTCATACTAGCTTTGGCAATATATTCTAATCTTGTAGCTCTTCTTCATTCTCTGGCTTGTTCTGTCTTTATGTCTAGCTTGTTCTCTCTCTGCAACCTATCTCCCTGTACAACTGTCCCACTAAAATTGCCCTCTCTCCCCACTCTCTTTGCACTGCTCTCTCTTAAGAAGCCTCTCTTTTCTTTCTATTCTTGTGGGAGTTGGGCAGATCCTATTCTGTAAAACCTTTCTCTGATTTGTCACTTTGTCTGCCACTCAACTAGACTTCACTTTCAAACATGGGTGCTTCCTTCTACAAACTAACTTCACCTTCATTGTTTGGGATTAAAAGTGTGTGCTAAGGGTGGGTATTCCATGCAGAGTTATTAAAACGGTATGCTAAGTAGTGAAAGTACCCAAGGAGCTAAAGGGATCTGCAACCCTATAGATAGAACAACAATATTAACTAACCAGTAACCCCAGAGCTCGTGTCTCTAGCTGCATATGTAGCAGAAGATGGCCTAGTCGGCCATCAGTGGAAAGAGAGGCCCATTGGTCGTGCAAACTTTATATGCCTCAGTAAAGAGGAGCGCCAGGGCCAAGAAGTGGGAGTGGGAGGGGTGGGAGGAAGGCATGGGGGGGAGGGCATGGGGGACTTTGGGGATGGCATTGGAAATGTAAATGAAGAAAATACCTAATTAAAAAAAATGCCTTAGTTGGGCTGGAGAGATGGCTCAGTGGTTAAGAGCTAAAAAAAAACAAAAACTAAAACTAAAACAAAACAAAACAAAACAAAAACAAAAAATGGTGTGCTAAGGCTGAGCTACAACACAACTAGAAATGGGTTTTTCCAGTAAACAGCACAATCAGGGGTTCACAGGGTGATTGGATATCCTGCAACAGTTATGTGTATGGGGTTGCATCTGTAATGGACATATATTATTTGTTCTTGTCATTATTCCCTAAGCAATGTGGTACAAGCACTATTCACACAGTATTGGCATTTCACAAGGTCTTACAGTAATCTGAGAGTAATTTAAAGTATATAGGAAGATCTGCATAGTTGTATGCAGATATAGTGCGATTTTGTACACTAGGTGTTGTAGTTTGACTTTATGATCTGCAAGTTAAGTTAAGATGCTATTTAAAATGTGGGACTTTGGTGTGTAAGTGGGGAGCTGGAAGCAATCCTCTATAGATATCAAAGGACAATTGCATTATTAATTATGTGTAACTAAGTATAACTTACCAGAAAACCATAGTCATCATTCTGTCGGTGTGCAGAGTTGGAACCATTTGGTACAAAGAGTAGATGACAGACAGGAGGGAGTACACATCTACTAAGGAGAAGTGCTGAGCAGCCCAGGGCCACCGTTAACCAGGTATGGTCAGACAGAGTTTGAGTAACCCAATTGGATAAAATAAGACACATCCAAGAAGCAACAAAGATAAAGATCTCTGTTTAAGACATGGGAAGGGCCTCCTTTTGAGTCTCCAAATTATTGAGAGATGGATTAGCGTGAAAGTCAGGTCCTATAAACCTGGTACCCAGTAAATGCATAAAATCCCCAGAGAACATGTTGTGTTTGATGCTACAAAAGATTCCATTTACTGTAAAGGAGATGCTATTTAAATTGTGGGACTTTGCAGAAAATGTGTTGTAAAGCATCTTTCAATTGTCCAATTAAACTACCCCCACCACACACACACACGCCCCATGTCAATCTAGACCATTCCTTTCTCTCAGTTCTTGTATATAAAGTACTTCCAAGGAATTCCCAGTCAGGCCTTGAACAGAGCATTGCCTTCAGAGTCTCTTATGATGACCCCATCTCGAGTAGCATTGGAAAAGTTTAATAACCAGTTGGTGCTTGACTAAATGAGCAATGTATGCTGTTTTCATTATAATGCCCCCAAATGCTGTTGCTGACTATTCCAAACTGCCTTGCCAGAATCTATATATTCTTTCTCAAATTTGGAAACATATGAACGGAAGTCTGTCAACAGAGCTATTGCAGGAAAATGCCCACTGTGGTAGCTCTGTGAACTTATACCAGGTAATAAGGGCAGCTAAGCAGAGGTCAGGCTCTAAGGAGGCATTAAAATTCAACTCATGGTGCCTTGGAAAGATGTGGTTGGTGGAGGGCATGCTTTCCACCCCAATCTAAGATTCTATGGTTTTATGCTTCAGATACTTACAGCCCGATTAATTGATTGGACACGTTTGCCTCCCATGTACTTGTACATATTAATGACTGGAAACATCAAGCCAGCGTCCTTGACGAGAACCATCACTGTCAGAGAGCTGAGGGCAGAGGCTAGCCCAGCATGCTTCTTCACTAATACTTGACTTTATCTTCCAAGAGTGTGCTTGTCCCAAAGGATGATCTTGAAACAGCATCCCTCTTTAACCTGTGTTCCCTGTATGGAACTTTCTTTGAAGAGAATAATGATTGGTATATACCTAGTTTCACGTGATGGGATTTGTGTTTTGTTCTTTTGAATTTTAAGCATGTTTAAGAGCCCTGTGGACTGGGGAGTGAGCTTGGTTGGTGGCATGCTTGCCTATCATACACAAAGGATAATTTTGATAACTTGGTACCTTTTAAACTGGGTGTGGTGACTCACATCCTCCCATTTCTTGGATAATAAAGGCAGGAAGATAAGGAATCCAAGGTCACAATGAGCTGAGATACAAGAGACCTTATCTCATTTTTTTAAAGTTTAAATATCTTTAAAATAAGATATAAAATAAATTAAAATGGTATGGTTCTAGTTTTTTCTCCAGTCCACATTTATTATGTTCATGTTTACCTCTGAGACTTCGACTACACGCAGAGAATGAAACGCTCTATCTAGTTACATAAGTGTTATTTATAAGCACAAGCAAAGGAAAGGATTCCGAAAACATGATTGTATTGGGCACTTGACTTGCTGACTTGCGTTATTATAGCCCTCATAGCCATAAAACAATGATTAAAAGTGATGCAGAACAAATCTACTTTCTTCCCTTCTGGCTGGATCGGACAGTCTGGCATACAGACTTTCTTGTTCACTTTGGAGCTTGGCTTATGTCGCAAAACACTGGAGCTCTGTGGAGGCTCAGAAATGGTACAAGCTAAAACTCACCCTGTGCCAGGAACCTGAGTGTCTCCATATGTGTGGGGAGAAATGTGGGCATCAGATTGGTTGGGAAAAACAAACAAACAAAACCATTTACTCTCTTCTTAAAACACAGAATTTTTAGCCAGCACTCAGGAGGCAGAGGCAGGTGGATCTCTGAGGTCAAGTCCAGCCTGATCTTCACACAAACAGGTATTTATTTATTTATTTATTTATTTATTACTTGTAAGTACGCTGTAGCTGTCTTCAGACACTCCAGAAGAGGGAGTCAGATCTCATTACGGGTGGTTGTGAGCCACCATGTGGTTGCTGGGATTTGAACTTCGGACCGTTGGAAAAGCAGTTGGGTGCTCTTACCCACTGAGCCATCTCACCAGCCCTCACACAGGTATTTTTAATCACATGAAGTTATTGTCACTGCTATGGATGGTCCTAGCTATCTTAGTACACCAACAGATCCTCAAGTTTTAAAATCAAGCTGTATTCCCATTAAACCCACATGGGAAGATAATTCTGAAATATTAAACAGACAGACGACAGACATAATCCAGTAAATGAAATTCCTAAAACAATTTCCTCTCTGGCACACATATGAACTCATAGGACCGATGTGTGTTTAACTGGACAGGGAACTCAGTGAGCCAGACATGTGCCATGTTCTGAGTTAGTGCAGGCATAAAAACTCCAAAGACTACAGAGAGTCATCCTAACTGTCAAGGGTTTCCACCTGAGGGAAGAGCTTTGCGTGAAGAAGTTTATCTTTTGTTGTAGCTATTTTAAGCATAGCTATGTTATAGGATAAGCCCTCAAAGTAAAACTTAATATACAGTATTATAGTCAGATGACAGCTCTTTCTCTGCTTAAAACGTCCCTTCACTCTTTAAAACAGCAGTGGCACACAATTTGCTTTTTATATTATCACGATCCATCTGCACCTTTTCCATACTTCCTTTTGCATGTGTATGGGGCATGTACACACGTGTAGATACGCACATAGGGGGATCAGAGAGAAACCGCAGCCATCTTTCCTTAAATGGATTCCTCCTTTTGTTTGAGATGGGGTCTCTTATTGGCCTGCAGGTTCACCTACTGAACTAGGTGGGCTGGCCAGAGAGCCGGAGAGGTATGCACCTGTATCTGCCTCCAAGCCTCCTGTTTCTGGGCTAACAAGCAACGCATGAGTTTTTTGTTTGTTTGTTTGGTAAGTGTACTGGCTATTTTTGTGTCAACTTGACACAGCTGGAGTTATCACAGAGAAAGGAGCTTCAGTTGAGGAAATGCCTCCATGAGATCCAACTGTAAGGCATTTTCTCAATTAGTGATCAAGGGGGAAAGGCCCCTTGTGGGTGGGACCATCCCTGGGCTGGTAGTCTTGGGTTCTATAAGAGAGTAGGCTGAGCAAGCCAGAGGAGGCAAGCCAGTAAAGAACATCCCTCCATGGCCTCTGTATCAGCTCCTGCTCCCTGACCTGTCTGAGTTCCAGTCCTGACTTCCTTTGGTGATGAACAGCAGCATGGAAGTGTAAGCCGAATAAACCCTTTCCTCCCCAACTTGCTTCTTGGTCATGATGTTTGTGCAGGAATAGAAACCCTGACTAAGACAGTAAGTAATAGGGATCTGAGCTCAGGTTGTCATTCTTGTAAGGAAAGCACTTTATGGACGGAGCCTTCTTGCCAGCCCTATTGTCTTCATATTTATGAGGCTAGAAATTGACCCATGAACTTCACCTAATTTGGCTGTAGGACCAGAATCAAGGCAATGATGTAGCAGACACAGATAAGTGGACCGCTAACTGCATTTAAACAGAAGAATGGATGACTTTCCGAAGCTGACTGAAGGAAAAGGTTGGTATGTATGTATTCACATACATACGAAAATAGTGAAATGGTTCTTTAAATAATTTAATTAAACCCATCTCTGAGCTCCTCCTGAAACTCAGAATTAACAATATCTATTAACAATCTCTCTTGTGGTAAAAATGGTTTTGGTTCCAGAGATTTCAACATAACCCGATGTAAGCAGGGTACAGTCTTAGTTTTCTAGATTAACTAAAGCGTGTTCTATTTGTAGAGTATGTAAGAAAGAGACAGCATGAAATTAGACATTACTCATCACTGAGAACAACCTTCACAGCCTCTGAAAGTCTGGGCTTCGTCTTTTCTTCTTCTGCAGGAAGGAAACCAGGTACGTCTAGCATCAGAGACTTGAGGACACATTTTCAATATCTGATCTCTATCTGATAAGTTATCTGGTAGCCAATCAGAGGGATATAGAACATCACTTACAATGTTCCTTATCATCAAGTCTTATCTCCCCCACATCTTGCTGCCCTGTATCCACATCCCAGAGAGAAGAGGCCAGACAACAAAGCCAAGTGAGGCCACTCATAGGCCTCTTCCAAGTCTTCTGCAATAATCAAATAAAAAAAAAAAAAAAAAAGGAGAGGACATCTGGGTTTAATCTTGACCCTTCATAGAAGCTAAGTAAACAACACAATCCAAGCAAATCTACTAGGTTAAAAAATAACCTCAATAACAAAAATACACAGGAAGGGAAAGTCACCATGCTAAACAGCTATAATTCCCTAAGCGCAAGCTCTGTGGGTGCGTCACATTTTCACCACCCTCTGGCTAATTATGGCTCTCCTGGACTGCCAAGGAAGATATGGCCACAGGCTGCTTTCAGATGCTCTCAGAACATGGGAGGAATGCTTTTGTGCAGTCCTATCTGGACCTCCTTATCTGATGGTATTCGGTTATCACCCTCCCACAGGGCTTTCCAGACCTCCTCCAACTTCCCTCACTGGACAAGCTGAGAAATCCAACCTCCCTAATATCATCAGATGAAAGAAATAAAAATGTCTTTCATTCCCTAAGGAACCACGGCAAACAATCATGATTCTTGGACTATGTGCTCTGGACATGTTTTATCTATTATGCCAGGGTTCTGGTTTCGTTTCTGTTGCTATGACAAAACAATATGACAAAGAGCAGCTTAACTTATAGGAGGCAGGGGTTTATTCCAATCTACAATTCCAGGTTCTATTCCATTGCTCAGGCAGGACCTTCAAACAGCTAGTCACAACATATCCAGAGTCAAATGCAAGGGAAAATGAATACGTTCAGGCTTGCTTTTTTTGTGCTCAGCTGGATTTTAGGAGTTCCAGAGTCCCTGAATGGGGAATGGGACACCCACAGTGGGATGGGGCTTCTCATATCAGTTCACTTGATTACCATAATCCCCAATAGGTAAGCCCACAATGAACACAATATGAAGAGTCTCTCATTGAGACTCTCTTCCCATGTGATTCTAGGCTGTGAGTAGTTGACAAGTAGAGCTAACTAGCCAGGTAGGTCAGTGACTTTCAAGTGAAAATGAATATATTGCAGAAAGCTACATGAGGCCTGATCAATTCCCTCACCAAAAAGCTGTAAACCACGAAGTACAAAACTGATCATTTATCAAATTAAATTAGATTTATCTATATGTGTATCTCTCTCTCCCTTCCTCCCTCCCTCTCTGTCTGTCTGTCTGTCTGTCGTCTCTGTGTGAAGGACAAAGTGAAGATCAGGTGACATTCTCAAGCACTAGCCACGTTATGTTTTGAGACAAGGTCTTTCACTGAACCTGGACCGTGACTGACTTCTCAGCAAGCTTCAGGGATCCACCTGTCTCCGCTTGTCCAGCAGAGGGTTGCAGGCATGAACCACTGCACCTGGCTTTTCATATGGATGCTGGAGACCTGAACTCTGGTTCTCACACCCATACAGTCAGTGTTTTACCTGCTATATCCATCTCCACAGCCACATGTAACTAAAGCCTGTTGCCTTTCAGTGATAAGTAGAATCTGTTGTCTAGATCCATTTGAATTGAGCTTATCCTAGGATTTTGCTTCTTGTACATCACTGTGTCTTCTGCTGACTACAGAAATCAATGCCTCATACTAAACTAAGCATTTTCAAAACTATGCTTAAGTCTTTTAAAAAAGCTAGACAGCACAGGGGTCAGCAAAGGGGCTACAAGTTGACACTTGAGTATTAGTCTCATGGATAGGTGGAAGAGCAGACGACTGTGCAGGTTGAAGCAAAAATAATGTGGGGATTGAGACGAGTCGCAAATTCCCTTGCACTTTCTGTTTTGCGCTAACAAAAAGCCAGGCACAATGATAATGTTGGCCAAGACTGAGCATTTTCTGAACTGCAGTATCAGCTCAGGAGTCTTAAGACTTTTCACATATAGTAATAAAGATTAACAATTTGACAGGCAGAGAAAAGTTCTAATGTGGAAAAAGCCATTGGAAAGGTAACAAATCAAGACACCAAGCTGAGAGTCCCCAAGGAGCAGGTGACATTGCCCAGGCAAGAAGGAATCAGTCCCCAGTTTTCTTTTTGCATTATTCCCCTCTAGACAAAAGGAGACTAAAAACATGCCAGACAAAAATAAGTGTTTTTGTTCTGGTGGGTGGTAATCGGTGATGATTATGTTTGTAAACATGTCCTATAGAAAAGAATACAAAAACCCTTTCATGTTGTCTCTTTTACTTTGTGTAGAGAATTTAAAGCAGGATATCAAAAGTGGTCCTGCCTGGATGGTAGCTGTGGTAACTTTTTATGCCCGCAGTAGAGATGCTCTCGGACAACACACAAAAGAAAAGCGAAAGTATATCTGATGAGAATCAGCCCTGCATGTTTGCTGTGGTTCTCAACATTCTTAATACTGTGGCTATGCTGAGGCCCTTTGATACAGTTCCTCATGCTGTGGAGACCTCCCACAACCAAAAAATTATCTTCATTACTACTTCATAACTGCTTTGCTACTATTTCAAATTGAAATGCAAATATCTATGTTTTCTGATGGTCTCAGATGACTCATGTGAAAGTTGCCACCCATAGGTTGAGAACCACTGTAAGGAAGGCCAGACAACTTTCAGTTCCAATTTCTATCATTTAGAGTCCCTGTTCTTTCTGACATAGCCACGGGGTCTCCACATTGTCTCTGAAGGTCAAAGTAAATGGGAAAGAATTGGAGTGGCTGCAGAAACATTTTTCTCTTAATGGATCCTCATTTCATAGAGGATAAGGGACTCTGGAAAGTGCCAAAATATGCAGAAAATACATCTATGTGTGATGAGATTAAAATCTCTGGCTTAAATACGGCTACAGTAAAAAAATCTCACTAAGGAAGTAAAGGAACAAATTGTTTTCATCTTCTTTTTATATTTATTTATTTCTATATGTATGAGTGCTTTGCCTGTATATATGTCTGTGTACCACTCACATGCCTGGTACCCAGGGAGGCCAGAGGAGAGGGTTAGATCTCCTCTGACTTGAATTACAGATGGCTGTGAACCACCTCTGGTGGGAATTGAACTTAGATTCTCTGGAAGAGCAAGTCAGTACTCTTAATTAACTGTGGAGCCATCTCTCCTCCCTCTCTCATCTTTTCTTGGGGGGAATCATGCTGTGAGTCTTCCCACATATTTTTTTCTTTTATTGAAAATCGTTTTTTTTTTTTCCTCATGTAATACATCCTGACTATGGTTTCCCCCCATATAACCCTCCCAGCTCCTCCTCTGTCCCCTCCCATCTGGATCCACCCCCTTTCTGTCTCTTATTAGAAAATAAATAGGCTTCAATGGAATAATAATAAAATATAATAAAATAAGAAGACACAAATACAAGTAGACACATCAGAATTGGACAAAACAAACAGAAGGAAAAACCCCAAGAGAAGGTACAAGAGACAGAGACCCACTCGTTGGTACACACTGGACCCATCAAAACACTAGACTTGAAGCCATAATACATATACAAAGAAGAATATATATGTATATTATATATATTCCACTATTATATATTTTATTAATATAAAATATGATTATATATATAAATATGATAAAACATGTTTTTGTTTTGTTTTGTTTTTCGAGACAGGGTTTCTCTGTATAGCCCTGGCTGTCCTGGAACTCACTTTGTAGACCAGGCTGGCCTCAAACTCAGAAATCTGCCTGCCTCTGCCTCCCGAGTGCTCGGATTAAAGGCGTGCACCACCATGCCCGGCTATGATAAATATTTGTAAAGAAGAAAAACTGGAAGAGCCCTCTCATTATGAGACAAGGGATCTCTAAAAAATTCCATAGTGTTTAGTTTCTGCTGGCCATCTACTGCTGAGCACGCGGCCTAGCATGAAGGGTAGTTTGTTTCCCCAGTAAGACTTTCTTGGAAGAAACTAAATTTTCATTTGCAAGTGGTTATCAATCAGAAATTGCTTCTGGATTAGGGATAAAGGCATCTGTTTATTTCTCTTTTCAGCTCTGGGGCCCCATCTGGTCTAGACTGAACCAGCAGGCCCTGTGCCTGCTGCCTCAGTCTCTATGAGTTCACATATGCATAGATCCTGTTGACTCTTTCCATATATTACATTGTCTTATTGCTGAAGGGCTAAAGTTGGGTAATTTGGGGAGACAGATCACCTTCCAAATCTCAGATGACACCCCAGATACGTGGAAACAAGAATAATATCATTGCTTTGCCATTGTCTGTAGTGAGGAAGTCTTGCTCAGCAAATGAGGACAGGGTATGTGCTAATGATGCACTTCAAGATAGGTAAAGCCATTCCTGCTGAAAGTAGGAATCTCGGTAGAAACTCACCAGAGAGTTACCTGCCTGCAGTATAAAGGAGATGAGCATTTGAGGTCTGTTTCTAGAGAATAGCAGTTGAGAGTGGTGGCAGGGGTCAGTCCCATGAAGAGAAAAAAATGTAGGTAGATAGAATCTCAATTTCATTAAAGAAATTGAAGCTCGCTGATCTGAATTTCAACCTTAAGCATAAGATGAGTGCACTTTATAAATAAAGGAGGGAAAGGGGACTGACAACGAGACTGGGGCTGATGATGAGAAATGATGTTGAGACACGTGATTATAAAACGAATTCTCAAAAAAGTATAAAAATATATTTCTTAAAGAAAATTTTAAATCAGAAAGAAAATATGTTAAAAGATGGCCAGGTTTGTTTATCATAGTGAACACAGTTGAAATCAAAACAAAAGCATTACATTATAAGATGGAATGCTATTCAATATTCAGTTACTTAATGACAATATAAATTTATATTTATGGATGCATGAAGTTGTGTATAAGTGTTGCTTTCTACAAATGCCCAGACTATAAAGTATTAATTTTACATATAAACATTAGAGACAATATTCAACAAAATATATTCACCTGTCTTTGCATCTAGCCATGTTGTGGTGGGGATGGGGGATTTATCACTTTTTTATGTTATTATTTTCTATGTTGACTAGATCTTAAGAAAATTGAGTTAGAAGAAATGTTTGTGTGTTTTTTAATGGATTCATTTCTCTCTTAAATCATAAAGGACAGCAAAGTGGCACTGCAGAGTACTGACTGTCCTGGAAGCAGAGGGTGTGGCCATGTTCCGCATCAATAATCTGACCCACATTAGGAGCTATTTTGGATAACAGGAAATAGTTATATTTATCAAACATCTTAAGGCTCACATCAGTGAGTGGCCGGTTACAAAGTGGCTTTGCTGATAATCACATTCAGGTTCTTTAGTAGTTACTTAGGCTCGGTCAGTGTTTCCACTCAGAAGCTCTGGTTTCGATCGAGAATCAACAGTTAAGCCACTTAAAGACAATTTCTCATTAAAACTCTGAAGATAGCCTTCCAGGAAGGAAGAAAGCCACCTATAAACTGTGAAACATAAAAACAATTTTACTTTTCTGAGTACAGATTCTCAAATTTATTTCCATAGCTATGATTAAGGATTGACACTTTCATAAGCTATAAAGGAACATTCCCCTCAAAAATATATGTATAATATATATAATAATATAATGTATAATACTTATTACTGTACTATCTTGTTTGAAATTGAATGAGCAAGTCATGCTATTTAGTAGCTCACGTCTTCCCAAGTCAAAAGGTAAATATTGTAAGTAATGCTTACTAATTGTTACTCTCAAAGGCTGTACACATGGACTAAAAGCCAGCGTTCCCCTGCATAATAAAGGCTAGGCTACCATTACAAATCTGTAGTATAAATATCTCACTGTTGTGCCACAGGGAAGGAAGTGAGCAGCCTTCCTCCTCCACACTCAGTCTATGGCTTGGCAGGGCTTGGGGGGAACAAGCCAGCTTGGTGCCTTCAACCCTGTGGCCATCTGCTGTGCAACAGAGAAGCAGCTCATTGGCAGTTCTGTCAGACTGTGGCCTAGTTCCTAAAACCTGGCATGAGAGTTAAAATAGGAAGAGCCAGGACCTACACAGGAGATCAGCCCAGCACAGGATAGAGAAACATTGAACCCACAAGGATCTTGGACCAGCTTCATGAAGTCCCCTGAAGCTGCATATAACTCCTTTGGGGGAGACTTCTCAGAAGCAAAATTGCGGTTGCAATCTCCCCAGCAGCCAAGGTCCTGAGGGGCCAGGACACAGCTAACAGTGTCAGAGTTAGAGCCCCAGGGTTGGACGGTATCACAAACATTGAGGCTTCTCCTTATGTGGCGTAAAGCAGGGAAACTGTTAGACCCCCTCACATAGCCGCATTTTGTAAGACAAGATCACACAGGCAGAAAGAAATTAATCAGACACAGAGCAAAGCTTTCCAGGGGAGAGGTGCTTGTTAAACCCTAGGCAATATTAATAACTAGTTCAAGGGGCAAAGAGAATCAATGGGAGCTTTAAAGAAACTTCTCATTTTGCACAGACCTACTGAAGGCTGTAATTATAAACTGATATACATTAAAGATTTGAGCTCTTCATTCTCTGCCTCATAGTCTTTTTAAAAAAAGATTTGTTTGTTTGTTTGTTTAAGTACACTGTAGTTGTCTTCAGACATACCAGAAGAGGGCATCAGATCTCATTTCAGATGGTTGTGAGCCACCATGTGGTTGCTGGGAATTGAACTCAGGACCTCTGGAGGAGCAGTCAGTGCTCTCAACCACTGAGTTCTCTGTCTCATAATCT
Organism: Mus caroli; assembly: GCF_978045245.1. Classification (NCBI taxonomy): domain Eukaryota; kingdom Metazoa; phylum Chordata; class Mammalia; order Rodentia; family Muridae; genus Mus; species Mus caroli. Next base: position 2,747,933 of record NW_028227264.1, read on the forward strand.
TGACCTGTCTCAACCTCTACCTCAATTCTACTTCTGCTAACTTTTAAGGGCACACAGTAAAGGAGATGAGCTGGCTAATCTCAGTTAGTGTTCAGGAGGCTGGAGAGATGGGTCAATAGATAAAGACACTTGCCTCCAAGGTTGACCACCAGAGTTCAGTCCCCAGGATCCATGGGGTGGGAAGAGAGAAGTGACCCCTGAAAGTTGTCCTCTAACTTCAAATGTATGCTGTGGTATATGCTTTTGTGCACGCACACACACACACTGTAAATATATATTTAGGAAACATTTGCCACAATTTGCAAATTGAAAAAGACACTAGGTGTGGCTGAATGGTATGGTAAATCTCAGCCCTGCCAAGGCTGAAGCAGAGAAATCATGAGTTCAAGGTTAGCTTGGTTGAGCTATATTGAAAAAAAAGTAAATGAAACAAATAAACAACACGTGTCCGGTGAACATGTCCTTATAAAGGTATTGACCGTGTCCTAACGGATCTGTGATGTGTCCTAATTGCTAGTTACATGGAGGCTGCTTGGCCCCCAAAGGTCCCTGTGTTTAAAGGTTTGGTCTTGGGTAGCATCACTGGGAGAGATGTTGATCTCATAGAATATGGGCCTTTGGAAGGTCTCTATGACATGAGAGTATGTCCTCTGTAGAAGCCTAGTCAGTCCCATTTCTCTTTGCTGTCTGGTCATAGCATAACCGTATGTGCCACTAGCTTCTTCAGAGTCCCAAAGTAATGGGGCTACTTGATCTTGTCGTGGAATCTCCCAAACTGTGAGCCCAGATCAACGTTTCCTCTCTAAAATGTTATTATTCCAGGTATTTCTATGTAGTGACAGAAAATTAGTATGATGGCTAAAGATCATAACTTCACATAAACAAAGCACACACTATCAGCCTTGCTTTTCAACGGTATAATCAGCACAAATGTATGGGGAAGCAGGAAGAGAATTTGCTCACTTACAATCATGGTTAATCTGTTTGACCTAAATGTGTTGGTAGGAAACTAGATATTAAAATAATTAACATTCAAAAGCTAAACAGGATGTTTTTCTTAAAGAGAAGTATGTAATTATGATCATTGGCAATTTTGTAACTATAGAAACAGACCATCTAGGTTCTAGTTTTATTTTGCCTTAACTGAATACATGGTTTTGCCTTAGGCACTCTCAGAAACCTAAACTATGTGTCTTTACAACATGAGAGTTAGACTAGCTACTCTTTACCTCTCCAAATTATGAAACTGTACACCCCTCAAAACAACTGCATACTGATGGTGGCCTCCAATGAATTTTAAAAATAAAATGCCCATTATATTTATAAATCAGGCTGAATGCCCAAAGTTTGGTTTTTAATATAAGGATTCAACCCTCTAACATCTGCCTCACTCTTGACTCAAATCTGTAAGCTCCAGTGACCCCCTCCCCAGCCTCCTGAGTAGCTATGACTACAGGAATTATGTCCCATTTCAAATATGTATAGTACTAAAAATAGTATGATGTAGTTACTGCCAGCACCATAAGCCTATGAAGACGTCTACAAGGCACTCAGGAATGCTCTATGGAGACTGTGACCCCCAAATATACACAGAGGCCAATGCCCTTTAGTACATTGGTTAACCAATTCACTTCCCTAGAAATCAGTTATTTCATCTCAAACATAAAAACACTAAACCGTAAACCCTGAGATTCGATTTAAAAACACAAAATAAAAAGAGAAGAAAATACATAAAATTTTAAAACATGCCAGAACTGTCACGACTTCTTGTTTGAATAGGATCACAGGGTTAGCAGTTATTTTGAAAAGAAGTCATCACACAATCAGGAGGCAAGTGTTTCATAGAATAAACTCCTCAAATCAAGCAGGTGTTAGGAGCATGTGTTGCAGTCTGGAACTCCATGCTTCCGGTTAAGCAGGAACTCTCGGTCACAATGCAAAGGAATCAGCCACAGCACTGGGTCATGGTGCAGAGTAATTCTAGGGTATTTATCTCCTACTACTGTGCGAGAAGTACAAACTTGCCAAAGGTCCCACGACTAACTATTTTCTTGCCTTTTGATTTGAAAATTTGAGAGTCATGTACTCTATAGGATTTTTTCACAACTTTGCTAAATGAGATAAATTCAGAAAAGGAAAAAAAAATACCAACACTTTTTTTTTTTGAAGCAAGATGTAGCTCGTGTATCTGCAGCTGGTTCTGGAACATACTGTGCAGCTGAAGATGACTTTTAGCTCTGGTTTCTCCTGCTCCTTCTTCCTGAGTGCTGAGATTAATGGCATTGGCTACCTTGCTCAGTTTATGTAATGCCGGGACCAAGCCTAGGGCTTCCTTCATGCTGGGCCAGGGCTGTATCAACTGAGGTACATCCTCTACCCAATGTATCCTTTTAATATCCAATTGTTACAAAATAATTGACTACAGTATTACTAATTTTAGCAACTATTAAAAGGTGTAAAATTAGTCTATATATGTCTAGAAATAAAAATGCTGCTTTATAATAATTGGTCATGGTCATTGAATATAACTTAAATATTTTGTGAATTAAACAATAATATTTAATTTTATTTTTGTTTCTGAAAAAAAGACAATGATAATTTTCAACTGACTATGTGATCCTGAATTTACTTTTATGGTAGGTCATTTTGTTTACAGAAAGATAAGGCCTTCAATAATCCCAGGGATTGTTTAACCCTTGGTGAGTTTGGCTCACCTTGCTCAAGAATAAGTTGTGAGATCAGCCATGAGCTAAAACGAAGCTGAGAGACAGTTCCTCTGTTTCCCTTTCATACAAAACCAACTGAAGTTGCACTTTTGAAATATCTAGATCTAAGCAGCTCTTTATAGTTCATCTCTCCTCCTCAATTTTTTAACACTTTGTTTTGGGCAGCCTAAAATCTCCAGGATCACAAGTCCTACAGAGTATCATCTCCCAGGGCTAACTTCATTGGTAGACAAGCTGAGTTTCACAACGGTAACCTGCATCTGTGCACCCCACACAAACTTGTGCTAGACTACATATGAAGTTGGTCTTAGCAATTGAACAGAGACGGTCCATGCTTGCCTTTTTCTTCTAGACCAGCAGTTCTTGACCTATCGGCCATGACCCCACAGGGGCTGCATATAAAATACATATCATATATTTACATTATATCATATATTTACATTATGGTTCATAACACTAGCAAAATTACTGTTATGAAGTAGAAACAAAAATAATTTTATAGATGTGGGTCACTGTAACATAAAGAACTATATTAAAGGATCACAGCATTAGGAATGTTGAGAACTACTGGTCTAGACCCTGACAATTACATAACTAGAGTTGTCTGCCATCTTTGAAGACCCCAAGGTCACTAGCAACTATGTAACCTCAAAGTAGTACACACTACTGTAAGGATATCTTATTTTCTTACAGTTCCTCAGACATCGGAACCTTGCTGACAGCTGCTGATCCACTGGCTTATCAGTTCACAGCCCTAGAACTCTATAAAGTCTTCCTCAAACCAAGAATCAAGTCAGAATATTTATTTATTTATTTATTTATTTTAGAGACAGGGTTTCTCTGTGTAGCCCTGACTGTCATGGACCTAACTCTGTAGAGCAGGCTGGCCTCAAACTCAGAAATCCACCTGCCTCTGCCTCCCTAGTGCTGGGATTCAAGGCACATGCCACCACTGCCTGGCTCAAGCCATAACTTTTAAGTTCACTTCCCATCTAAGTAACCAGGATGTTGTTTGTAGACGTGGGAAGCTGTGCTTTATAAGAGCAAGACATTTTTAGGAAGCGAGATCAGATAATCACCACGATCTCAAGACAAACTTAGTTACAACAATAATAAATCAAAAGAAAACCAACAAAACATGAGTAATCCTCAACTCTGAATAAAAACACACAAACAAGAAAATAATTTAGATAGTTTTTCCACTTTCTAAATTTGTACAATTATTCCTATTCATTTTGTGGAAATTTATTGACTCATTCATCACCAAATTCAGATTTACCTTTCATCATACTTATCACTATTAACCAATTCAAGCAGTCTTCTCACTGCTGGGCTTGCTATGCCTGAAGCATGGGTGCTCTAAGCTATGTGCCCAAAGCATACATTCTCTGAGCTGTTTTATGGCTGTACTGAAAAGATCTGAGCTCAACAGATATCCATGAAATATTTGTTTTCAATTCAGTTCAGTTCAATTCAAGCCCTCAATAAACAGTGTATTTGTGGTCAAAGTTGATCTAAAAAGCTGAAACATCTACTCTGGAGTTTCTAAAATTCTAAACAAACATAGATAAAGGAGCAAGGCCACGCAGACCAATATATCTGATGCTTTAGTGTAAAAGTTGTTTAAAGTAGAGCATAAAAAGAGAATGTCTTATTCTGACTGGTTATATTTACATTTTCTTGAGGGATGTTTGAGTTGAGCCTTGAAGCTCGGGAAAGAAAGATTGGTTGGGAAGGAGAATGATGTGATCAGACAAGTGAGGTTTGAGGCTAGAAAGGACCTAGAACTGAAGCATCCTAGTACACAGAGATGAGCAAACATGCAAGTAGGTGATAAGTAGGACCAGATGATGAAAATCTGCTTTATCATGATGAGTAGGCCTTGGGGCTTACAGTCCAGGCTTTCAATAACGAATGGAACAGAACAGAATTGAGCTGAGAAATATCTATTGTTACAGCATCCAGGGCAGAGTCGAGCCAAGCTCCCTGGCTCTAGTAAGACTGCCCAAGTTCCACTTTTCTCCTGACTCTCCAAGCAGTGCACATCTATCTCACTCGAGTCTGAGTCAAATGTGATCCTATGGGTGAATTCTAGAAAACACAGAGGATCTGGAGATGCTGCCTGCAAATGTGCAATTAGAGAAATTCTCAACAAATAAATGCTGTGGCTAACAACATGTGAGAGCATACACAGCCACAAACAAAACCAGCAGTAGAAACAACTGAGATACGTGCTGCAAATCACAGGATTCGTCCCAAGTCAGTAAACAGTTCAGGACATCGAGAAAGAATAAGCAGTTAAGAGGGGCTCAAATGTCATGTGAACAACGCTGGTGCGTCCTGTGATGTGAAAGGACGCAAATGAATGTGGGTGACTACAGAATTCAAGGTAAATACTCTTTTTAATGTGAGTGGAGACCAATGTTTACTAAACATGAAAGATTAATATCAGAAGAGGAAGGAATTGTTTTTAATCCAAAAGGTCACTGTGAACAATAGGGGAGGGAAAAAAAAAGCACACACACACAAGTTATGATAGAAACCACTTTTAAAATAGTTAGGCAAACTTCACTACACCCAAATACTCTCATACATAGACCAAGGCCATACATAGATCATCAGATGCAGAATATGCCTCAGATGTCAGCAACTTCTTTTATGTTTCTATTTATTTGTTTGAGAAAACAAAACCACAATGTTGGCCTAGCTTCAGCCTTTTTTGCGTGTCTTCTATCTATATTTCTACCGTAATTTCTCAACTATTTAAAACAAAATAGTGCATGTTTAATTAAATACCTACATATAGTATTTGCTTAAACTATGGGCTATCATTCAAAGAATGGGCAAAAGATATTTTTGTATTTAGATGTGAATATGCATAAGAAAAAAGATGTTTAATTCTTCATCAACCTCAGTCTGAAAGAAAAAAGGAGATAATACGCTGGGTGTAATTTTTTTTATTGTTTTTAAGTTTCATAAAGCAAACAAAGGATCTAACACAAGAAACTGAAAGTCTTTTTTTTCTCTTTATAGCTAGCTGATCCTTTATATTATGCATTTTTTTTGAAAAATCTAAAGTCTATGGTCACCTTTGGGGTCTTTGTCCATCATACAGAGGATAACCCAAGATTCTGGTCAGACCCATGACAGGCAGGCTTGAAGCACTACCTCCACAGTGACTGACAGAGCTGTCCAAGCTGAAAATAGAGTTCTGTCAATTCAGTGACATTGCTTTTGGGGAGGGAAATTTCTGTAGTTCAGACAGTGTATCAGATTCCAAAGGCACATGACATCACACATTTTCTCCCTGTCTATAAGCTGGCCCTGGAGGAGCTGAATAAACAATGATGGATTCTAAGAAAGCAATGTCACCAGCTTCATAACAATATGTGAAAATAATATAATAATAAATAATAATAAAATAAAAAGGGCAAGTGAAGATTTATGAAAGTGGGTTGCATAAGGACAGACATAGGAGAGATGTGACAGTCTCATCCAGGTGTCTGAAAAACATCAACAGTAGCCCTGACCTCATGGGGACCATGTTAGCTCCAGGCAGGAAACCAAACTCTATAAGGGCTGAAGACTGCCTAGTGATCAGTTAAAAGAAACTAGATCTTGGGTCCTGTGATGGATTGTATATTCTTGGACCAGGGAGTGGCACCATCAGGAGGTGTGGCCTTGATGGAATAGGTGTGACCTGGTTGGAATAGGTGTGTCACTGTGGGTATGGGCTTAAAACTCTCACCCCAGTTGCCTGGAAGTCAGTCTTCCACTAGCAGCCTTTGGATGAAGACATAGGCCTGTGCCTATGTCTTCTGTGCCATGCCTGCCTGGATACTGCCATGCTCCCACCTTGATGATAATGGACTGAACCTCTGAACCTGTAAGCCAGCTCCAATTAAATGTTGTTTTTTATAAGACTTGCCTTGGTCATGGTGTCTGTTCACAGCAGTAAAACCCTAACTAAGACAGGTCCCAATTCTACTTTAGCACTAAAGTGCAGAATTACATTTAATAAGAGCTTAAGGATTTTCTGTTACTCAACAACTTCTGAGAACCTTGAAACTCCTTGCTGCTTTGGGCAAAGTGATTCTTTATTTTTCCAGAAATGTTTAGATCTTTAGGCTCATGAACAGGTACCTACTTGGGCCCATGTGTAAAACATACACAGACTTCTATGTAATGAATTTACAGAAAGGAACAGACATAAACATCAGTGACATTAAGCACCAACAATTATTTCCTCTCTGACACATCCCCTTGGCTTCCTTATCTCACATCTCCCATCTCTTGTCTTCTTTCAACACTGGCTGTGACATTTCAGTCTCCCATGTTGAACCCTTATCCTCTACCTCCAAAATCTTAAATGTGCAACTATTGAATTATCTTTCCTTTCCCACCTAGTCACATTCCCTGGATGTCAGTGAACTCCATATTTTTAATTTCTCTCTCTCTCTCTCTCTCTCTCTCTCTCTCTCTCTCTCTCTCTCTCTCTCTCTCTCTCTTTCTCTCTCTCTCTCTCTCTCTCTCTCTCTCCAAGCATTTTCTCTAGCCATGTCTTTGACAACGCATAGTCATGTGTATTCAGCTCCTTCCTAGGAAGTATGGGAGGCCTCTGAACTATAAGATGTCCAAAATGAGCTGAACTCATATCCGGTGCTGCAGAGTCAGCATACCTTCAGGGCATGACTGAAGCATGGGATGTATAAGGGACCAAAAACAACAGGTTGCTGAATGTGTTAGAACAGGGAGAACAAGCAGTTGGCTGAGACTTCAGTAGGGAGGTTAAGGAGATGTTTTTGTTGTGGGTAAGAAGCATAACATAGTCTACTGACAATAATTCATATAGAGGCATAGGATACATTTGAGATGTGTTATTCTATAGGCTGGGGACATTGAAAACATTTAAACTATCTCAAGTGTGATAAAGTATATTCATACCCTGTATAAGGTCTGTTTACACACAAATAAATTATGTTTTGATTTGATTTCTATTTGACTAGTCACCATAACAATACTTGGAATTAAACTCTTTTTTTCTATTTGATATTCAATGTTCAGTAGATCAGTAGAGACCTTGAAGGCCTGTGGCCTTCATATAGCAGGATAGATCAAATAGTTCTATAAGAGGAAAGTCTGAAGGACAGAGCTTTATGTAAGTGTAGACACTTAAGTACTTATGAAAGTAACGTGGACATACAAATACGCTCACCCAACATCATAGTCCCCAAACAACCCACATACCTAAATGGCAACAAAATATAATTACTCTTTTGAGAAAGATGTGGCTTTTCTATGTTCAAGACATTCTTATAATTGAAAACTAGTTCTCATTTTTGAAAACGGGTAGATAAGCCGGGCATGGTTTTGCATGCCTTTAATCCCAGCACTCAGGAGGCAGAGGCAGGCGGATTTCTGAGTTCAAAGCCAGCCTGGTCTGTAAAGTGAGTTCCAGGACAGCCAAGGCTATACAGAGAAACCCTGTCTTGAAAAACAAAAACAAAAACAAAACAAAACAAAAAATAAACAAACAAACAAAAAAAGAAAAAGGGTAGATAAATTGGTATCCAATTTAAATGGTTTCTTTCTTTGCTTTTAAATACCCTAACCTATTTTATCTTAAGTTTATCATTTAAGATGTCACCAGCCATTGCTTTTGTTATCAAATACCCATTTAACTATGACTTTACATAACACAGAGGAATGACTCAAGTCTGTTTCAGTTTGAGATATTGTCACATAACACTCATATAAGAAAAGACAGTTTGGGTTTGGGTATTGCTTTGTAATCAATTGTATAAGATGGCACATTAGGTCAGAGCAATAAAGGGTACAATTTAATATCTGAAGGAATTATGAAAGAATTAGAAGTGTCTCAGGGTGTCAGGCTCCTTGGGGGCCTATATTATGCTCACATTTCCTTGTTTTAAATAGCAAGAAAGTAAGGTTTTCTTTTTTATTATTTTATTCTACTTTTCAATCAAGTGTTTTGTTAGTTTGATGCTTTGTTTCAGTGGAATTAGAAAACAAAAACAAAGATTTAAATTACTCACAATTTTTTGTTTGTTTTTTGATTTTTATTTTTTTTAAGATAGGGTTTCTCTCTGTAGCCCTGGTCACCCTGGAACTCATTCTGTAGACCAGGTTGGCCTTAAACTCAGAGATCCACCTGCCTCTGCCTAATAACTGCTGGGACTATGTGAGCCACAGCCACTCAGCGCCTCATAAAACACTTTGCAGGAAAAAAAGCCATGATTATTACATACTAACCGATTAGCAGCCACCATTGACACCTGTCCAGGGGTAGGGAGACTCTGGTCCCTTTGCTCCTCTTTGAAACTATTCATAGAGTTTACACACCAATGGTGACCATGAGAAGAATTATTCAACTTTTTGAAAACTCTTTTTTTTTTCAGACATGGCCTAATTTTCTAGCCTAGCTCATCTGAAACTCTCAATCCTCCTGCCTCAGCCTCCTGAATGCAGGCTTACGGGGGCCACCAATGCTAGCTTAACACTACACACTTTTGAAGCCACTTTCTCTATGTGAATCATGTGCAGATGCCCATCTGTTTTGGTAATTAGCACTTGGTCCATGAGATTACAGAATTATGCCACCCCGTCAGTGACATAGTCATCTAGAAATCCATAAATTTTTACATTTTCAAACAAAAGAGAAGTAACTAAGAAAAGTCAACATATATTCTAAGTCACTGTGACTGAGAGGCGCTATGGAAAGATCTTTAAAATATAATTGTTGCCTGTAAAAATATTTGTAAACAGAAGCATTGAGTGTTTTTTAAGTCTACCCAAAGTAAGCCCAGGAACCTCTATTGTGTGTGCCTCCTCAGCATTCAAAATATATACAGACACATATACTATATAGGCAGATTCCATGCATTTACAGTGTTAGACAGCTATATTGTATAACATCTTCCCATGCTTTCCTTTAAGCTTATATTGAAGTTGATTGGCTACGTTATAGAACATTTATTTTCTTAAGAGCAAATGAACTCAGCAGCACAGTATGACTGCTCAGTCATCATTCAAGATTGCAGCCTAAAACATTATGCTCAGACAAGCACAAATATTGGCAAAGGTGAAAGACTGAACTGCTACAGTAGCAGCAGAATTATGTCACAGTCTGTGTGCACACTTGAATTCGGAGAGCTGGGACTACAGATGAAGAGAGAAAATAGTCAACAATGAAGCTGCAGATAAAATAAGCCAGATAGTTAAGCCAGCTAAAAGTTGTTGAAAGGAACCTCTTTATTAGTTATTCATGGTTCTCGATGCAAATGAAATCTGGTAGGAGGGAATCAAAGAAAATGTGTGTTATCTCCCTAGGCAATGAAAATGGAAGTCCTAGAAACCATTCTCATGGATTTTTTTTAACTTTGAAAATAGGAAATCTGGCTCGATTTAAATAAGTGCAAATTCATCTCTCCTCAAATGAATCCCTTTGCTTGTCTTAATTTTCTGCCCACTAATGTCAGTCCTCTGTTTATGAATCTTGGTCATGTGTCATCAGTTTCCTAAGAGGGAGCAAGGCTTCCAAATGCCCCTGACAAATCACCGTTCGTTCTCTTTTTCCAGAAGGACTAACCCCCGGGGATGCAAAGCATCTTAAGGATATGCAATGAGAGCAAAAAATGAGCTTCTGTGGCTGAATCAGCAGAATTAACCCAGCAGATCAATGTGGGAGCAGACACCCAGGGCGATCACTTTCACTGTCTGCCCTCTCTTTCTTCCACTGATGCCGCTAGAGGTGCCCTTGTGCAGCAGATCTATTACCCCTGCTCATCAATCAGCTCTAGATGTAGGATGATCTATGCTTACCAATGTTCTCTTCCCAAATATCAGTGTTCAACAACATTCTACTTTTGTCGGACACCCTTCTGACCTTCTATGATGTTGACAAGAAGGAAGAATGACGTATACAGCTATAGTTGCCAATTATACAATAAAGTCACCAGCCTTATGTGGCACTGAATGCACACAGCCATTAACAATCCTCTAAGAATCTAACAATCAGAAAAACAAATGTGACACATTATTCTTCTGTGACTATCTGAATTCACCATAGCACTGCTCTTATAGATTATATCACAAATTCCATTTAATATATTGTATCCTTGAACTTCACAGCATAGACCTGAAGGGGGGTGTGGTCCAGGAATTGAGGACTGGTCTGTGTTTTGCAAATGGGACCACATAAATTCATAGACACCAAGCAGGTGTAGAGTGGAGATGGGGCCTCAGCTCTCTCTCCCATCTCTTTCTCAAGAAAAACCATTTATAAAAAAAAAAACAAAACAACAACAACAAAAAAAAACAACAAAGCATAAATACTATTCAGTCTTGCTCACCCTCAATCAAAGTCTCCATAATTAGAACGGCCATCCACCAAGGACAAGATAAAGAAGCTGCAGTAGGACTGCATTCTGACCCTGCAGGAGTCCCTTCAAATCTTTCCACATCTGACTTTTATGGCCAACGTTTAGCTTATATAGAGAATTTCACCTTTAACAAGTTCATAAGCAAGTCCTCCATGACCAAAATAACATTTTGCACATTTAGTTAGGGATCTTATAGGTTTCCTTTCCATCATTCATAAATTTAGCCACTGGGGCATTTTTCCCCCAGGGATACAGCACAAGTGTATAGTCAGAAGCAACAGACTCATCTATACAGATCAAGATGTACAACTTAAAGTTTGAGACCAGTGGTGATGAACTAACCAATCAGAATTTTTAGTCTTCGGTGCAGAGGTGGGAAAGAGGGGAATCTGTGTCTTATTTCAACACAGATCTGTTGTTTTATTGAAGAAGCCGTAGAGAAGTCCAACTAATACTGATTTCACAAATCAATACAGACTGATAAGCACAAGGTAGGGGCCCTTGACTCTGCACATTCTCAGGGAACCTGGATCTCTGATTACACATGGAGCTCTTAGTATAGCATTGTCATGGTGACCCTATCAGGACAGTAAAGTAGACACACAATCACAATGAGTTGTACCTTGTCACATGAAGTACAGGATATCTCAAGACAATGTGGACTTATTAAAAATACTAAAATAATAGGCAGAAGTCTGTTACTTCTTTGCTATAATGCCATAAAGTTGAATGAAAGACCAAGAAAATAGAAGATATTCTGAGATAAAACGATACTTTTAATTGATTATATTTTAAAAGTACAATTCCAGCTCACCTTGTAGCCTCTGCATCACATTGGTGATGTCCCGATGGGACCGGGAAGATGCTCTGGAGGTTGCCATCGTCCTTCTTGTAGCATGGAACCGGCACCAAGTGAAGTCTCTCAGTGCAGGGGAATATTATGCTGCTTCAGATAACATACACTGTCTCGTGTATACCCATTGAGTCTCAGACAAATCTCAGGCACTCGTGGTGATCAGTGAGGAGACGCTGTAATTCCTGTGAACTGCATGCTCTCCTCCTTTTCTTCTTAAGTAGACTCAGGAACCTGAAGAGCAAACCAAAACAAAATACAATGTGAAAAATATCTACCTTAGTATAAAAGGAGAATGTCCCTCCTCTTCTTCTAGATCTGACTCACTGTCGAGGGATACACAAGTAATATATAAGCAGCTAATGTGTATAGTATACATATACAACTCATATATGAAACAATAGGCAAGTTAAAGCACTGATCCAGGTTTAGAATTCCTATGGTATCCATGGTGGTTAGAATAAATGCCCTGCACAGGCTCCTGTAGTTAGCACCTGACTCGGTTGGTGGTGCTATCTAGGACGTTACAGAACTTTAAGGAGGTGGAGTCTCACTGCCAGAGAAGCATTGTTCAGGACGGGCTTTGAGGGTTAATAGCTTCAGTACATTTTCTGGTCCCTCTCTGTCTGCTTCCTTGTGTGGACAGACTTGATCTCTCTGTCCCCTATACCTGCCTCCATGCCATCCCTGCCTAAAAGAAGTTAGACAGTAACATTTTGACATTGAGAAACTGAACTTCCCTTCTTGATGTTTACATACCCCCTTATCTAGGCCATTTTCATTGCTTTACAATCATTTGTCATACTGGGTCATTGTATACTTTCCAAGGACAACATCATGCCCTGGCTCCTATAACAATCTGGTGAATGGACACAGTACAGCCAGGGCTGGGGTAGAACACTCCATTGGGCTTCATTGGTGAGTACTTGTCTGTACATGAACAGCCTTGGGGTCAATACCCAGCGATGCATAACCCAGCCATAGAGGCTCAGGCCTGCAACCCCAATACTCCGAATAAAGAAGCAGGATAACCAACCATCCACAGCCACAACTGCCTCTGTATTTCTCAATGTCAAGATTTCACCGTCTGACTTATTCCAGGCAACCTACTTTTTACTTTATTTTACGACATACTGTCCTCTCTTTTGCTGTGATGAAACAGAATGATTAAAAGTAACTTCAGGGGGAAAGAAGATAGCTATTTTAGTTTCTGGTTCCAGAGTCATAAGCTTGAATGCATCAGTGTGGGAAAGGGAAGGCAGGGTGGCAGGCACAGGGAACAGAGAGATCACATTCCATCCACACAAGGAAGTCGAGAGAGAGAGAGAGAGAGAGAGAGAGAGAGAGAGAGAGAGAGAGAGAGAGAGGGGCAAGGTGGTTCTCGAGGCCAGCCTGGGGTACATGACATTATCTCAAAAGATAAAACAAATAAGAAACCATATACACATATACATTATTTCATTCTAAGTACGAGTTCCAAATATTCTCATTTAGAAGGTAAAGATGGACGTGAGTTAGTTCTTTGGGTTTGTTTGTTTGTCTGTTTTTTGCTTGATTGTTTGTTTGTTTTCTCAAATCATTCTCATACTCTGTTCTGTCATTTACAGCAGCTCTTGCAGTTGGGGAGGTGGAATGCTTCTCTCAGGAGATACAGGCTGCTATTAGGTAAAGGTATAGGACATGATGCACGCCTATGTATAGTTATTTCTCCCCTGCCCCCACATCACTTGAAGATCCACATATTTACAGAAAGATTCTAACATAAGTAGTAAGACTGGAATGGGGTGAGCTAATCAGATGGGACATTGTCTTTCTTACCTTCTCTCTGTTCTCTGCTTTGCTGGTGTAATTGATCACTCTCATTGAGGGTGAAAGAGGTAGGCATGTAGTTAGTGAAACCCTGACATTGAGAAATGTACTGTGGACAAGGCTTTCCTAACCATGGGGTAAGCAGAACAGAGTCCTGCTATGAACAAGAAAGAAGAGTAATGCCTCCAGAGACAAATACTCAATGAAGGGATACACTGAGGCCTGTGTACATGAAGCCAATCTTCATGGAAAGTCACTTTGCATCTTCAGGAGATGATGCCGATGATGGAGAAGATAAGAATTTCAGCTGAGAGACAGAGGCCAAAGGCCAAATTAAAAGTCTAAAGCAAGCACAACACAAACACGTGGGATGTCCCATTTGACTGAAGAAAAAAAGGAGTGCTTTTATTAATATGTGTTTCACACACACACAAAAGGTGAATAAAGGGTTGGTTGCATAATCAAACATAATGGCACATTGTCACTGATTTTAAGTGACATCATAAATACATATACATATTGGTCTCTGGTTGGAATGCATCAATGTGAAACTGGAAAGTGTCCATATCTTCTGGAGACTACCATCTGTGAAAGGGTGGAAAACATTGATCATGTGTTCACATATCAATAGGGTGTGCTAAAGCAGAAGGCCTCACTAACTGCTCACTTCAGTTCAGGTAACTGTGACCTACCGAGCAGTCTCAAGTGTTAGGGAGGCAGAAGCTACTGGAAGGGACATGTACTGGAAGTGGGACTCAACACTTGGCATCTTGTGGGTAGGAAATATGCTATCCAGTGGGTGGAGCTTCAAGAGATGGGGACGGGGAAGAAATAACTATATATAAGCATGCGTCGTGACCTATACCATTACCCAATAGCAGCCTGTATCTCCCGAGGAAAGCATTCCACCTGCCTACATACAAGAGCTACTCTAACTGGAAGACCAGTGTCTGAGAAAGATTCAAGGGACCTTATAATAATTCACTCCTTGTAGTGTTAGAAAGTCCAGTTCCTCAAATGCAAGAATATAGCTTGCTGATCTCCATCCATGTCAACTTACCCATCTAGAATCTGCTTACCATTCTGTATATGTTGACATCACTTATACATAACACACAGTAGAAGTAAAGAAAAAAAATGGGCTGGAATATAGCTCAGTACTAGGTCACTTGACTAGCATCTGCAACCCCCTCCCCAGACACTGGGGAAAAAATTAAAGCAGAAATTTGTTGCAACCCAGCTACCTTACACCAGTCCATGGCCAGTCGTGGAATTCACAGATGGTTGAGACAGCCCCATACACTCTACCCAGAATCACAGGACTAATAGTTTCTCTCTGGAAATCACTGTATGAGCCCATGTCTCCTTGTTCAAACCCATGTTTCAAAAAGACTAATCTTAGAATCAATTGCTCCCACGCCTCTCTCCACATTCAGCTATGATTTCTCTGCTTCTGTTCACATGTGCCTGGCTTTACTGCCACTGTGGAGCTCACACATTCTGAAAGCCTGAGATTAGAATTAAGACTACAAAGATAAATGTGGCGCAGAACCTATTTTTGAGGAGCATAAGACATAGTAAGAGAAGTAGTGTAGAAGAAATAATTTTTAAAGAAATTCCCAGGATTCCTTATGGATGTAAACCCAGAGGGGTACAGAAGAAGGGGGACAATGCCAATCTTGGGGTTCTGGAATGATGTCCTGAAAAGGCTTTAACATCTCAACTGAGTTTAGGGGAATGGGTCAGGGAAAAGAGAAGAGCTGCTTTCCAGCCTTTGGGAAAGGTATTAGCATGAGGGACACCAGGGTACCTTGATACTGAAGTTCTGTGCTCGTGAGAAGGCAGAGTGACAGAAGGCCCTGGACATTATGCTCATCAGTATAACCCTGGTTCTCTAAGAGGCATCAAGGAGCCATGAAGGGACTCTGGGCCAGAAATGAGAAGACATAATTTAGACTTGTTTGTCTAAGATTAGATTTTGTAGAGTGGACCCCGACCTTGAACTTGATGTCTATCTGAAGGTAACCTTGAACTTCCTATCTTTCTGCTCCTAACTCTTCAGTGCTGGGATTATGGGTCTACACTACTGTGCTTTGTTTATGCAATGATAAGGATCAAAACTATAGCTTTGTACACATTAGGCAAGCATCTTACTAACTTCGCGACATCATCAAACTGGCTACTGTTTTCAAGGTTATTTTTGAAGTGGGTAAGGTTGGACAATCTGGGAAGCTAAGTAAGGAAGACATCTCTGGGACACCGGTGGGAGCTGGATGAGGAGACAGTAAAGAGAAGGTAGAGTTGAAGAAATATGTAGGAAATTTGGTGACAGGGCAGCTAGGGTTGGGGAGGTCTAAGATGGCCAAGAGGATAGGTGCTAGGAAGATGCATTTCCAGGATGGAAAGGGGGGAGTAGGAGGTCTTAGGAGACACTAGGATTCATGGTATAATTGGTGATGCTCTTGGGGATCTTCAGTGTCCCTTCATATCACCCCTCTGTGAAAACTCTAAGCTGGAGAAAGCAATAGCATCACTAATTACTTGACTAAGGACCCCATATGCCCGACATTTTCCATGGCTGCCCCAGTGCCTATTACTCTAGCTGTACTGATCCATATGAGGGTAAATATATGTTAGCTTGTATTTATCACTTTGTAAGCTCACTTTACTGTGAACACCACTGGTATAGGGACTATGACTTGTTTTGTTTTCTCTCCGTAGTTCTGGGGATGGTACCTAGGGCTTCTGCACATTTGAAAACTACGCCCTAGTCTTGGGACATTAACTTTTCTTGCCTTCCTCTTTCAGCCATTGGTGTCAACTGTATCCAGACACATGTTGAAATATAATATTGAATTTTTAAATTATTTAATTAAATGCATTCTATTTTGTGTCTATGAGATAATACCCCTCACTGAACCTCTTCCTCTCTAACACAAGAGTTCGTGCAATATCCTTCCTTTTTCAGGGCTAAGATACGCTTTTTCAATTTCATCATTTGTCTATGCACATATATGCCATATTATGAAACTATGCTTTTCTTGCTCTTGACTGCTAGAATAGGATCATGCAATTAATAACAGATTTCAAATTAATAAAATAAAAACAATAAGAAAGAGATTGGTAATTTGGAAGTACAAGTTCAGAGCCTCACTTTGTGCTAGTTAGTGGGGTGGCTTTGTGATGATCTTGTATGTGGAACTTTTCAACAAGAGCTTGTCAAAGAAAGTGAAGTTTCAGGAAATTCACAGTCTGGCAAAGGAAGGCCTAGAGATGACTCTTGTATTGTTCAGATAATCTCCAGTGTGCTCATGTACCTCTGTATGTGCTATAGAAAACTTGTGCATGCATTCATGTGTGTGTGTGAATGGTGTGTGTGTGTGTGTGAATGTGTGTGTGTGTGTCCCTCAATCACTCTCCACCCTATTTTCTCACTGAACCTTGAGCTCACCAGGGAAACAAGGGGTTGGGGCTATGAGACTCTCTGAGAGGCCATTTGCCTGCCACATGTATGACCTAGGTTCATTCCCAGCAGGTAAATATGTACATTTGGTGGGTAATTTCAGCAAATCACTGGCTTCGCTTTTCCGTTCCTTTGCCTCATTTTCTCCATCCTAGACCAGGAAGAAGCCCCAATGTGAGCTTGCTAAAGGTAGTATAAATGTCAGCCAGGCAATGAGGGACTCCTGGTCCTAGGCTATTGATGAGACTGGTCCTGCAGCCACAGACATGTGTATGAGCTGCCTAAGAACATCATTGGGGCAGATACAGAATTGCCACAATCTCACTTCGCCAACGTGTTTAAGGTAGGTTTTAATAGATGAAGGCAATCGTGGGGTGAAAGATAGGGGGATGGACTAAGTAACTTATTGGGATGGCCAGGAAGGACATCAGTGAGTTATATGCCAATTGAAAGGGTGCCCCTGCCCCATTTCAGGAACCACTGACAGTTGGTGTGGCTGATATGCCTACCATGGTATACAGAAGAGTAAGAGTCCCCTGTTTATTATTTCACAGAAAACATATAATAAAGACACTGTTTGTGAGGGACCGTAGTATAACATCTAGGGAGTCCATGTGGTGACCAAGGCAGACAAACCCCTCTTATTGCTATGGTAAGAGAAAAGATACCCACATAAACAACAAGTAGGGTGACTTGCAAAGTTGCCGCCCAGGCCAGCTTGGGAACAGCCGCCATCTGCTGTGTGGAGCCGGAGAGCAAGGGCAGAGGCACTTCAGCCTCTGTTATTTGGAGTCTTCTAGCTGAGTGAGTTTCTCCTCTCAACACCTGCACCTCTGAAAAGCCCAGCCACCGTGAGATGTCATGATGCCAGTTTTCCTGTCTCTACTCAAAATGTACAATAGGCTACTCCAGCACCTTCTTGTTTGTGCTACTAAAGAGGAGTAAACTAAGGAACGCGGCGGGGGAAATAGTTCTGGAGTACAGGGAGTCACCTCAGTGCAACACAAATAGAGTTTTCAGTACTAGGAGACTGTGGCAAAAAAGCCCAACTGTGCATTTACCAGGCATGGTGTCACTCATTTATAAACACATATCAGGAACTGAGACCACAAGCACTTAACTAAGCTTATAGCAATAAAGCGTGGCTATTAACTTAATATCTAAGCATGTAGAGAAATCCATAGTTGATACTAAAGTCACCTCGCTCTCCCTTCTTAGTCAAGTCTGTTACCAGAATAAGTTCAAAATATTGCACAATTTTAAATCCAATCATTTTTCTCCACCCTCTCATTAGTACTGGAGTGAGTTAATAAACATGAAAATGGTTAAAACAGGACTCCCCTGGGTTAAGATAAGCATATTACTAATGTATGCATGTTGTCAGAAAAGTGCCTTATATCCACAATTAAGAATTACTAGGAATAATAATAATAATAATAATTACCTTTCATAGAACAATAAGAATATATAAATGTAGTCATAAGGTATTCCAGTTGAAAGGCAGTGTCATGATACAAACTTTATGAATCAGAGTCTAGAGTATAAAGTCACTCATGATGTCCGCTATCCTTGCTCCTCACCTTGGGGTATGCATGTGCTTCAGCCCGGCTCAACTTTAGTTCTCATTAGGCTCAACCACAAGGAAGTGTCTTGCTTAAGAGGAGGATGGATGTCCACACCAACCAGTCTGGGGCCTGCATGCCAGTCACAGGCAGGCTCCTGGGTGTGGCAGCTGGAGCTGGGAGCTGGGAGCATGCCTTCCATCTTGCCTAGTGCTAGGCTCCCCAGTCACACCTCCTCCTTGTAGGAAACTATGCATACCCAGTAATTATGAGAACTGAGGGCCCAGGAAGGCAGCAAGCTGTCAGCAGCAAGCAGCTCTGGGTAATCTTGAAACAGCAAACTAGCTTTTCCTGAACCTCACTCACTTCCTGGGAGTAAAAAGGAAAGTTCTTTATCAGGAGACAGGGGACACAGAGACAGCTTGTAAAGATCCTTAGTTTAAAAAGATACAAATGAGGCTCTAACCCTAGGCGCTTGCAAATGACTCTTAATGACTAACACTACAACAGTCAGTCTGGAGATTTTCTTTATCTTCAACATGAAACATATTAAGTTAGTCATGACAGGGCACATTTTGTTCTGCCACAAAGTAATATAAACAGATATTATGCACAAGAAAAATAGATGTGTACTTTAGTTGAGTATTCTGGTATCAGGAACATTTATATTATTAACATTTTTTTTATCCTGGAGAATAAAGGGCTTCTCACAGAGAACAAGCCTGGTGATTCACAATTAGATCGGCATTTCATAGAGATGTAGGTCACATTAATAACCTTTGCTTGATTGGAAATCGCGTTTTCTACTTGCATAGGTCTGACTCCTATATCAAATGATGACTTGAATGTAGTCCGTAGGTCAAAAGAAAAATAAGTAAGCCTGAAAACATAATTTATTTGGGGTTTTTTGTAACATTCACAGATATAAAAAATATTTTGTAGTATTTTCAGATAGATAAAAGTTTTCCACCCCAAAATGAACAGCTCTGAAAACCACCATCCAGGGTCAGCTAATATTTTTCTTTACCTTGTGGACCAGACCTGAACTTGAAGCATCAAAGAGTTAGAACAAACCAGCAAGGCCGACCTCTTTTGCTAGCCATGTTTCTTTGCTATTAGCTGCTACATTTAAGCTTTAGACTTGCCATTTGCGCTGCACCTGCCTCTTTGTGAACCACCATTTCCCAGGTCTCCCCCCTTAGAGGTGCAAAACCTCTCTGAACAACGTCTTTTTGGAGAGTAGATGAAAGTTATCCTGTCCTCTAGTGTAGACTCCGTTTGGAAGCAATTGAACCAGAGGAGACTCCTGGGCCTCTCTGCGCAGTCTTCAAGCCTTAGGTTCTGCTACCCAACTTCCCTCCCCCAACCCTTCCTAAAATAGTCTGGGAGTGGAGGAAGGGAGGATCCTTGAATTTATTCAACGCCTTACATTTCTCATCTGATAGTAGCAACAGTGCAGTGCGGACCATCATGAGAAAGTAGCTGCCTTTCGCTTGAGCATCTCTGGCGCCCAGGATATGTGCAGCAAGCGGAAATGACAACTCAGAGAGCGGGTATTAATAGGATTATGTACGTACGGAGATGCAAAGAGGCTAGCCAACCTCCCTATCGCCTTCCCCAGGAGTGTCACACACGTACACACGTACACACACCGCCGCCACCCCCTCTCCCTGTGGTTCGCGGCGCGTCAGCGTGCAAGCACAAACTTGCTGCAGTGTGTTGCCTTGCACCTGCCATTCCTCCATCTCTCTCCTCTCTGTCTCTACCTCTGCTATTTACCTTGATCCGGCCTTGCTCAGGTTCCAAGCAGTGAGGTGACGCTAGCGAACGCCTCTTCCCGGCTGCGTGCCGCTCCGGGTGTGCGCGGCAGCCCTGGCCTTGTAGCCGGGTCTCTGGCGCTGTCCGCAGGGCTGCGGGAGCCAGGATGCCCTGGTGACAGAGTACAACAATCCCAGCCTGGTGTGGGCTGGTGGTGGGGTTGGCGCACACGCGCTGCTCTGCGCTGGCTGCTGGCGGCTATGCCCTCCCTCCCTGCCTAGAGGATCTGTTCCTCCTCCAGGCTGCACACCAGGGGGTTAGGCCTCCCCCCTCCCGCCCCCTGCAGCTGCTGCTCCTGCCGCCAGCGGAGGTCGCCCCAGCAGATTCTGCCTCTGAGCACCCGCCCAGCACCTCCCACTGCCCGCCACACCCCCTCCCCAACCCCAGGATATGCAGGTCACCACACAGAGCTAGGGGCGGGGACCTGGAGGCTCTTTGCTGGCTTCCCCCTACCTCTTAATGGACTGTGGCCACTTCTCTGGCAGCCAGTGTCCTTCTGCCAGCCACTCTCTGCCCATTCCTGGGGGGCATGGTTGTCTCAGCAGCTTAGAGATGCTGAATTGTGCTTTGTTGCTTGCTAACTTTTGTCCACGTTCTCCACAGCACGATTGGAACTCTGGAATGGCCTGGTGTTTCCTGATGCTCCCAGGAAAGACATGATGTTTCAGGAACACAGGTGCCAGGTGCCAAGGGCTCTTTCTTAATCTCCCTCCTAAAGCATCCTAAATGCTGGCATCTGGGCTGTCAAGTCGGCCTTGGGGACGATGAGAGACTAGGCAGGCTTTCTACTTTTTTTGTTCGATATATAAAACTTAGATTTCTTGAAAAGACGCCTGATATGATCCTGTTGATTCTTTATTATTCACAATGATGTTTTTGAGAGCACTCTTAGATTCTTTGGACCCCTCTGTTCACAGGGTGGAGCCATTATCGTCCTCCGCAAGCCCTTTTTCCTGGTGCAAGAGAGCCCATGTTGCCCGGGAGCCTGGAGAGATTTGTTTTGTTGTGGTGTGAAGGTTTCCAGGCAAAGTCAAACATGGCCTTTTTTTCCCCAACAATGAAGCATGGAGTCTAAAAGGATTATGGAAGGTGATTGAAGCTCTGTTGCAAGAATCTTAGAGAGAACAAGAATCCTCTGACTTGTCGACAGAAACAAAATCATGTTTAGTTTCTAATCTCACTGATGGAAGGATTGCTTTATAAAGTGGATACAGTTTCTCCTGGCCTCCGATCTCTCCATCACCTGGAGCCATCATCCCCACTATTTGCCTTCCAAAAAAAAAAAAAAAAGCCAAAAACAAAAACAAAACCCTCTCTTTTTCTAGATCCCATCAAAAGAACAAACGACACTTGTGATAGTTACTTCTGAAGATCAGGTTGGCCTGTGGGTATAGCTGTGTGGGATTGATTTGATTTTCAATTTACCCATCCCACTGGAGGGGAGACTACCATTCCTCAGGTTTGGCCCTAAACTATATAAAATAGTGCAATGTAGCTGAGTTAATGAGAGGCAGCACAGGTACCTTCATTTCTCGTTCTGCTCTTCACTGTGCTTATGGTGTGACTAATGCTCACAACCCCTGTGATCCCCACCCTCCCCCTCCCCCCCTCCCCACAATGTTGAATTTTAACCTGGAGTTGTTTGCTAAATGAACCCTTTCCTGCCCTGTGCTGCTTTTTGTCAGCATATTTGACACAGCAATAGAAATAAAACTGGAGGGGCTGGAGCGATAGGTCAGAGGTTAAGAACACTGGCTGCTCTTATAGAAGGACCCAGGTTTGATTCCCAGAAGTCATAGGATGGCTGACAGCCACCTGCAACTCCTGATCACCGTCTCTGATGCCCTTTTCTGAACGCCACAGGGACAAGGCACACACATGTTGACCAGACATACATGTAGGTAAGATATTCATACAATAAAAATGAATAAAGAAATAAATTTGAAAATAAAACTAGATCAAAACTCGGGGGAGGGGGTTAGCTACCTGTGTTCTCTTTCCTTGAGTGTTGCTTTTGAAGAAAAGCTAAACACTTTCTAGCACAATAGATTTTAATATATATGTATATACTAAATTATAATTTATTATATAATTTCTTATATATTTATTATATGTTTGCCAATGGTCTGCTATCAACCACATTCCTCCCACATAAATAAACTCTAATTGTAGAACCTTGTGGTTCAGGATGTTTGGGTTGAAAGAGACAGAGTCTGAAATGCCAACCAATGCCTAGCCTGCCTCTACCTCTCCCTGTCACTTCCTGGAGCAGTCTTGTGGGGATAGCCACCGGAGCCTAGTAGTTGTTCCTGGTCAGCATACTGCCCTCCTTAGTGACCATCACCCTTCAAAATTACAAGGGATGGATATATACCATAAGCCATTAGAGCCTTTTCAGTAGCTAACTGACACAGCAGAACTAGATTTGTGCCTTGAACTTCTCCTTTCATTTACAGTGTGGAAGAGGAATTAGAAGTGAGGCCAGATCCATGAATGGAAACCAGCAAGGAGAGTCCTACAGTCACCCTTTAAAGAATATCACCATAGTTTCTTCTTCATAGAATGATGGTTGTAGTGGAGAAGTGGATAGACTGAGTTGAGAGAGAGTTAATAGAATGTGCATGCTGCTACTGACCAAGTGCTTCTGTAGCCCCCTGCCCCAAACCATAGCTTCTATGAGTGCTTGGCATTGGTGGTGAGATTTAGTGCCCTTATAAAAGAGCCATGGCTATTATTGTGCCTATTCTGTCATGTAAGAACACAGCAAAAGGACAGGTCCCTGCGAACCAGGCACTGAGCTTTCTGGATCCATCATCTTTGGCTTTCAAGCCTCCAGAACCATAAGGGAGGATGTTGTATAAAGTCTCCAGACTATGTTAGTACAGAATAGCCCCAATATTGATATAAGGCATAAATAAACTCAAAAGTTGTAAAACTTATACTTTGATTGTACAGTGTTTAACAGCTTGGATTTTGAGAAAGGAAAGCCTGCTTCCAGCTCTACCATCAGCTGCTTGTGTGCTGTCAAGCTGGTAATTGCCTCTCGTAGATTCAGATTTTACAAACCTATGATTCAACATCACAATAGTTCCTCAATTAGAGAGCACTTGTGGTGCCTCGATAAGCTAAATCCTAGGCAGTTATTAGTTCTTCAGTGTCTCTGTGTAGTCCTTGAGTGAAAAATGTAATTAGAAGTACTATCACCAGTATAGTTATTACCATTGTTGGCAAATTAAGGCAAAATGATCGGTCTTCCCTTTTGTGATAGCCTGACTGAACTAAGAAATCTATTCCCCAGAATAGAAAGATATCGTCTTCAGTCATCACAATATGACCAGCAGCTGCCTACACAGGCACCTGAGCCTCTCCTTCAAACTCAGGCTGTCCTTCATCCTTGCTTTCTTCCCACTGTGTGTAGAATGCTCCTCACACACTAAAGTTGCAGTTGGGCCTAAAGGTAAAGACCATTTTCAGTCTCGTTGTATTCTGGTGCCCACATCTTCCTGCCCTAGACACTGTAAAATACAAGTTACCTACTGTGCCCACATGAACTCATCAAGTGACGGTTTCTGTTTCTGTCATGTCTGTTTTCTGTAGTTGGGTGGATGCCACAGGCACCTGGCTATAGGTTAAAAAGATACTATTTATTAGCAGCCCTACCACTGGTGAGTCTCGGCCCATGTGAGCACATGTATTCTGTAACAAGTGGTGTCCTCTCCACTTCTTTTCTTAACAGTGTTCAAGACTGGTTTGTTTGAAAAGTGCAGTGAAACTCAACAGAACAGATCTTTAGTGTTTTACAGGAAAAGGGGTAGGGTGTCATATTAGTAAGAAGGTAGATACAGTTAGCAGCAGTCTTGATCAGCTTCAAGAAACTGGGGTTCCTCTTTCAAGACAGTGGCCTCAAGGGGAGTTACAGCCATCCAAAATAAGACTGGAAGCAAAGCCTAAAGCAGTGGATCTCAACCTGGGTAGCACAACTCCATTTGGGGAGGACCCTTTCACAGGGGTCACCTAAACCTGTCCAAAGCCACAGATAGTACATTATGATTCATAGCAGTAGCAAAGTTACAGTTAGGAAGTAGCATTGAAGATAATTTTCTGGTTGGGGGTCACCACAACACGAGGGACTGTATTAAAGAGCTGAAGTGTTAGGAAGGTTGAGAACCACTGCTCGAGAGGTTCTCTGGGTCTCGGCCATGCCGTGATGCTTTGTAGCTTGCTATCTCTTTGCCTTCTGATCCACAGCCAGAAGGAACTCCAGTGCCCCATAGCTCTCATCCCTTTTCTTCCACAGGATGGCACAACCATGGCCAACTTCATCTCTTAAATTATTTTCTTTAATAAACTTTTTTTTAAACTTCAGGTAATTAAGGTACTGATCTTAGAAACCTAAAGAGGTCATTACCATAGTCAAATACAAGCTAGTCCAACGACAAGCACCCCACCTTTGAAGGTCTAGAACTAGTCTGGCATGAAATGTGTGTCAGTCAGGAATCATGAAGGAAGACACAAAGCACGTTGAGAATATGATGCAGAGATGTGATGCTAGCTTTGCTGGGAGAGCCCTTGCTGTTATGCCCTGTGGGCCTTTAGCATTCAGGAAGCAGGGAGTATAGGTATCTACAGACCTCTGAAGGTGGCTGCTGCCACCCAGAGGTCAGCACAAGGCAGCTAATGCTGGCCTTACACAGCTATGCTCTGAGCTGATCCTACTGTGTGAATCACATTGAAGCTGGAGAGAGAATTTCTCAGTGTCTTCTTCGCCTTCTGAATCTTTCATGAAAGCATGACAGAATGTGAATTTCATCCAAATCCCGAGGGGGAAGAGGCTGAGGAAATATAATCCCCAGACTTCTGGCTTCTGGGATACAGGAGAAAGAAGAGAGCTTTAAAGAGAACACTTCTCAATAAACCAACAAACAACAAATAAAAAACACTACCCTGCCAGTCACAACCTTGAGTTAAACAGGTTTCCTCAAATGCTAAAGTTGAAATTGAGTCATTTCTCTTTCAAAAGATGGATCTCTTTAATATGCTATATAAGTTTATTAAAGTTACTTTCTAATTTTAAGTTAGGACTTTATGGTTAATTTCAAAATGGATTCAAAGCATGCGGTCACTCTTTTGCTCAACATCCATCGAAGCATTCTGTCTCAGTGATCCCTGCATAATCTATATGGTATAATCTATATGATATCCCAACCTCCCCATTAAGTCTTCCTCAACTATGAGTCTCCCCTCTCTATACTGCAACCACACACATGCTTCAGTGTTTCTGAAGATCACAGAGCAAGTTCCTGCCTCGAGATATTTTCATAGATTATTCTCTCTACAATTAAACTCTGAGAATCACCCATAGCTTATACACTAACATTTTCCAAGCCTTTTTAGCAATCGCTGTATTAGTGAAGACTTTCCTGAAGGCCTTAGACAACAGTTAAACATTTAAAACTATTCTCCACTCTGTTTTTGTTAATTTTGTTGTATTTAGTGGTATTTAGTTCTTTTCTTTTGTTTCTATTTGTTTGTTTGTTTTGTAGCCTTGGCTATCCTTGAGCTTGCTTTGTAGACCAAGCTGGCCTTGAACTCACAGAGATCCACCTGCCACTGTCTCCTGAGTGCTGGGATGAAAGGTGTATACCAGAACTGCCTGGCTGCAGAATTGGTTCTGAGTACTAACAAGTACTAAGTCTATACCCACTTATCTAGTTTATATGATTGATAGCTCTAAAATATGACTTACTCTAGGACAGGTACTATTTTCTGTCAATTCTTATATTCTCAGCACTTAAAACACCCAACACATAAAAATTACTTAAAAACATTTGTGGAGTGAGAGCACTGATTAATATTTGTTGGAAAAGACACTTATTGCTATATGCATATCCTAATATGAGCTCATGCACGAGTAATGTGCCAGGTTTATCATGTCTGTGGAATTATGCTACCAGCAATTAGACACAGTTAGATTAATATGGAAGCCACTAGAAATTATCAATATCTCTGGGAAGACCTGATCCTCAGTGGATGGTCCACACAAGAAGCTCGTATGGTTCATGATGGCAAGAGAAAGAAATGCTGCTTTCTCTTCCTTTTGATTTTCTTTTTAGTTGAGGAGTTTTTGCATCTCAGAACTATGTCTGAGATGCAAACCTGCACAACGGCACAACCGCAAATGTGCTTCTGGGAGTACATTTGGATGTGTTATTTCATGACTAAAGTGGGTCCTGAGAAGTTAACAGTTTTGTGAAGTCGCTTGATACACGCACTTCTGAGATGGAATGATGATGGGCATGTACGCCTTGGGTTGGTGAGTCTATGCCTAAATGGATTGGAATCCTTTTCTCTTTCGGTACCTATCTTACCATCATCTACCTTTTCTCTTTTTTCAAAGGGTTATAACATGTTCAACATATTTCTAACAGTAATTTCATAGGCCACCAGCACTCTGTCTAGTCTTGTGAATGACACATTTTCTAAAAACTGTATATAGCCTAACATTTGTTCATAAGACAATGGTGCCAGTAATGACGTCAAGCCATGGATGATTTTGCAAAGAAAAGAGATTGTGTGGCTTGAAGAACTTCTTAATTGGATCCCTTCAAAGTGTGTTCCAGAACGGCTGAATAAACTCACTGGCACAAGGTTTATGGGCCACTGGAAATATTTACTGAAATCTCGGAATGGGTGATATGATCAGGGAGTCTCTTCTTCCTGGCAGATCTGGTTATCCATTTTTGATAAGCTAGAAAAAAATCGAGAATTATCAAATAAAATTTCAGTTCTGACCTCCAATTACCCAATGAGAAAAAAACTGGCTGACTGGCAAAAAGCAATACCAAGGAATTACTAGCTCCTGAAAGGTATACTTCAGGACTCATTGACAACCTCCCCCATAAGGTCCTCTTGTCACCTTCTCTTCTGCTGCCAACACGCTGTGTCCCTTCTCAGATAACTCATGTTTGTAGGATGCTTATTAGTAATAAGGGGACACAACACACTTGGTTTATCCATTGAGGAAAAACTGTATACAAGCTCCGGGTCTTACCGTATGTGCTCAGCAAAGCCCTTTCATGACTCACTGTAACCAGGAGGACTAACATCCTCTAATTTGCCTTTACCTAATTGAGGTTCATATCTGGCATTCAACTTGGCATGTCTTCCCAAAGCAAATGGCCTTTATATGCATGGAGTACATATTTGCACCTGTTACTAAAATAAATAGCAGTGATGGGCACCACATCAGGAACATTTGAGGTGAGTTGTGTTTGCTTTTGTCTTCCCCAAGATGTCAAATGGCACAGTGTGAATTAGGCATAGTTGAAACATTGGACATAACCGAGGACCTTGGAAAAGATAACAAAAGATATACTAGACTTATAGGAAAACGGGGGAGGGGGGTCACTAGGACTCAAAGTATGTAGCATGGAACATATTGGTAGGAATGGCCCAGGGCACCACGGCAGAAAATATGGCAGTGTGCAGACAGACATGGTACTGGGGAAGGGGCTGAAAATTCTTCATCCAGTTCTACAGGCAGCAGGAAGTTAGTGTTACACTAAACAGAGCTTGAGAATTTGAGACCTCAAAGGCTGCTCCCACAGTGACACAAACAACAAAGTCACACCTACTCCAACAAGTCCACACCCACTCCTACAAAGCCACACCTTCTCCAACAAAGACATACATTCCCCTATGGACCTACGGGGGCCATGTTCTTTCAAAACATCACATTAATTAATGGGAAATATTACTTGCATTTTCAGAAAGCTTCCAAACCCTCAAATTTTCTCCATGTAAGAAGCTATGACATGGGCAGTGATACTGATGTGAACAGTAGGGGCATGTCTAATCATACAGGACTAGACTCTACATATGTGAGATCTATAATACTTCATCACGATACTTAGTGACAAGTTACTTGTCTATGTATTGGCCATGCTATGCTTTTAATTATTAATCTAATGTGTACCCACTTGCTTATAAGAAAGAGTTTAGAGACCAAAGAAATAGCTCAGAGCCCACAAGCCCATAATGCTTTTGCAAAAGATCCAAGTTTGGTTCCCAGCACCTACATTAGGTAACTAACTCTCAACTGCCTACAACACCAGCTTTAGGGTATTTGACACCCTCTTATGGCCTCTTTCAGTACTGCATTCGCACTAATAAAACCAACACATATACACACATAATTAAAAAAAAAAAAACCTTCAGAGTGAAAGTTTGCAGCTGTAAGCTGTGTTCATTGGCTCATACTTCACGCATTCCCAGTTTACAAAGCTTCTCTTGATTGTATCAACAGACTACTGTGGGTGTTTGCCTTAGTACTGCTGTTAGTTGATTAGGACCTGTGGTGGTTCATACAAAAACATGTCCTCTGTAGGTTCACATATTTGAACACATGGTCCCTGGTTGGTGATGATGATTGGGGTAGCTAAGGGATTTTTCTATATGTGTCATTTTGCTAGAGGAAGTAGGTCATAGGATGAGCTTTGGGGGTTTACAAGACTTCCCTCATATGCAGTTCACTTCCTGTTTGTCAGTGATGATGATCTCTTGGCTTCCTGCTCTTGCCACCTGCTGTCATGGACTCTCTCACTGTAATTATAAGATCAAATAAACTCTTCCTTCTGGAAGTTGCTTCTGGTCATGTTGTTTTATCAGAAAAATAACTAACATAGCCTCCATCTTTAGAAGCTCACATGTCCTTAATTATCCCTTCAAAGACTCTGTCACCAAGTACAGACGTTTTAGGGTTAGAGCTTCACATGCAAGCCAGGAAGGAGGCATTGTTCAGTCCAAAAGGGAGGGATGCAAAGGTCATGCAAAGATATCCTTGAGTTCCTCGAAGAGACAATGAGTGCTGAAATAAGCTGATGGCAATTGAAAGGCAAAGGAGGTGATCAATTGTGGACAGCATTTCACAGGCAAAAGCTGCAGCCACTGAGGCATCAGGGCCAAACCTCCAGTGCTGAGTCTGGGCAACAAAGAAAATAACACTGTGTTAAGGAAAAGACCGGGCTTTGTTCACGTGTATTTCTGCATTTTCTCTTGATACGAACTCCACCCCTCTCTGTTTCTGTTTCTTCTATTTTCTCCAAACTGTTAAGTTAGCAGAACATCTGATCTTCATGCCTTCCTTAAGACAATCCCTGGAAACAAATTTCCCTGTCACCCTGGTGACCCTCTGCTGTCCCTTCTGTCACTTTCTGCACAGCCACCACAGTTGTTCTTTATCTGCTCACCGGTTCCTCTGGATTTTTTGGTTAATATTCCTCCTTCCAGTATCTGCTGTCCTGTCTTACTCTTGTATCTCACTATTGTCCTTAGGAATGCTTAGGTCTGGGACAACAGGGAAAAGCATTTACTACCAAACCTGATGAATTACATTTGCTCTGTGGGACCCACAAGATAAAAATAAAGAACTGATTCCAACAGTTTGTCCTCTGAACTTCATGTAGATACCCACAGAAACACACACACGTGCACACACACACACACACAGAGTGTGAGAGAGAGAGAGAGTGAAAGAGAGAGAGTGAGAGAGAGAGAGTGAGAGAGAGAGAAAGTGACAGAGACAGACAGAGACAGATAGAAACAGATAGAGACAAACAGATACATAAACACACACATACACAGACATACACATCGCATGCATATATACACATATGTTTTAAGAATCCTTATTTCCAACATTTTGCTTGAAGATTTACATAAGAATCATTTTAAGGCAATCTATTTTGTAGGGAGGAAATGCAAAGATGTACTGATTTACAAACTATGCGTACATTGAGCTCTTGGAATGCTTTCTCCCAAGAGGAGTCATTAAATTATGAGTAAATTAATACAAATTCAAGAATGCGGAATCCACAAGAGTCATTTAAAATATGAATAAATGAATACAAGTGCAAGAACAAGGTAATCCACATAAAATGCTGTGATAAAGAGGACTTAAGATACAGTATGAATAGTTGTTATGATGTATTTATGATTTAAGGTGTATAATTTGAGGGTCTTTGTCCAAATCTGAGATGTTTTCACAAAAGCAACATTTTCTACACAGCACTTCTGAATTATCCAAAGATCTTGATACGTTTTTCCCCAAGTCAGCATCCCATGTTCTAAGTGTCCTGAGCTAGAATGAGGTTTAAAACCTACACTATGAGTGAAGTCTACGGGCAGTTCAGACACAAAGATACTTGCAGACTGGATACAAAGAAAACTGTATACCCTGTAGCCAACACCCTGAGGTGAAGGTTGGTCATAGGACTTGTACTCCAGCAACTTCAGTCATATGTTAATTTCTCTTGGGAGCAGCAGAGGAGAGCGTCTGTTGACCTTGCAGAGTTGATGAAACAGAGCAATATCAGGACATTTGGGAAAGAAACATCATATCCACTGTGAAATTTCTCACACCTCTCCTCCCCAGTACACAAACCAAACTAAAGCATAGCAGACAAAACAGCAACCAAAAAGAACTGTGGGGTGTGAGTACAAATGGCTTTTGCTTAGATTTTGAACACCATGGTCCCAGTAGACATAAAGAAAAAAAAAAAAAAACAATTTGTTTCCTATTATTTGACAGACACTGAAATAAATACTCGCCTGTTGTCTGTGTCTTGGTCTATTCATTGCTGACTCTACCTGCCCTTGGGGGTTGGAGATGAGCTGGGGCAGAATCAACAACATAGACTCTGGGAGCAGGTGAAAAATGCCCAAGCAAGCTCATCTGAACACTGCTGCCAGCTCCTTTGATACCCTCCACCCATGCCCATGGATCCCAAGAAAGTATCTCTTCTAAACAGCAGTTCCCGATTGGCCTGCATTGTTTGTATCAGCAATCCTTGGTCTCAGTCAGTCTTCAATTAGGTCCTCTTGCAGGAGATGCCTTTATGACTGAGTGGCCCCAGGTGTTTACTTATAGGTGGCAGCTGCCTGTCCTCCTAAACTTATCCTCAAATTCATCTCCAGCAGCAGAGGCTCACTGGCACTCCCAAGAGGCTTATGGGTAGATACTTCTTGTAATATTAGAAATAATTTCACGTATTCGTTACATGCAAGCCAACCTACTAAAACTGGCAAAACATAAGCACGGTGTATAGATGGATATTGTGCACTGATTTACAAAAAACAAACAAACAAACAAACAAAACCAAACCAAGCATTCACAGAGAATAAACCACATAATTACCATTAATCCAGTTAAAATTGTCTAATTAACTATAATCCATAACTACGGTACTGTATTCTCTTTTGGGGCATGTTTGTGTAAGTACATGTTAATGTGTGTGTGTGTGTGTGTTCATGTGTGCATGTGTATGTGCACGCATGCAGACACCAGAGGGCGATGTGGGCAGTCTCTCTTTTTTGTTTTCCCCCAGATTTTTGAGACAGTCTCTCACTGAAGGAGGAACTTATGGTTTCAGCTAGGCTGATTGGTCAATGGACTCCCCTCCTGCCTCTGCTTCCCCATTTGTGGGATAATAGACCTGTACTGCCACACCTAGCTTTCAAGTGGGTGCTGAAGAACCAAATTGAGAGGTCCTCACGATCGCCCGACAAACCCTTTACTGAGTGTCTTTCTCCTCAGGCCTCGTGCTTTTTCCTCTTCAATGTGTAGCTCATTGCCCTTATCACCTTACAGTTTCCTAGCAAAAACTGTATTTTCTACTTAATTTCTATTTGTTCTTTCAATAAAAACAAAAGTAAAACAAATATGTGGAACAGTGGTGAAAAGTTAAATAGAAGATAAAATCATTTTAGGCAGCAATACAGTAACACTAATCCTTGGAGAAGCTTAATTTTAAAAATTATTTCTCTTTACCTCATTTTTCTTTTTTAATTTAGAGTAAAAAGAAAATTAGACTCTTCGGCTATTGATTTTTTGTCTCTTCCAGTGCTCCTAGGTTATTTTTATTTTGAATTGTATATTTTCAAAATATTTACCAAAATGTGCACTGTAATTTTTTTAAATCAAATGATTATAGACTTGTGGTATGGAAAAGAATAATCCTTCATCCCTACTTCTCCTGATTCTTCTTCTCTTGGGGTATAATATCTGAAAAAAAATAGCGATGTTTAATTTATATTTACCTTCCTCTCTGTAAACAAGCTCATGTTCATTCTTGAAGTTTAGAAACATTTATCGATGTGCTTTTGCCTGTGTGCATGTTTGTGTGTCATATGCATGCCAGTGGGAGGCCAGAATAGGGCATTGGGTGTCCCAGAACTCAAGTTACATGCAGACAGATGTGAGCTGCCATATAGGTACTGTGACCAAACCCAGGTCTTATGGAAGAGCACGTGGTACTTTTAAGGACTGAGGCACATCTCCTGCCCTAAATTCTTGATTTTACTAATTTAGGAATCATCTATTGAGTTCTCATCATAGAAATTGAGCAGTTAATTCTAGCTCCAGGCTCTTGTCTATCTCCCTTGTTCAATTATATTTCCTGGGCTTATGATAGGTCTACTCTGATGAAAGCCCCTGATTTGATATAACCTCAGCAGGATGTGTTCATATGCAATGACATCTCAGCACAAGTCTTTGTTTGTCTTGGAGCTAACAGTTCTCTATTATTTGTTCTTTTTGATGAAATGTTGAAGTTCTAGATCGATCCTTATATTTCCATCCACTTATCTAGGCTGTCCATATTTGACAAGTGTGATACCAGGACAAAGGTTCTGCTATCACAGGAACAACTGTGCTATGATATCAGGTGAGTCACACTCCTTGAAAACTACAATTTAATAAATTTAAAGGTGTGTACTCTTTATAAAAGATGTCTGGAAGATGGGGAAATGGCTCAGTAAATAAAGCACTTGTCATACACTCATGAGGACATGAATTCAAATTTCGGAACCCATGCGCAATTGGGCATGGAAATGCTCCACTCTAATCTCTTGCCCTAGTGTTACTAAGGCAAGATGGAAGGAAAATCCCCAGAAAGTCATGGGTCAGATAGCCTCAAGTCAGCAGCAGTGAACAAAAGAGAGCTTGTCTCAAATAATGTAGAAGACAAGAATGCAGAGTCAGCATAGTCCTGTGAGCACCACATACACAAGCTACCATGCATATGTGTCATACATGCACATACGTGTCATACATGTACATATATGCTATACAGATACACACATGTAATACACATACATACATGTCATATGCACACATGTCAAGCTGCACTACACACATGTCATATACCTGCACATGGTGCCACAGACCCTCTGGGTCCCTTTGTCTGTGTGGACAGGGTCTCTGGTCGCAGGTAGGCAAGGCGTCTTGGCGGGTGACAGACAGACCAACACGCGAGATTATGTAGAATTTGAATGTATTGTCACAAAGTGAACACCAGTCTTATATAGTACAGAAAATAAAAGGGGTAGGAAGTCACAGCAGACAAAGTACATTGAAGTTGCCTGACACAAAACAAAGGAATGACTTCAAAAGGACTTACAGGAACCAGGTAAATGTTTACAGTAAAGATAAAGCAGTCCTGCCTAGGGTCAGCTTAGTGACAGGTAAGGATTTCACACTCTAATGCTACTCCTTTGAGCCTTGTGAAGGCTAGCACTAGGGTGTTCTGCTCTTAGTGGAATGCCCCCTTATTTCCTAGGCCTTGCTAAATTCTTATATGAGTGTAACTTTTAAGTTATCTGGAGAATCTCCATTTGTCAGAAGAATTCTCCAACTTGCTTCTAATATGCAATGTAGCCTGTACTGAAGATTTCTATCTCAGTGGGATTCCCTGGCTCTTTCATGGTAAACACTCTGCAGTCTAGCCCTGAGCTGTTGGCTGTCTTTTGTAATGCTTAATTAGTTACTGAATAGGTAACTTCCTTACCACATTTCTACCAGATTCTCATCGGCTTCTGGAACCTTGGAACACTGGTGGGGGCTTATGTATCTCAGAATTCAATAAAGACACTATTAATAAGATAATACTAAAAGAGAGCACGTGGATCCATACACCAGACTAACATGGGAATAGGGTATGAGTATATGGGTTAACGAGAACGCCAAAGCTCCAGGAGGTGAGTTGACTTGACTGTAATGCGTGGCAACATGGCATACATGTACATACATGTCATACACAAAAGTAAATAAATAAAATAAAAGAAGGTATCTGCTGGTCTGTGCTCCGACCTGTGGAGATCTGTGGGGCTCTGGCCCAGCTGGAGCAGCCAAGGAGTTGTGCTCTCTAGAGGTGGACACTACTCTCTTCTGCAACTGCTGCTGTTGCTCTGAAGCTAGTACTGTGTGCAGCAGGACAGGACGCTGCGTGGAACTGGCGGGAGGGGCAGGGGTCAGGGCTGGGGGTGGGGGGGGGGAATTGCCCTTCTGAGGCCATTGCTGCTCTGGCACAGTGAGAAGAGACATTACAGAGAGTCAGCAGGAGGGGTTCTGCTAGTGAGCCCTGGACTGCTTCCTTCAGGAGAGGACTCTCTTCTGAAGAGTGCTACAGCTCTTTTATGATAGACGCTCCCAGACAATCTTTGGTGAAACAATTCTCACACACAACTTTACTCCTTGTGGGTGGGGTGGGATCTAAAAGCAGAAGCCTTCTATTGGCTTGGTCTGAGATGTTAGGGACGCCTCATCTGCATATGGAGGGGTTTTGGGGTGCTGCCCCTATGTAGCTGATTGTCAGGATCCTCTCCATGGGGTGCAGTGGTCTTGTGACAGGGGCCTGGTTGGGAGTAGGTGAAATACCTACTGTCCTCAAGTCTGAGGATTTGGGGTTTCTGAACCCATTCAACCTTATCAAGTTTCCTGGCACTGTCCACTGCCCCACAGGTATCTAGAACACAAATGGAGAAAACTTTAAATAATAGGAAAAACTCCCACAACCATGAGCCTAAGTGTCTTCTCCACACTGGAAGCTTCGCTAGACAAGACTTCTCACTGTGCGGTGGATGATCCCAGTGGACATCCTGTTGTCTTATAAGTCTTGTCTTTGATGTTGTTGCCGTGATTAATTCAAGAATACCAAGCATTAGCAGTTAAAGATGCCCCAGTAAATTGACACCTCCAGTTCTTTATGACACACTGGCTAACAAAATCCCAACTGTCCCTGGGATTGTTAGAAACACATTTAAGTCTCAGATAGGGGTGCTTATACTTGTAGGTCCCCAGGTACTCATGTCTGCATTCTGCTTACCATTCCAAGAGAACCCAGGGGGTGTCAGGCCAGGTTCAGTGCCAAAGGTATTCAGTCTGCTCTTCCCACCAGATTCATCTGTACTCTCTTCATGAGAAAAATCAGCAGAAGTTTTGCCCGGCGCTGGCTATATTGTTTCTCCTAGTCATTCAGGGTACTGGGCTTCAATATGTTGGTAGGCAATATCTTAAACACATACAGAAAGTGAGAGAACTATAGTACCTGTGTTATGCCAGACAACAAGTGAGTCTGGATGAAGAACATCACTAACATTAAGGTATTCAGAATCAAAGCATCCACTCCCTTCTGGGAACATTGGGTGTTTATTTCCCTTCCCCAGGAATCTTGGCCACAGCCTTATCTTCTCTTGAGAAGGCTCTAGATAGGACATTTTTCAGTGTGGCTAATTTCTAGAATCCTTCTTCAGTGGTACCCAGCTTTTCTTCTAAAAGCTATTGAATATCCAATGTAGTTAGATCTGAAAACAAAAGCTATATATTCTTACTTTGCCTGTTTGAATTTTTCTGCTGAGTATACCTAGAATTCTTCCCATAATTATCACTTTCCTTCATCATTGTACTGAGAACCAAGCCTCCAGTCCAGAAACAAGTAGGGGTTGCTGTCAAACAAATCAAGACACATGTCAGAAAGACACAACGAGAAAGGGATACCTGATGGACCTCAATTCTGTGTAGATGCTTCTTTTCCTTTGTAATAGAAGTATAAATGTTTTTCTTCGATATTCTGAAATTTCATCACTAAGAAGCCACTCCTTCTGGCCCAGCTGAACGTTTCTGTTTTAAGTGTGTTGGGTGTGTCCACTCTGAGATGTCCTCTTCTCTTCCTTAGCAACAGTGATCTCAGCTCTGCTTTTTGGAGAATGTTTACTGAATGCTGGAGTTTGAGAGTAGTGTTCCCCCCTCTTATTTCTCCTCTCCTTTTTCAAATCTGTTATTCATTCCAGAGAGCAACTTTTCTTACTTTTCGGTTGTTAAGATTTCTTTTAAAAACTATCATCTTCAACTTGAAATGACCTTTCTCACATTGTGCTGTAGAGTCTATTTTATTTATGACTTCAGCAAATTCTGAAACAACACTCCGAGTGTTCATCTGAGCACTTGAAGTTGCTCAGTTTCCTATGAGAACTTTTTTTTTCTTGTTTATCTTTATCTTTTACCATGGCCATTCTTCTTCTATAGCTGCTGATCCTTGGATCTCCTGGATGTTTCAGAAAGAACAGGAGAGGTTTTCTTCCTATCATATATAAAGCAGACTTTTAAATATGTTTTCTGGACTTGTAAGTACATATCTGGAAGTTATATGACAAAGTGTGGGCTGTTGCTTAATAAGTAAGCATTCCAATGGGAGTTCCCACTTGCAGGCAACTCAATCATCAGGAGGAGGAGTGCTTTATTCTTGGGTACTAATATTTGCAAGAGAAGCCTCAGCATTTCCACCAGGCCAATTCAAATGCTTCAGGAGACATAATAGCATTTGCTTCTCCTCACCCTATTCACTTCAGTCAAATCTGGGACTGTCAATCATTCCAGTGTTACACAGGCACAGTGGAGCAGGATGTGGCAGGATGGGGCAGGATGGGGCAGGGTAGAACCTACTTGGTCTATGCCTATTCATATCTTCAATTAAGCCCCTTTCAGCTCTGATCATCCATTCCTTCTGCTTTGCTACCTGTCCTTCTTCACTGGTTTCATAATGAACACATAGAGAGGCACACACACTTCAATTTGTCTTCAT
Organism: Mus caroli; assembly: GCF_978045245.1. Taxonomy (NCBI): domain Eukaryota; kingdom Metazoa; phylum Chordata; class Mammalia; order Rodentia; family Muridae; genus Mus; species Mus caroli. The sequence continues at coordinate 2,785,482 of NW_028227264.1, forward strand.
AATTATGTAAATGTTTAATATTTAATAAAATACCTCACATCTAGTCTCTATGCCTATCTATCTATCTATCTATCATCTATCTATCTATCTATCTATCTATCTATCTATTATCTGTCTGTGTATCTATCATCTACCTATGTATCTATCATCTAATCTTCATGTCTGTCTAGATAGACAGTGTCTTAGTCAGGGTTTCTATTCCTGCACAAACAACATAACCAAGAATCAAGTTGGGAAGGAAAGGGTTTATTCAGCTTACACTTCCATACAGCTGTTCATCACTAAAGAAAGTCAGGACAGGAACTCAAGCAGGTCAGGAAGCAGGAGCTGATGCAGAGGCCATGGAGAGATGTTCATTACTAGCTTGCCTCCCCTGGCTTGCTTAGCCTGGTCTCTTATAGAACCCAAGACTACCAGCCCAGAGATGGTCCCACCCACAAGGGGCCCTTCGCCCTTGATCACTAATTGAGAAAATGCCCCACAGCTGAATCTCATGGAGGCACTTCCCCAAATGAAGCTCCTTTCTCTGTGATAACTCCAGCCTGTGTCAAGTTGACACAAAACTAACCAGTACAGACAGCAATAATCCATTCTCTATCTATCTATCCAACTGTCATCTACCTATCTGTATATCTATCATCTGTCTATCCCTCTGTCACCTACTTGTCTATCATCTACCTGTCTAATATATCTATCTGTCATGGATCCATCTATCCATCTATCTGTATAGTATTCATCTATCATCTATCTATGTCTATCTATTAATCATCTATCCATCTACCTATTATCTATTTATCTATTGTGTGTCTGTGTACCTAACTATTATCTTTCTATCTGTCTGTCTCTCTGTCTGTCTGTCTGTCTATTATATATATATATATATATATATATATATATATATATATATATAAACATCTGCCATCTATAGGAAGAGATTTAATGTGAAATATTGGCTATCTTGAAGGTTAGAAATCTCACCATCAGCTGTCTGTAAGCTAAAGATTCAGAAGCTGGCTGCTGTTGCTGTCACAGCCCACATCTGAAGACCCAAGAACCAGACAACCCAACCACACAACCACACAGTCATATATATGCACTGACTTTGCTAGGGTATTTCTCTTTATAGTCCTGAATTTTGCTATTGCTGAGTCCTGTATATTGTCGAACATAAGGACAGGGTGAAAGGCAAGAAGATCACAGGATAGCTTCCTATGGCCTTCAGATTTTAGACTTTCTTAACATTTTCTAACAGTGTAGAATTGGGGGCTGGTGAGATGGTTCAGCAGTTAAGGGCACTGACTGCTCTTCTGAAGATCCTGAGTTCAAATCCCAGCAACCATGTGGTGGCTCACAACCATCTGTAACGAGATCTGACACCCTCTTCTAGTGTATCTGGAGACAGCTACAGTGTACTTACATATAACAATAAATCTTTGGGCTGGAACAAGCTGGGCTGGAGCAGGGCCGGATGAGCAGAGGTTCTGAGCTCAATTCCCATCAACCACACGATGGCTCACAACCACCTGTACAGCTCCAGTGTATTCATATACATAAAATAAATAAATAAATAAATAAATAAGTCTTTAAAACAAAGCAAAACAGTGTAGCATTGGTAAAAAGCCAGTGTTTGATACCAACTACACTGACTGGTGGCAGAGTGTGCAGAACATGCCTTATGCACATGGCTGGAGTGAGGCGGTGTCCTCGGTTGTGATGGAGGAACTGTGCACTGAGAACAGTTGGTAGCAATGGTAGAGTATGTTGCCATCTTCTGGTGAGACTGAGCCACTCCTTTGTTGCTGTCACTGGAAGGTCTGAGGATAGAATGTGTGTGGCTGGCTTTTAGTGTGCACACACCCATGCAAGTGCCTGTGGGGAGTCATAGGTTGGCACCAGGCATTTTCTATCACTCTCTACCTTATTTTGTTGACACTGGGTCTCTCACAGAACCTGGGACTCTATGTTTCTGCCAGTCTGTCTGGTCAGTCAGCCTCTAGAACCTGCTTGTTGCCATGCCCACCCTTCCATCAGGATTGCAGACACATGCTAACCCATCAAGCACCTTCCTCCCTGTCAGCTTCCCCAACCAATAGCAATAGACTTTGTGACTGTGGTTAAAAGCCCCATCTTTACATCCTAGGATCAAATGGAAACCCAGTCCTCCATCGGAGGCATCTGAATCATCTCAAAGTTTTCTACCCAAGTTCTCTGCCCCCACACTTTGCTTCATACAACTAATTCCAAGGTTTATGGAGTCTGTGCAGTTGCCATCTCATGGAAAAGACTTGACTTGCTCGCCTCTTCAAGCCTCTGGTCTTTCCTAGTGTCAAAGTTCATTTCAGAGAGCTAATGTTTTCCCTGTGGGCTATACACACAAGGCCAGAGAGGTGCCAGCTCTGAAGCATCATCAAATAGATCCTTCATCATCCATGATGTCCGGTGGGGACATAGTCACACATGTCTCTGTGCCTTTTCACAGATGATCCCCCTGACATTGGGGCTGTCTTGACTTCACTCTCTCTTTGTGTTGCAACATCCACAAAGCTTCACTTTCTGACTGGCAGAGCCAAACTGGTTACGGAAAAGAATAGATATGAAATCCAGATGGCCACCAACTAGCCCACTAAGCTCATTTTGAATAACACAGTACAGCGGCCAGATTTTTGAAGACTCGCTGAGCCCTATGATGCCTAGGACACACGAGGGTCCTTTACTTGGATTTTTTTTTTGTCTCTTGAATGTTTTAGACATATCCATCATGGTAAAATGCTTTTCCAACAAAGGTGTTTCCCCATGGCCTTGCAGCAAGAAATTGCTTCTCCTTTCTTATCCCTTCTGGCCTGTTGCATGCTTGCTGGTCCTTTTCCAGGAGGAAATCTGCCTGAGATTAGCTCTTCCTCTTCTGCAATTGTGCTCTTGGACCTTCTTTATAATCTCTGTCTTTCCGCTCCACACCATCCCCTTGTCCTTCCACCGATGCAGATGCACAGACTCCTTTGTGGCTATGCTTTCCTGGCGTAGCTCAGTCATTTCCTTACTGTCATTAAGATGGTCACAAATATTTTTGGTGTCATGATTCAGAAATGCACTAAAGCCCTGTAAGATAAAGGCCTGGAAGATGGCTTAGTCAATGAACCACTTCTCACACAAGGTTGATGGCCTAACTTCAATCTGCAGGACCCAGTAGAAAGTCTAACATATATAATCCCAGCCCTGGGGACTTGGAGATATCCAGATCCTGGGAATACACTGGCCAGCCAGGCTAGCCTGACCAACAAATAGAAGGTCTTGGTTAGAGAACTTAAAAACTAAAGTGGATGGCTTTAAAGAGTGACTTTGAAGTTGTTCTGTTCTCTGGCCTCTGCATAAGCATACACGTGCGCACGCGCACACAGACACAGACACAGACACACACACACACACACACACACACACATGAGTGCACACACACACAAAGAATTCATACCCTATTTAAAAAAGGATAATATTTATGTGTGTGCCTGTGACCCTTCACGTTATTAGGTTGTATGTCAACTAAACCAATGGTTACTCTATATCAGATGGCATGGGAAACGTTTTCCATAATTTAATTGTAATATGAATCCATGGTGAGTTCAGCAGGTTGTCACTCCACGTGATAAATAAAGGAACAAAGGATCGGAAGCTAGAAGTAATAATAATTCCCTGGTCACTTAGGAGAGAATGCAGAAATACCTTAGCCCAAACTCCATTTTCCTGTCTTACCGTGACATCATCTTTTAACTAGAGAGTCACATTTATAATACACTATTGGAATAAACCCAAAGACATAATATATCATTTGCTAATGTGTCCTCAAAATATGGTGATTATAAACTGTCACTGGCCAGGATGTTTGTTGGTCCTAATGAGAGCCTGTGTCTTTGATGTGCCCGTGACAGCGGTGCCTAGGTCAGATGACTAAGCATGACACATGACTGGCCTGACAAGTGTCTTTCTTGGGTAGGCTTTTCTTGTAATTCTAAAGTGTCATGACCACACGCAACTTGGAGAGGAAAGGAGTCGTTGCATGTTATACTTCCAGACACCAGTCCATCCCCGAGGGCAGTCAAGGCAGGAGCTCAAGCACCTCAGGAGGCAGGCACTGGAGGGAGACCATGAGGGCACACTACTTATTGGCTTGTTCTTCACAAGTTGCTCAATCTGCTTTCTTACACCATCCAGGATGCCCTGCCCAGTGGTGACAACCACCCACATGGGCTGGGTCCTTCCACATCAATCGTTAGCCATTAACTCCCCCACCCCTTCAGACTTGTCTACAGGCCAGTCCAAGGGGACATTTTTTTCAATTAAAATGTTTTTCTCTTTCCAAATGACACTAGCTTGTGTTGAGTAAATAAAACACAAGCCAGCACAACAAGAAAAGGGAGGTTTTAATATGGTGGATTTTTTCAGATAGCTCAAACTTAAATGTGGACAACATGTTGAATAGAAGGTGACTGGCCACCCAAGATTTCCTGAGATTGTGTCTCACTATAAAGGTATCATGACATCACCTGCTTGCTTTCTGGTTTCCTGCCCTGCTCCATTCATGCAATGTGAAACAACTGTGAGGACAGAAGAAACACAGACCATGACCATAGATAGGAAAGAGTGCTAGGAGCATTCTCTCTTAAATATTATCTTCAAGCACAATCTTTCTGCACAGCGGAGTCTCCTACTCTTGATTAACTCCACCTCGACACCTTTGCCTTTAATTTGGACTTAATTAGCCTCAGAGTGTAATGTAAAGGATTTCCTTTAACACCGCTAATTCACAGCTTCTTCATTCTGCAGTTTAGTGTGACTTCCTATTCTCCCCAGTTCCTATGCTCTCCTTTCCTGTTTACAGTGCAAAGATGAGACCACTTTGGGACCTCACCTCTGTTAGAAATCACTCCTTTTAAAAACAATTTATTTTAGTGTGTGTGTGTGTGTGTGTGTGTGTGTGTGTGTGTGTGTGTGTTTGCACATTTGCATGTATGTACAATCAGAGGCCAGAGAGACTGTCAGATCCCCCTTGGAACTGGACTTACAGGTGCTCGTAAGCTATTCTGCATGGGTGCTGAGGACAGAACTCAGGCCTTTTGCAAGAATAGCAAATGCTCTTAACTGATGCACTCTCTCACTGAAGCCCGAGAGACCCCTCTTACATATGAACATTAAGTGCAGAAAAGCCCATACCCAAAAGAAAGATCTTAGTCATAAAGAATTTGAAATGCATTTTGCAAGCCACTCATTAAGCAAAAACACAATAAAATCTGTTCAAATTAAAGAAAAACTAAAGGTATATAAAACTAAAAAAGACATAGCACATATTATGTGTTTCCCTATTATGATTTTAAACTCATTTTTTATTGAAAACATTTTTTCATATGATGTATCCTCCCCCCCACCCAACTCCTTGAAGTATCCTTTATTTGATTTTGTGTTCCCATCTCCTGAGAGATGATCTATAAGAGACACTAGTATCCTTACCTTTGGCTATCAGACTACTGGGACAAAGGGCCCCAGGAATTAAATTTCTCCAGGACTCTCATACTGGAGGAAAAGAAAGATTGGACCCCTGGGGCTAACCAGAGCAGGAACTTCCCTCCCTGGAAGAGATTTCAGACAATTCTGACAACGTATCTAACCCCATTGCAGATGTAGTTGTAGCTAAGACAAGATGGATCCATGTGGGGCCGGACTATGTCTGGAGTAGAACCTTATAACTAGACATACCTCTCGCTGTACCATATCTGCATCAAGATGGATTTTGGCCTGGGTGAGTGTTACTTGGCCCTCTGTATTTATTCCTCTTTCCCAATATGGTCACAGCGAATAAACTTTTCTCTGTTTTTCAGTATTGTTTGTCTCCTCGATTAATGAATTTAGCATAGGTGGCTGAGCCTGGCTTATTAGACTTCCAAAATTCTAAATTCTCAATTAATATGCAACAGATTTTACCACAATAATGCTCTAAAATTCTCATCAAATCATGAATTCACGTATATTATTAAATAAATTATAGGAAGGCTCTAGAGAAATGGCTCAGCAGTAAAGAAAACTTGCTGCTCTTCCAGTGGACAGGAGTTCTGTTCCCAGCACCAGTAACAAGCAGCTCACAGCTACCAGTAACTCCAGGTTCAGGGAATCTGGCGCCCCCTTCTGGCCTCCTCAGGTACCTGAACTCACATGCCCAACAAGTTTAAATTAAATACATTATCATTTTCTTTCAGAGACTGTATTTAATGCTGATATATGATACATAAATTATTTTGATAAAAGCCAGTTTGGAATAAATAATAGCAAGTTAATATGTGCACTACAGACTACATGAGAATATTTCAGTGCCAGATGAAAACTCTATATGATCTGTACACATTGCATCAGCGGAGCTTGGTAACCATAAATATACACTGTATGTGATTAAAAAACACTCCCCGAAAAATGGCATTCTACTGTATACCCAGAGCTTCTGGTTATACCGTTGTCTACTGTGATCTGTGCTGAAGTTATCTGTTGAGGGTGTAAACAAAGTAAGAGAAAATGAGTCTTTCACGTGACTAAAGACAATGACTCCAGACCTAGCAAGTTTTCTGCTTTCAAAAATTTTGATGACCTGTGAGTGTCATGATAGGGAAAATATGGATGGAAGAAAACCAGGAAAATTTAGAGCCGTATATATCTTGTAATGTAACAACTCCATTTTAACTCTTAGAATGCATTCTATTTATAACAAAAATTGTACATCAGGTTGAAAACAAAACTGGGACTATTTTGTTTGCAGGAAATGTATCTGAGCTCGTATCAGGCACTCAGAAGCTGGGTTTGTGATGGTTTGTATATACTTGGCTCAGGGAGCAGCATTATTTGGAGGTGTGGCCTTGTTGGAGTAGCTGTGTCACTGTGGGCATGGGCTTACGACCTTCATCCTAGCTGTCTGGAAGTCAGTCTTCTACTAACAACCTTCAGATGAAGATGTAGAACTCTCAGCTCCTCCTGCATCATGTCTGCCTGGAAGCTGCCATGCTCCTGCCTTGATGATAATGGACTGAACCTCTGAACCTGTAAGCCAGCTCCAATTAAATGTTTTCCTTTATAAGACTTGCATTGGTCATGGTGTCTGTTCACAGCAATGAAACCCTAACTAAGACAGGGTCTTTTGTTGTTGTTGTTGTTTGTTTGTTTTTGTTTTTATTTTTGTGGAAAGGCATCAGTTCCTCACTTGAGCCTCCATGGTCACACCAGGGAATAGAAGCCTGACACCTGAGTCTTCACTCTCTCTCCATCTCCTTTTATCTTGGCTCAGTTTCCTGTTTACCAGCACAGTGCAGGGTAATCATCAAGGAATGTCTATCTGAGATTTATCTCATGCTCATTGTACTGGCTAGTTTTGTGTCAACTTGACACAGCTGGAGTTATCACACAGAAAGGAGCTTCAGTTGAGGAAATGACTCCATGAGATCCAGCTGCAAGGCATTTTCTCAATTAGTGATCAAGGTGGGAGGATCCCTTGTGGGTGGTGCCATCTCTGGGCTGGTAGTCTTGGTTCTATAAGACAACAGGCTGAGCAAGCCAGAAGAGGCAAGCCAGTAAAGAACATCCCTCCATGGCCTTTGCATCAGCTCCTGCTTCCTGACCTGCTTGAGTTCCAGGCCTGACTTCCTTTGGTGATCAACAGCAATGTGGAAGTGTAAGCTGAATAAATCCTTTCCTCCCCAACTCGCTTCTTGGTCATGATGTTTTGTCCAGGAATAGAAACACTGACTAAGACACTCCTTCAAAGCCTGAGGCTCAGAAATAAGTTACTGTCCTTAACCTTTTCCTGGAAACCACCTTAGATTCCAGAAACAACAGAACATATCCATACCCATAAAGTGTGTTTGTGACAAGGGACTGGATTTACCTCCAAGTTCAGGTAAGCCTGCAAGGCAAGTACTTCCAGAAAGGGCTATCTAGAACAGAGCTGCTACACCTCGTAGGAACTGGATTGGCCCACCTTCCTGTGGTGGCTTGACTAACAGCTTAATGATTTATTGGACCACCTTGGTCCTGAGTAGAGACAATAATGAGTCATACTACACCCTGATCAGGACTACTTACATATGAGTGCCTCTAGCCAGCTGCCTCCATTCTCCCTATATTGAAATTAAAGCTTCCAGCAGCACCTGAAAGGTGGACTCAGGGTCACTGGTCCTGCTAAGGAGTTCTTCCCGATGTGGACACACTGATTATGCCCCCTCTCTGCTTTTTCACCATTCAGTCAGTCACCTTGTTAACTGTTGTCGCTAGTTCCTCTGGTCGTCGGAGTCTTATGAGGCCTTCTCCACCAGTGATGTAATGTTAATGGGTCCAGTCTTGTGAAGGGAGCAAGTGACTGCTGAACACTCAGCCTTACATAGGTCCTCTCTATGACCTATCTGAGTCTCTGAAAACATCAAGGAAGCAACAAACGTAAAAACCAGAAATGGGAAGGCACGGTGCTAAAGGCTTTCTTCTGATAAGACACTGCTCTTGCACCCAAGGGCTCTGTTCTTTTTAAGGCATTCTTTCTCCTTATCTTCCAAGAGCATCCTTCTGGGGCCTTTTCTCTGGTTGCTAACTTTTCCTATCTTTCACCTGCCTTTACCTAACTGTTAAATATGAATGCTTCTTAAAGTTCAAGAGACCATCTCAACACCATCTCTTCGAGAACTCCAAAGTACAAACAACAACAACCTACTTTCCCAGAGACCTAAAGGGATTCATGTGCACAGCCTACCACTTCCCCTTAGACATATGCACAGCCCATCACTTCTCTTTAGAAATCTAGACATCCCATTCAGCTCTGAGCTAAAATCTTTCTTTGAACATCTCCCTCCTGCCAGACACTTTGAAGAAGGCCTGTTCCAGTCTCAGGTGACCTCCACCCTCACCTGCCCAGGCATTCCTCTGGATACTCTTCATACAGGCAGCGTGCTAGTTATTCTTTCAACCCTATCCAACCTCAGCAGCACCTACTCAGTGCAGCTCCTAAATGTTCCTTAAATCTGGGAGTTTTCTACAGCTCTACTGCCACAGTTTTAGAAATCCCACTTCAGTCAAGCAGGGACCCCTTTGTAACAGGTTTCCATTCTAGGGGTAGAACCAAATCTCTCTGGATGAACCTGTGCCTTCTCCCCCACACCCATTCATTCTCTCCATATCTCTGCCCCTATTTACTATTTCTTATAGGATTCAAGGTCAAATTAATACTTCTAAATGCATTTTGAAACTCTCTGGCAAGTAAGAGACACGTCTAAAGGCAAACAAAAACATAAATGAATACAAAAGCAAGACATAATCACAAATAACAAACTAAGCCACAGAATCAGGATTAAAAATAAAAACTCTGAAATTCAGGTCATTTAAGAACAAAATGCTGGGAGTTGCTCAGGAACAAATAAACACTCAATTCCCAACCCTAATAAACACTGAATTCCCTTGTAGAATTTTACAAGAGAAATCAAGAGACAAAAACCTAACACTAGGCCCCTAGCACACTTAAGTGGGAAACTCATATAAAAAAGCTGTAATGTTTAAAAGGATTCCACTTTGGTGAAAGGATTCATTTTTTAAAAAGAAAAAGCTTCGGGTAGACAGAGAGTGGAGGAAGGGATGTGTCCGTCCGTTGCCACAGCTCAGGACTTCTGAAGGCATGTTTACCTGGAGAATTGGCAGTCATTGCCTGTCCCCAGGCAAGTATGGGCTTGAATTTACACCACTTGTGGAGAAACTCTAATCCGTAACTAAGGGTTCCATCCCAAGACAGAAGTGTATTCATTGCCCAGCACAGAGAAATACGCAAGTCTGATCAAGGAGACAATAGTTCAGTCCTGCCTCTCAAAGTTCCCATGGATTAGGGCTGGCGAGAGAGTTTACTCTGTTCACACAGCAGGAACTGGCTGCTATCCAAAGGTGCACATAATACACACAACTGGGCTTGGTGCTGTACACCTACAATCCTGTCACTTAGAATGTAGAGGATTACATGTTCAAAGTCACCATCAGCTACAAGCCAAATCAAAGTAGCCCGTCCTACATACGATGCTTGCTTTAAAAAAGAAGTCCTATAGGTTATCTCCAGCCAAATATAAATTCATAATAAAAGCATTACTTAGTATGTGTAAGAGTGAATGAAATTTAATTGAAAATAAAAATACAATAAAAATATTAAAGATTTTAAGGATTGGACTAATCAGAGCCAAAAATAGTAAGTAATTAGGTAAAATAGTTAAAGAAATAACAAAAATTGGATAGGGAATAAATGACTTGTAAATATAACCTATTGCACATTAATGAGATTTCTTCTTGAATAAGTAAAATACCTATGATTTTTTACTATTCTATTATATAATATGATTAATGTAATATAGTATTACTATGCTGTATTAACTATAATGCATAAAATGCTATCTAACAGACCTGCAGAGAACTAGATGTCAACTCTGAGTGGAAGTCAGAGCAGAATGGGGTGCAGAATAAAAGCTGTGTTTATGAAAATTGTGGCCACTCCTGCACTGGACCTGTTTTTCATGGGCCCACCCTAAATAACAATATTTGGGTCTGGATATTATGGCTCAGTCTTTAAAAAAACACTTCTCTTACAGAGGACACAAGTTCAGTTCCCAGTACCCATGTCATGTAAATCACAACCACGTATAACTCCAACTCCAGGGGATCTTCTGCCCTCTTCTTACCTCCACAGAAACTACACCCACGCGTGCACACACACATGCACATATGCACGCACATGCAAACAGTGATTCCAAGGAAGATGAGAACTAAAGGCAGTAGGAATAGTTATCACTCCATTTGTCAATTTTCCATGGTCTGGAGTCAACTCGATCAACAACTCAACAAACCTCTTCTAGACCCTGACCAGAGAACTTTACAGTTGGACTGAACTTGCCGGGTGACAACCATTAAAGCAAATATCGCCACCACAATGGTGTTTTCCCCGGAGGCTTTGACTGTATCTATGTATGGACATCAATCACATTTGTGCCTGCCAGGGCCTCTGAAACTGGAGTTACAGATGGTTGGGAGCTACCATATGGGTGCTAGGAAGTGAGCCTGGTTCCCTGCAACGGCAACAAGTGCTTTTAACTGTTTAGCTATCTCTCCAGCTCCCCATAAAGGTAAATTGGTTATCTTCATTACAGTGACCATTAGATCCATATAATTTTAGTTATTCCTTGTATCTCATTAAATTTAAAGAAAACATCCCCAGAGTTGATATTTATCCCAAAGATCGCTGACATACAATAAAATAGAATCTAGGAAAGACATGTGTCTGCCGGAGAGAGTCCCTCAACTTTCCTTGTCTCCTGGAGATGACGGTTGTAAACAAGGCTTCTGTGAAATTCCCACTGGGCAGGCTGCATTCCCACTGTGGAGAGCCTGTGTCCAGCTCTATAGACCAACAGTCCCAGCAGATGTTAATGTGCAGGTTAATGCAGTCAGCTGAGCTATCTGTGACCAGCATGCAGGAAGAAAGACATTTTCCAAAGGAAAACACAAAGTACTACACAAATTCCCAGCCATAAAGTTCTATAAAACATGAGCCGTACCTAAACTCTTCTAAAATTAGAACTTTACTTAAAATATGATTGTAAATTTCAGAAACGGCTACCTTCTTTCTATCCTAACGTCCCCTCATGTAAGATCACTCTCTGATCTTTACTAAGGACTTTCTTCTCTGGAGAAGAATAAAGCAACAGCAACAACAACAAAAACTGCCTCTGAAAGAGGAAGAAGGTGAGAAGGAAGTAGAGGAGGAGTAGAGGAAGAGGAAGAAAAAGAGGAGAAAACAGAAGAAAAATGCACTCTAAATTCCCGGGATTCCTTGAATTTGCAGATGATCCAAGAAGATGGAGATTATAGCAATGCCCTTCTAATTAATGAACACAGTAATTTTTTTTTTCATTTTTCTGGATTTCCTTTACCAACATTTTATTTCAAATGTATACATTTCAATTGTATAAGCCGAATCTCAATAAATTTCAAATGTAAAAATATTCAAATTTTTGACAAATTTATTACTGGCTATTTTTTTTACAGATACTGTGATGATTTTCTTAATTTCCTTCTTTTTTTGGATTATTTATATTTACATATAGAAAACTGCTGTTTTTTGCATGTTGATTTTTTTCTCTTTTTTGTTTTTTATTTAAACAATTTTATTATTAGATATTTTCTTCATTTACAATTCAAATGCTTTCCCAAAAGTCCCTTATACCCTCTCCCCGCCTGGCTCCCCAACCGACCCACTCCTGCTTCCTGGCCCTGACATTCCCCTGTACTGGGGCATATAATCTTGGCAAGATGAAGGGCCTCTCCTCCCAGTGATGGCCGATTAGGCCATCTTTTGCTACATATGCAGCTAGAGACATGAGCTCAGGGGGTACTGGTTAGTTCATATTGTTGTTCCACCTATAGGGTTGCAGACCCCATCAGCTCCTTGGGTACTTTCTCTAGCTCCTCCACTGGGGGGACCTGTGTTCCATCCAATAGATGATTGTGAGCATCCACTTCTGTATTTGCCAGGCACTGGCATAGCCTCACAAGCGACAGCTATATCAGGGCCATGTCAGCAAAATCTTGCTGGCATCTGCAATAGTGTCTGGGTTTGGTGGCTGATTATGAGATGGATCCCTGGGTGGGGCAGTCTCTGCATGGTCCTTCCTTTCCTCTCAGCTCCAAACTTTGTTTCTGTAACTCCTTCCATGGGTATTTTGTTCCCTGTTCTAAGGAGGAATGAAGTATCCACATTTTGGTCTTCCTTATTCTTGAGTTTCATATGTGTTACAAATTGTATCTTGGGTATTCTAAGTTTCTGGACTAATATCCACTGATCAGTGAGTGCTTATCATGTGAGTTCTTTTGTGATTGTGTTACCTCACTAAGGATGATGCCCTCCAGATCCATCATTTGCCTAAGAATTTCATAAATTCATTGTTTTTAATAGCTGAGTAGTACTCCATTGTATAAATGTACCACAGTTTCGGTATCCATTCCTCTGCTGAGGGACATCTGGGTTCTTTCTAGCTTCTGGCTATTATAAATAAGGCTTCTATGAACATAGTGGAGCATGAGTCTTTCTTACCAGTTGGAACATCTTCTGGATATATACCCAGGAGAGGTACTGCTGGATCCTCCGGTAGTACTATGTCCAATTTTCTGAGGAACCGCCAGACTGATTTCCAGAGTGGTTGTACAAGCTTGCAATCCCACCAACAATGGAGGAGTGTTCCTCTTTCTCCACATCCTTGCCAGCATCTGCTGTCACCTGAATTTTTTATCTTAGCCATTATGACTGGTGTGAGGTGGAATCTCAGGGTTGTTTTGATTTGCATTTCCCTGATGATTTAGGATATTGAACACTTTTTCAGTTGCTTCTCAGCTATTCAGTATTCCTCAGTTGAGAATTCTTTGTTTAGCTCTGTGCCACATTTTTTAATGGGGTTATTTGGTTTTCTGGAGTCCAGCTTCTTGAGGTCTTTATATATATTGGATATTAGTCCCCTATCAGATTTAAGATTGGTAAAAATCCTTTCCCAATCTGTTGGTGACCTTTTTGTCTTATTGACCATTTCTTTTGCCTTGCAGAAGCTTTGCAATTTTATGAGGTCCCATTAGTTGATTCTCAATCTTACAACACAAGCCATTGCTGTCCTGTTCAGGAATTTTTTCCCTGTGCGCATATCTTCGAGGCTTTGCCCCACTTTCTCCTCTATAAGTTTCAGTGTCTCTGGTTTTATGTGGAGTTCCTTGATCTACTTAGACTTGAGCTTTGTACAAGGAGATAAGAATGGATCAATTCACATTCTTCTACATGATAACCTCCAGTTGTGCCAGCACCATTTGTTGAAAATGCTGTCTTTTTTCCACTGGATGGTTTTAGCTCCCTTGTCAAAGATAAAGTGACCATAGGTGTGTGGGTTCATTTCTGGGTCTTCAATTCTATTCCATTGATCTGTCTGTCGCTGTACCAGTACCATGCAGTTTTTTTTTAAATCACAATTGCTCTGTACTACAGCTTGTGGTCAGGCTTGGTGATTCCTCCAGAGGTTCTTTTATTGTTGAGAATATTTTTTGCTATCCTAGGTTTTTTGTTATTCCAGATGAATTTGCAGATTGCACTTTCTAATTCGTTGAAGAATTGAGTTGTAATTTTGATGGGGATTGCATTGAATCTGTAGATTGCTTTTGGCAAGATAGCCATTTTTACTATATTGATCCTGCCAATCCATCTTCTGAGATCTTTGATTTCTTTCTTTAGAGACTTGAAGTTCTTGTCATACAGATCTTTCACTTCCTTAGTTAGGGTCACACCAAGGTATTTTATATTATTTGTGACTATTGTGAAAGGTGTTGTTTCCCTAATTACTCTCTCAGCCTGTTTATCCTTTGTGTAGAGAAAGGCCACTGATTTGTTCAAGTTAATTTTATATCCAGATACTTTGCTGAAGTTGTTTTTCAGGTTTAGGAGTTCTCTGGTGGAATTTTTAGGGTCACTTAATTATACTATCCTATCACCTGCAAATAGTGATATTTTGACTTCTTCCTTTCCAATCTGAACCCTTTGATCTCCTTTTGTTGTCTAATTGCTCTGGCTAGGACTTCAAGTACAACACTGAATATGTAGGGAGAGAGTGGGTAGCCTTGTCTAGTCCCTGATTTTAGTGGGATTGTTTCAAGTTTTGCTCCATTTAGTTTAATGTTGGCTACTGGTTTGCTCTATATTGCTCTTATTATGTTTAGGTATGGGACTTGAATTCCTGATCTTTCCAAGACTTTTTATCATGAACGGGTGCTGGATTTTGTCAAATGCTTTCTAAGCATCTAATGAAATGATCATATGTTTTTTTTTTCTTGGAGTTTGTTTATATAGTGGATTATGTTGATGGATTTCCGTATATTGAACCATCCCTGCAGCCATGGGATGAAGCCTACTTGGTCAGGATGGATGATTGTTTTAATGTGTTCTTGGATTCAGTTTGTGAAAATTTTATTGAGTATTTTTGCATCAATATTCATAAGGGAAATTAGTCTGAAGTTCTCTTTCTTTGTTGGGTCTTTGTGTGGGTTTGGTATCAGTATAATTGTGGCTTCATAGAATGAATTTGGTAGGGTACCTTCTGTTTCTATTTTGTGGAATAGTTTGAGGAGTATTGGTATTAGGTCTTCTTTGAAGGTCTGGTAGAACTCTGTACTAAACCCATCTGGTCCTGGGCTTTTTTGGGTTGGGAGGCTATTAATGACTGCTTCTATTTCTTTAGGGGATATGGGACTGTTTATATTGTTTATCTAATCCTGATTTAACCTTGGTACCTGGTATCTATCTAGAAATTTGTCCATTTCATCCAGATATTCTTTTATTTTCTATTATTTATGTTGTTATTGAAGATCTTTAGTCCATGGTGATCTGATGGGATACATGGGATTATTTCAGTATTTTTGTATCTGTTGAGACCTGATTTGTGACCAATTATATGGTCGTTTTTGGAGAAGGTACGATGATATCCTTTTGTTTTAGGATAAAATGTTCTATAGATATCTGTTAAATCCATTTGTTTCATAACTTCTGTTAGTTTTACTGTATCTCTGTTTAGTTTCTGTTTCCATGATCTGTCCATTGATGAGAGTGGGGTGTTGAAGTCTCCCACTATTGTTGTGTGTGGTACAATGTGTGCTTTGAGCTTTAGTAAAGTTTCTGTTATGAATGTGGGTGCCCTTGCATCAGGAGCATAGATGTTCAGAATTGAGAATTCATCTTGGTAGATTTTTCAGGCTCATACATTTAAATGCTTAGTTAACACTTAAGAAGGAATAGGAGGTGTAGCCTGGCTGGAGTACAAGTGGGCTTTTTGGAGGAATTATGTCACTGGAAGTGTGCTTTTGAGTTTGAAAAGCTCAAGGCAGTCTTCTCCCTCTCCCTCTCCCCCTCTCCCTCTCCCCCTCTCCCTCTCCTTCTCCCCCTTCTCCCCCTCCCCCTTCTCCCCTCCCCCTTCCCCTCCCCCTCTCCCTCCCCCCTCTCCCCTCCCCCCTCTCCCCTCTCATCTCTCCCCTCTCTTCTCTTCTCCTGCAGCCTGCTGATCCAGATCTAGATGTAGAACTGTCAGCTACTTCTCCAGCACCAAGTCTGCCTACACTCTGCCGAGCTCCTCACTGTGGTGATAAGGGACTAAATCTCTGACACTGGAAGCCTTCCCCAGTTAACTGCCTTCTTTTATAGGAACGCATACTGACTCTTCACCGCAGTAGAACACTGACTAAGATGCACAGTATAAAGCTGGGAGGTGCAAATTGTCCTATATACAGTGGTCACAGAGGATCGGGGCAAGAGCATGGCGAGGGGCAGCCATTGAGGCACTGACTTCTGGTAAAAGCCTAAATGAAGACAGCAAGCAATTCCTAGAATCTTTGAGACAAGAGTACTCACCCATATTCATTTTATGACTCATGGAGAACACAAGTCTAAGTAAGGACCCAAGCTGGGAAGCAATGAAAAGCAAAAAGGCAGACCTGACACGTCTGTAAAGAAAAAAAAAATCAACTTCCTGTTATGACAGGGTAAGTCACGGGACCTGAAAAGTCACACAGACACAAACACTTACTTGTGTGGGTCTGTGCCAGGGAAAAATACAAATCCTTACAAAGCAACTTATAAGTAGGGGTAAGAGGCAAAGCTGGGGACAAGCTTTTTACACAAGTGAAATGGATCCCTAGGTCGCAGAAGGACAGAAAGCCAGCTTTTCTTCTGGTCTCCGACCATCTGTAAAAGTGAGAAAAAGTATTGGCAGAAAGTCTGGATAGCTGACCACAAAACAATGGCAGGAAGTCTCAGCCTCCATCCCAACCCTGAGACAGAATAAGCACCAGTCCCGCACAGACAAAAACAGAGTCCTCCCTTCCCCTTCCAGATCAGTCTGAATAGATCTTACCAGGTTAGGCATCCTTGAGTACAATTTACTTGACATTAAGTAGCCTTTGGTTATATAAAACGTGAGGTACCTACAGCAACTGAGGAACCCTGTCTTATGCTTAGACAGGTGGGGAGTGTTTCAACACACGTGTCTCTAGACACAGCAAGGTTTCCTGAGGTACTATCTCTGCATACATTGTCAGCAGGACTAGATCTCGAAGGGCACCTTTGAAACTCAAGCCCTCTTCTCTTTCAGGAGCAGTGGTGTGATTATTTACTGGAGAGCATAGAAATAGACATTGGCAAAAATATCATAAAAATGTGTCCTGTTTGCTCAAGAGATGCAAGTTTTCTGTAATTGTTCCATTTTCTTTGAGAGGGACAGCTGTGTATATTCTAATCTCTGGCTAATTTGTAGTTAACTTAAATCTATGAAAATTGATTTTTTAAAAAAAAAATGAGCAGAAATCACCACAGTTTTGGAGAATTAGGACTGCCAAGTGACTGGTCAGGTTGTCTTTACCCCACCCTTCTCAGGAATATGTCAACAGATTTCTGAAGGGTGACAGTTACCCCAGCTGACAACACTTCAGCACCCCAGAGTTCTTGCAAGGGTTCTCAAGAGTGCACACTACAGATTCCCAACCTAGAGATGAATTTTACTGGGTGGAAGTGACATTTGGCATCTCCTTTCCCTACTTTCAATGTCTCCTGACGCACAAAGGATCTACCCTGTCATGACCAAGGTAGGAAGGGCATTCACTCTAATTTTCCCAAGCCACAGGATCACAGCATCCCTGGCCAAGCACTAAAACACTGCTGTCATCTCACATTCCCATTCCCCCTACTTGTGCACGTAGAAATGATCTTGATTTCCCACATTTGACTCCCAAAGAAAAAGGTAACAAAATACCAAATAAACACATTTAAATACGTATGAATAAATGGAACAGATACACATTTCAAAATTAATACACCAGATACAGGGAGATATTACCTAGGAACTTTATTGTCTGTAATTGATAAACAAAAAATATTAGGTAAAGAGTGTAACTGAATATGGGTTTCTAAAAATCCCTCTCTGGATGCATGACATGGTTTTCAACATCAGAACACCATCTATAGCAGCATTGCACTCAGGTGAAGTTAGGTGCAGCAGCAGGGGTCTTGCTTTCTGCCTTTGCATGTAGATAGAGAACCCAGACTTAAGAAAATGCCCCTTTTCCCCAGACAGCTTTGGATGTGGCTGGAAAGAGGGCACTTAGCAACGAGGGAGGAAATGACGGGAAGGAAATAGTTTTGTGTCTGAGAGCCATGTGGAATTCCAAGATAAGAAAAACAGTTGCTAATTCGAGTATAAAAGCAGGAAACATGATACACTTACTTCCTTTTATGTAAACACAAGTATACGTGGGGTTGCGTGAAAAATTTTTTCTCTTGCTCAACCACGAAGGCATAGAATCAAACTGCTGGTTGTGGACACACTGGCTTCTTTTTCTTGTGGACATTATGGCTAATAACACCACGAGTTTAGGGAGTCCTTGGCCAGAAAACTTTTGGGGTAAGCTATCTTTGCCTTCACTGCTTTTAACTTAAGATGCACAGAAATTCTCTGCATGATTTATTACAACACTGGGAATCTATAAGACAGTGCTTGCCATAACTATCTGCTGATGGTTTTATGAATTTATGTCAAGAAATATACTCATAAAATGTCATCAGGATAAGCTACAGGAACATTAAAGATTAATCAGGCAGAAACAGCTTGGCTGGCATTTGCAAAACTGTTTAGAAAATGAGATTTTCTTTAAAGTGGAAATTTAAAAAAACAAATATGAAGTAGACATCATTGTTAAAAGAATATAACATGTGGGTTTTGTTGGAATGTTACATTTTATTTGTCTGAAGGTGATGGACTCCTGTGTCAAAGATACGGGCTACTGCTCCTTTCTCTTGGCATGTAGATATAGTTCGGTGAAAACCAAGAGGGTGCTACTGTATTGCTAAATATTTTATTTCATGAAGCCAAGGTATTCTGCAGAGGGTTTTGAAGTCTGTGTTTTTGTCAATGTTATTCTTTTTTAATTTTCAATGTGATTTTAAGCAACAAACCTATTGGTGGATGGCTTTAGAGTGTGTTGACACAGACAATGTGGAATTAAAATGAAATTATGGATCTATAAGAGAGGAAGAAGAAATAACATAGACTATTGCAATGCAAGCCTGTTCCAAAAAGAAGAGAAACAACACCTAAGCTTGCTTTGGCTGAGGCTACTCAGCTCGAGGTCTCAGAGCAGGGAGGGAGGTGCTGAGGTCAAAATCAGCATCCACTCCAGACCAGATTTAGGAGGCAGGCACTGGGATGTGCAAAGAGATTGCCATGTCTCTGTGGTTTGACGAAATGTATAAGTAAGGGGAACGATTTAAGTTAAAACCAGAAGGAACTTTAAAGGAGAACTGGAGTTTACTAAGAGATCTATACTCCATACTATGTGAAGGGTGGATACGTTTGTAATCATCTCAGAAAACTGTATCAGGCTCCCCGCTGTGCCTGGAAGCAGGGCTCTGGAAACTGTCTAGTAAATACTGACCAGTTACGGCAACCTGGCCCTGGCGATCTATGACCACAGGTATTTGCATGAAGAGAATTCACTAGTTCATTGATTTTTTTTATTAATTAATGTGCTTTCTTCAAGCTTTAAGAGATTTAGCATAATAAGCTTAGTGGAAAATACACTATTTCTGTCTCAAATAAGTCTCCAGCCAAGAGATAGGCAACTTTGAATTCTGAATGGGTCAGTGGTCTATTTGTGAAAGTATCATTTGCTGTCCTCATTTCTATTAAATGAGGAAAACAGCTAGGGAGCACCTAAGGAAATTGATCATCACCAAGCAATCGTCAATTATTCCAAAGCAAGTCATCCCCAGAGAAAAACTAACACAGGAAAGCCAGCTCTGACTTTTCAAACCATTCACGGTAATCTCCAGGTTCATATAGGGACAATAACTCATTGTTCACTCTCACTAAAGAAATCTTACGCTCTGAGTTCATTGCTTCAGCCTAGCATTGAGGTGCCTTAGTAAGGAAACCCACCTGTGCTTAGGAAGGAATTCCAGCTTCCTGGGTCAGAGATCCCCGCTGCTTCTCCTTGCTCTCGCAGGAAGACTTGGTTAGGAGAAAACCAGAGCAGAAACGGTGAACCAAAAATACGTTTGATGTTTTGTGTGAGACAGGTCAAAGATAGCATTCTCATTTCTGGGGTAAAATCATGACGTATAAATTGTAATTATAACTTTAGTGTATGAAATATAAATATTTTCTGACATAAATGTCAGTCATTTTATTTCCATTCTGTTTTGCATCAAAGCTGATATCTGTCTTGATCATCTGTCCCCTCAAAATATTACTTTAGAAATCATGCACAGTGCGATGGAGTCTGCTTCCTAAAGGACTCTTTTTGTGTTGCTCTTTGAATTAAGAGAATTAAACCAAAACAAAACATACATGGCGTAGACCATAAGGACTCATTGGAACTTCTCAAGCTTAACATATTGATATGCATAAAAAATTCAAAATATAACTTTATGGTTTACTTTAGGAATGCAAAAATAATAAGAAATGATACTCAGTTATCACAAAGGATGATAGCCTGAATTTTTTTCAAAGCGATCATTCAGTCAGACCTACTAAACACTGTGCAAGTGTTAAGGCCGTCAGTGATAGCCAGTAGCTGCAGTGGCCTGAGAGCACAATGCAGATAACGTTTCCTTGCTCCTCCAGTTCTCTGTAACGCATGTCCCTCCTTTGAAAACCATCCCAGAAAGGCAGCAGGAAACAGAGACCCTCAAAGTTTTATGGAACTCACATGTTTTCTTGGTCCTTGCAAGTCCACACAAGACACTTCTGCTATCTTATTGCTGTCTTGTTATTGTTGCTGTTTTTCTAACAGTACTGCTAGCACTGGCAAAAACTGGGGTATTTTGTGATGTATGGGCTTGCATTGGTTCATCTAATTGATCTCCCCCTCCCCCAAAATATTATTTGTCGTTAGAAAGGATTGCATTCTGGGAGGTGATTATGCGTTTCTCCATATGTGAATAGAAGCCTATAAATAAATCAATAAGAGGTATCAATAACTCCTCCTTTGTCTTATAATATGATTATATTACACAAAGTTACCAAGAAGGAGAATATGCCATAGAAGTTAAAATATGATAAAATGCTCCCTGAATCCTTTTTAGAAAAAAATGGGTTATTACCTATTCCTAGGAAACCCAATAGCCTCCAAATGAACGGCCCTTCTCTGGATGACACTCTGCTCATTCATTTCCGACTATTAACAGCCTTCTTGGCTTCATTCGTTTATTCTGAAGCTGTGGCTGACCTTATCAGGCAATGTATAAGGTAATGGGTGTGGGACATTGTCTGAGAGTTTGGGCACTCGGGAAAACTGTTATCAGCCACTAGGGCATGTGTGCAAAGACTCAAACAGCTAACCAGACCATCTGAATATGAAAATTACAGGAGCAGACTTGGGAAGTCAGAATGGAGGCAGATTTCTTGAATATTCTGACTAGCAATGCAGAATTTTGGGGTAATATAACAGACTCTCTCGTCCTGCAGAGACTCCAAGCTACTCACCCCCTGCCTTCTTTGGGTTTCTCCCTAAAGTTGGAAATGGCCTGTGAGGTCTGAGGATAACCTCAGGTACAAGGGAGCGTGGATCAAGAGTTCTTTTTTTTTTTTTTTTTTTTTTGAGACAGGGTTTCTCTGTATAGCCCTGGCTGTCCTGGAACTCACTTTGTAGACCAGGCTGGCCTTGAACTCAGAAATCCACCTGCCTCTGCCTCCTGGGATTAAAGGTGTGTGCCACCACGCTGGGCAGACCAAGAGTTCTTGATTAAGGTCCTCTGCTGACATCTAGTGACAAGTATGCCCCAGCTGTTTTGGGGACAGTTTTCTCTCCGTCTTCATGGGTTAACTGCAAAGCCAGGTTCTTGTGTTCTGTGCAATTCTGACTACCAGCATAATTTTTCGTTTCTCTGAGGCTCCCTGATTGGTCTTTTGACTCTCATTACAATACAATACTGTCCCACCTGTCTCAGTGCACAAACAACCTTTAACGTTTTCCCATAACACTGGAACTTCAGGAGCCTAGCCATTGTTCCGCCCTTCTGGTATCCAGGGCTTCTCACGGGGGCTTGTTATCCTCTCAACATGCTATTAACCAGGGATGTAGGAGTGGATGCTGTCTTCTTGGATTCCCTGACGCACAAGTAAGGATGGAGGGATGGAAGGGTGGATGGAACGATGGCCTCATTCCTCGGAGCCCTCATTGCTTATATACAGTAAAGCTGTTCTCTTTCTCTCTCCAAAAGTCTCTTTACACTGCTCATGAAAAACCAGACAGGTTCTACTTTCTCCTTCCTGCTACTGTTTGTACAAAAACCCTATAGTGAGTTCTTCGGGCTTCTTGTGTTTTGAAGCTGAAACAGATAAAGAAACAAACAACAAACAGCATCGTGGTTATAAATCACCCTTATTATTGCAGTGCGGCGCTGGCTTTCACAATGATGCTACAGTCTTTGTGTTTAATAATTCATTTGGTAATTTAGGAGCAGAACAACTATCACTGCACATCCTTGCCTATTTATTGCCTTACCCTGCTCTGAGGTAGGGGAAGGCACCGAGGGTTACAGACTGATTTGTTCGAGAGCCAGGTGGTATACTTAGCAAAGATTCCCTCAACTTATAACAAATGCTATACCTCAACCTATAGCAAAGATTGTGCCCTAGCTTGTAGGAAAAAATGTGGCTTTTAGGGGTTTAGCAAGCAGATGAGATAAGATGTTCGGAGGATGTTTAGGTGGTGGTAGAGCAGGCATGGTTGTGCATGGGTCTCCATAATGTCCACTCCAAATAGCAAACAAACACTGCCCATCTCTTCAGTTGTGTATAAAGAAAACTTCTTCTACAAGTATGCACTGTTGCATATGAATAGCCTGCTAATTATTTCCATATGCCTATTACTTTGAAGAGCAAGTGTTGACAAATATAGATCCTTAAAAACACCTGCATCTATAGTCCATCCCTCACTGGGCATCACCGAGCTGAGGTTAGCATTGAGGTAGTGCTCGCAAAAGTGTATGTGCCTCTTAGTGAATAACTGTTCTCCAGACTTCTGCAATGAAATGTGATAATTGCCTCTTCTTGTTATAGCTAAGTTAGATTTGGGTATCAATGCCATGCACGCCTTTTAAGACAAGTTGAAAGTATTCACTACTCTTTGACTATCTGAAATTGTTTGCGGAGAACTTGGGTTGGGTAATTTTTATTATTTAAAAAAATTCACTAGTGGTGGCATTACATATGACATAGATGATACTTTTAGCTGGAAGTTTTAAAATAACACATTTATAATTTAAAATTATTTTAATTATGGTGTATGTGTAGGTAGCTTCTCATATAAGTGAAGGTACTCATAGTGGCCAGAGGTGTTGGATTCACCCAGAACCAAGTTACCGGTGGTTGTGAGTTGGTCCATGGGTGCTGGAAACCACATTTCTGTCCTCTGCAAAGACAGCCAACGCTCTAACCACTGAGCTGTCCCTCCAGCTCCACATTCATTGTTTAAACCTTAAAGGGTCACTCAGATTTTCAACGGACTCCTTTCTTAGTTATGAAAGTTTGTGTTTTCCAAGAATTTGCACCGTGAATTATATTTCCAGACATATCAGGTAAATCATTTACACTATGTTGACATACCTTCTCAATATTTTATTATAAAAATGTTCACTGGACAAAAACATTTGAATAATTCTGCAGTAAAGATTGATCTATTCTGGGCGAGGCTTGTTTCCGTTTCCATAGTGTCTTCCAGATTTATCTATATTGTTTTAAGTTACAGGATTTCCTTTTTGGATTGATTTTAGGTTCAGTACTAATATTCCATTATTATTGAATATTCATACATAGATACCGATCAGCCATATGCCACTAAGTTACATGGTTCGTCTTGAGAGTTTCATTATTTGGGGTTTTGTCGTACAAACATTGGACTGTACATGTACAAACTAAAATGGATTTGACAGTGAGAGGTGATAGGGCCGTTTGTATCCTTTGTCATGCTGGATGGTGGTGGTGTATGCCTTTAATCCCAGCACTCAGGAGACAGAGGCAGGTGGATCTCTGAGTTTGAGACTAGCCTGCTCTACAGAGTTCCAGGATAGTCAAAGCTATCCTGACAGAAACACTGTCTCAAAAATAAAATTATAATATAATATAATATAATATAATATAATATAATATAATATAAAAAGAAAGCAAGCACTGTTATAAAGGCAGCCTGTCAGTCACCAAACTCAAATGATGGTACTCAGGACTCCATAGGCTCCATCTCTTCAACTTACTCATCAGGTTGGTTCCACATGCTGATTTGGAATTGTGATCGTGAACCATTGGATAAAACCACTTCCAAATCTTACAAGCCCGTGTTTATTTGCTCACTACTCTTCTCACAGTAGCAGCTGTAACACTATAAAAAAATGTAGGTACCTACACACACATTTTTGAAAGAACAGATTAGAAGCTGGGATGAGGCCTTGATCAGATAACAGGAGAGAGGCATCAAATGTCGAGCTCAGCTCATTGCGGCAAGGGCTCTCGGGTTGGAGACTTTCATGCAGTTTTAGGAGTTTGCTTTTACTCCGCACGAGGGTGAGGGTGTGGACATGCGTGTGATGTGATTGAACTTAACTACTTGATTCCAAAAGGAGAGCATCTATGGATGCTGCTGCAAAGGGAAGGAGCATAAACCATGAAGCCCGCTACAAAAGTTGCGATGTCCTCATGCACGTGATGGCGTGCACGTGAGGCCACAGAATAGACCAGAGAAGGCTGAATCCCGTTTTGTTGTTGACCTCAAAAGAATTTTCCAGCAGATGTGACAAACCTAGACTGTATTTGTGCTTTGCGTTTTCAGCCAATCGCAATCGTTCACATTTCTGTGCCCTAAATTCTATTCACCCAAAGGTCTTCCCATCACAACATTTCTACCGCGGAACCCATCCTCATCTTCACTTTAGGAAGAAGAGAACTCATGATCTCTTTCGGGGCAGAGGTGAACTTATGATTCCTGCAACTTCAGGCCTTTGAATGTATTAGCCAGCTAGTGAAGTGAAGATCACGGATGAAAATCACTAACAATTCAACAATCGCCCACTAGATGGCGAGCTCTACTAATTGTTCACACCATTTATAGCTTAGAGGCTGTGTTTTTGCTTACTGAAATTTTAAGACCTTCCTGTTGGAAGGCACGGTACTGATGATTGTTATGGGCACACAGCAGGGCAGACACCTCTAGTGTGTTATAAAGCTGTCAGTAGGAGCTGGAACTCCCCGAGGGCTTAGATGCCAGCCACTTACTGGTTATGTAGGCACGTCTATAAAAAAAAAAAACTATTTGTTTAGCTATGTTTAGTTTATATGCAACATATTCAAAAGGAGAACTGTATTCCATTGCTTATTTTCTAGGTAACTTGGACTTTGGATGTTGGTCTGTCTTCTACTGATATTTAAATTATATAATTTTACTTGTTCCTCTTGGTTTTCTCTAATTTTTTTTGTAATGGAAAATGCCCCTTTTCAGGGCTATCATTGCCAAGACATTGCAGAATTTCTAAAGCATCATATTGAGAATTTTAGATTTGGGGGCATTGATAAAGTTAATTTTGAATCATTTTATACAAAAGTAAGATGAATTTTTAGGTTAAATTATATTTATTTGATTTTTAAAAATAATATCTGACTCTATGAACCCTCTAAGAAATGAACTTCAATGTCAGGACTTCTTATTTTTGTGAGGAAGATTTTGAAACAAGACTACTGGGTTCAGTAGCTTTGTCCTAAGTTATGTTAGAATTTTAAAGCATTCTCATAGAGTTTTTTGGTTTAGAGTGAAGTGTTTTAGAAAGTTTTAAAAAATATTTACTTAATTATTTATGTAATATATATGAGTACAGTGTAGCTGTCTTCAGACACAGAAGAAGAGGGCATCAGATCCCATTACAGATGGTTGTGAGCCCCCATGTGGCTGCTGGGAATTGAACTCAGGACCTTCAGAAGAGCTGTCAGTGCTCTTAACTGCTGAGCCATCTCTCCAGCTCCTTAGAAAGTTTTGATGTGATCATATGTGAAGATATACCCAGTAACAGTGAAGACAGCACTGCCACAGGACATAGGTATGGCCACGAGAAATGAAGGAATACCACAACATATATCCTAAAGTAAGGGAGTAGTGACTGTACTTGCATAGTTACTAACATTTATTTGTTTTGTGTCTGCATTAGAGATATTCTAACTCCCCTCCTTTAAGAAATGAAATCGGTAAGATTCAACACATTTACCAATATTTATTCAACAAGGAAAGGGATAAGGCTTGATTTGTGATTGTTTTTTTACCATCTTAAAATAGAATTGCTTAGAACCATCAGATAATTAGCTGACAGTTTACGGTTGACAATTCAGCATCGGATCAGCAGGATGGGTTTTCTGCTGGTCTTTGGGTTGCCCCACAGGCAGGTAGGGTTTGCCAGCACCTGAATGACCTAGAGCAATTCACTCCTGTCAATCAAGGATAGCAGGCTACTGGTCAGAGTCACAGGGATAAGGCACAGGATAGCTCCAGATCTTTTTCTGGCCGCCACACTTGCTTGGCACTATTCCATGCCCACCCGGTGAAAACTGAAAGTAAGTCTCTTGCCGGGCAGTGGTGGCATACAACTTTAATCCCAGCACTTGGGAGACAGAGGCAGGTGGATTTCTGAGATCGAGGCCAGCCTGGTCTCGTATATAGAGAAACCCTGTCTCGAAAACAAACAAACAAACAAACAAACAAACAAATCCAAAAAGCAATTTAGACCTGAACTTAGAAAGCTTGCATCCCACTGCCTCCTATTGGTCAAGTGAGTCACACTGAAAGCCCAGAGAGTAGGGGATTAGACTCTACCTGCTAATGGGATTAAAAACAAATTATCTGTACCCATGACCCCAATATCATAAGCTTCGTAAGCCTATTTCCAGTATTTGACTCTTTGCCTGCAGAATCCTTTTATAGGCAATTAAATATACACCTTGCCTTTTTACGTAAGAGTCACTTATTTTTGCATGAGAAAGATAGGACTCAGAATAGTTCTCTAAAACTGAGTTCCCCCGGCCAAGGAAATTTATGTCTCACTGTAAGGAAAATTACCTGTGAAAGTACAGAGGATTGGAGAGAATGGTAGGCTTTGAGACAGAGAACAAATAGCACAATTTGGAGTTGGCTCATGCAAGATGAGGAGTGTGAAAGGGGCTTCAAATACCCAGAGAGGTTTTTCATGCAAAGTAGAGGCTCAGGTACTCCATCCCACTCATTGAGAATATGCTTCCAACTTGGGGGACAGCCAAGCAGCCCCTCCACTGAGCGGAGTGGAAGATATGTACATAGATGACTTGTCTGCAGAAGGAATTCAGAACAAACCCAAGCTCTGTGAAGTGGAGCATGCTGGTGTGCAATGGAAAGTCTGTAGCGATTCGTGAGGTGGCGTTTCACTCTCACAGCACAGACAGTGAGAGACAAGAGCAGGCGCTCGAGGTGTGTGTGCACGGGTTGTGTCATTATAGGGTCAGGAATCTGAGAGTCTGGGTGTTCAGGAAATATGACCATAAATCAGTCAGCCCTCCAGATGGTTCTATCTCCCACACTTCCTACCTTAGATAGCGTGCAGGAAGTGGGGTTCCACAATGGCTGCAGGTGAGAGAAGTCAGTGTGACACAGCAGAGATGGTGGAAACACAGGCTCAGCGTTGCAATGACCATGCTTTAGCTACAGTCATAGTTCAAAAGGAAATGAGCTGTGGGCATTTGCAGTTCTGTAAGAAAAACTGATATGCTAAAGTCCAGCTCCCGTGAGACCTTTTTAATTTCTAAAGATGGTAAAGAAACACAAGCAACCAATGTTTCTTTGTAGCTTTCTGTTTGAGTAAATGAAAGTCTGGTCATCCTCTATTAATTCGAAGTATGTTAAAATTCAGCATCATTCCACAAATTACAGTTCATATCTCTACCCTGTGGTTTTTAACTGAATGTCTTTGAAATCAGGGCTATCGGTTTACTGGCTGATTCTTTGTTTCAGAGGACCTTATAATGTCCTTCACTGTATCCGTGGCGATTGGGCTTGCAATCGGAGGATTTCTCTGGGCGCTGTTCGTTTTTCTGTCTCGAAGAAGAAGAGCCAGTGCGCCCATTTCACAGTGGAGTCCCACCAGGAGACCCAGGTCTTCCTACAACCACGGCCTCAACAGGACTGGGTTCTACCGCCACAGTGGCTATGAACGGCGAAGCAACCTCAGCCTGGCCAGCCTCACTTTCCAGAGACAAGCTTCCATGGAGCTGGTCAACTCCTTCCCAAGGAAATCAAGCTTTAGGGCTTCGACTTTCCATCCCTTCCTGCAATGCCCACCACTTCCGGTGGAAACGGAGAGTCAGCTGATGACCCTGTCTGCCTCCACCACCCCATCCACCCTCAGCACCGTACACAGCCCGAGCCGGCCAGACTTCCGCTGGTCCAGCAACAGCTTGCGGATGGGCCTTTCCACACCGCCCCCACCTGCCTATGAATCCATCATAAAGGCATTTCCCGATTCCTGAGTCTGAGATTTCGTTGTTTTTAATACTTAAAAAAAAATGTCTCTTTTAGAAAGAAAATGATATATAGGGTAAGCGGAATTTGGGAGCCACGGCCCCAGTGAGTAATTTTCCAAGTTGATAGACTCGTGAAAGCTGAACATTACCGATAAGGCACAGGTTCCTTTTGAACATGTTTTTCTCACTAACGTCTCACAAAAGTATGATTTTTCTCAAAACGTCCCGTATTTATGTATTTTTTTGGATTCAGTGTGAGGCATTGAATTAAAGATACCGATTAAAGATTCTACCCTACAAATCATGTGTATTTGTATGTTTTAGGTTAAAAAGACTTTACATGTTTGTATAGGGTTATAATCCCCCATTCACTTTCCCATGAAACTGCTGACAGACAGAAGTCACTAAAATAGGAATTTTAATGTTACTTTTGGGTAACGACTGAGTTACCAGCATTCTTGATTCTTAGCGCTTTTGTGGTGCATGTTTATGAGACGTTAGAACAGCGGAGGCTCTAAAAGCCCAGGATTCTACTCAGTTATGAATGAGAATCAAACGAAGATCCAAGCTGTACTGATGTCAGAGGAATGGTTCCATTTTGACAGTGACTTTGGTTTTTTCCCCATGTAGATTCATCGTGTAGTTCTTCCCAATAACAATTACCCATATCATTGATGTAAAAACCCTTGGACTTCGGGGCATGAGGATTTAATATGCCTGCCGGGGTAACGACATTACCACAGCAATGGCAGCTTCAACTTATTTGTTCTAAGCACAGGTTTTTTTATTTAGCATCAAGGGACATTTTTACTTTCTTGGATTTAGAGCCAACAACTAGGAAAGTACTTATGTAGGGCAGTGGTTCGCAACCTGTGGGTCATGACCCCTTTGGGGTTCAAACTATCCTTTCACAGGGGTCACCAAGGACCATTGGAAAACACAGATTATTTTAACGTTACAATTCACATCAGAAGCAAAATTACAGATATGAACTTAACAAAAATAATGTTATGATTGGAGGTCACCACAACATGAGCAACTGCATTAAAGGATCGCAGCATCAAGAAGGTGGAGAACCCCTGCTCTATGGGAAATGTCCCTGGTATCTCTGTGGTCAACTAAGAGTGGTTCTACAAAGCTAGTCCTCAGTGAAAACATGCTCTCTCTCTGGACAGCAATTCCTCCTGGGTCATCTCAGGCCTCAGGCACCAGTCCATGGGTGGTGTTCTGTGAACCCCATCTCTAATGCCTATAAAAGGCTAAAGTAGCCTGAAAGGTCCCTGTAGCAGCTGGTTAACCAAGGAACCCACATCAACAGGTGGGGCCATCTTTAATATGGGCACCAGAGACTCTGAGCAGTCCTTTTGCTTCAAAGACAGGAGTTCACTGGGGGATTATTCAGAAAGCTTGTAGTTCATGTTGGTCGCATCAAACAGCTTGTGCAATTGTTTCTTCTTCTGTACATTTTTTTCCCTTTGGTGATACCCGGTGGTCCCAGCTAACGGTGTCTGAGCATAGCTCAAGAATATAACTCCTTTCACATAAAGATCCCCTCCAGCATTTCTTCATTAGTTTCATCAGACTTGCTCTATGCATTATTCTTCAAGAGAAATTAGTTTTCAAAATGCCCACCAAAATACCTAATAATTAAATAGACAAGAGACAAAGGAAGGAAAAAATATATAAAGCAAACTAAGGAGCTGTGGGAAGAGCTGCTGCTTCACTAAGAAAATGTAGAAACTGGAATATGAGCCCAGTAAGATTTCATAAGAGAGCCTCAGCTTATTACAAGGCTAATTTTAGGTTGTATGTCATTCTCGATGTTTAACACGAGAAGCAAGGAAGGCATGATTTTTATCAGTGATTTATATTGGGAATGAAAACCGTTCCTGCCTCCTCCCAGGGGAAGGAAATGAGAACTGTGATCCTCTGGTTCATTTGGCTATTTGGCAGAATTCTTACCCTATCCTCAGCCTCAGTTATGAAATGACCAAGAAAAGTATCTCATAAATATTGTGTATTATGTGAAATGTGAAGTTAAAACTGAAGCTAAAAGTGTTTGTGGTTGTAATTGTTTTATTTGAAATGTTTTTTTTATTATGAAATAAAACGGATGTTAATTTCAATTCACAGCTTTTTTTTTCTTGACTAAGGAAAACACTTTCAATCAAGAATTAAGGAATTTGTAAAATTAAAATGTAAAATAGAAAAATACATAATTTTTTGAGACAGAGTCTCGCTGCTACCATTGACTGACCTGGAACTTGCTGTGTAGACCAGACTAGCCTGGAACTCACAGGGAACAACTTGCCTCTGCCTCCTGTGTGCTGGGATTAAAGCCTTGCACTACCATACTTGCCTTTAAAATAGCTAATGAAGAAATAACGTGGAGTATTAGTTGACCTTGGCATAGCGGTACTTGCTTGGCTTGTAGCTCCAGAACCCAGAAGGCTAAGGAAAGAAATTTCATCATGAATTGTAATCTAGCCTGGACTATACACAATATATACTAAACAGCACAATAACTGCCACTGAATAAAAATATCTGGTAGTCCAGTGTTAGTAAACAAGGGTGCCAAGTTATTTTCCCCATGAAAATATCTGGCAGAGACATGGTAATGGAGAAAGGAAGGAAGGAAGGGAAAGAGAAGGAGAGAGAGAGAGAGAGAGAGAGAGAGAGAGAGAGAGAGAGAGAGAGAGAGAGAGAGAGAGAGAGGGAGAGGGAGGGGGAGGGAGAGAGAGAGAGAGAGAGAGAGAGAGAGAGAGAGAGAGAGGGAGAGAGAGAGAGAGAGGAAGGCAGGCAGGCAGCAGGCAGACAGGGTGAAGAGGTAACAAGTATTTATATGGAAGTTAAAATTTTTCCTGAGAATGTGCCTGTGTGCACTTAAAATATTTTGGCTGCTTTTTTGCTTTAGTTATTTATTTATAAGAGAACATATCACATCACTGTTAGCAAATCCATTAAAAAAAAAAAAAGGGCCCTTCCCATGTTCCTGGTGACCAGGTACATCAGCTCTGCCCTTTGAAAAGAGTCTAATGAAATTGAAAAGCTTGGTACATGTCTATAGTCCTAGTATATGGGAAATAGAGGCAGGGATATCAAGGATTCAAAGTCATTATAAGCTACATAGTAAGTTTGAGACAATACTAAGCTATAGGAGACCCTGTCTCAAAAATAAATAAAGTAGAATAGATCCTTGTATTGACCTCAACATGCCTGTCAAGCACAAAAGGTTTTATATGAAATTTCTTTGGCAGACTAATCCTCATAGAATAGCCATGCATGTCTGAACCAGAGCATTCTATATAATATGGTACACAACTTACCAAATTTACTCCGCTGTCCTTTGAGGCCAGAAATAATTAAGAGGAAGGGAGAGAGCAGGAGAGACTTGCCAGCATGGGTAGCTTGGAGGGAAAAGGATGCTGGAAGGGCAGTGTGGAGTAAGGGGGTCACAGTCTTCTTTTAGAAACCCCCCATTCCTGAAGGTGGTATGTACCCTTTTATGACTCTACACCTTGGAAAACTTGACTCATTCTTGTTAAAAATACCAGGAGATGAGAATTACATCCTCAGAGTGTGCCTAGGACATGTCTCCTTCCTGATTCAGGCAATTAGACCCTTGTTGCAGACAGGAACCCTCTCCTAGGAACACATTCTTTAAATTTTTCTAAATCTCACTCAAGTGTTGGGTGTTGTTCAGGGCTGGCAGTGGCCTAAGGACAGTACACCCATGAAGACTGCAACCCCTGATTCTTAATGTTCACATGCCATGTGATTCTTCATCTTCAGGCAAGGTTCACAGGGTGCCCAGGAACACTATGACTTTTATGAACCCATCTCTGAACAGGTGCTGCCGCCGAACCAACTGTGCAGGGCTCATAGAGGCTCACGGAGACTGAAGAGTCAGTCACAGAGCCTGCATGGGTCTGCACTAGGTTCTCTGCATACATGTTATGGTGGTTAGCCTGAGGTTTTGTAGGGAGTTGGGGCTCTCTCTGACTCTTGCCTGCCCTTGAGACCCTTTTCCTCCTGTTGGGTTACCTCACCCAGCCTTGATACGAAGGCTCGGGCCTGGTCTACTTGTATCTTGTTATGCTGTGTTCCACTGATATCCCTGAGAGCCCTGCTCTTGTCTGGAAGGAAACAGAGTAGTGGATCTTGGGGTGACGGGAAGTTAGGAGGGCTAGGAGGAGTGGAGAGAGAGGAAACTGTGGTAGGGCTATATTGTATAGAATGAAGAATAAATTTTAAAAATCCACCTCTCTGTCAGACTCCCAGTTCTAAAAGGAAATAAGAAGACACCCGCAGAGAGGGATTCATTGCCTTCATTGAATTCTGTGGCAAGGAACCAGCAGAATGGAACTTGGCTGGCACGTGATTTTGCATTTCTTCATTCAGAGTCATAAATTCTCTTGGGCACTGACAGAGTGCCAAGCAACTACAGACATATTTCTTCTCTTCCTGTTTAAGAACTCATAGAACAATCACTTGCAGACTCCCATGAATTTCCCAAAACATTATTTTAAAACAAGGCAGTGTCATACACAGTATTTTTCCAGGGGTTCATATACCTTAGGTGTGTTCCCGCACTGAGATAATGTAGGGAAATAGAATCCATTTTCATGATTTGATTTGAAAAACAAGGTATCCCTGCTTAGCTTTAGTAAAAGGACTGCCACCTCTGACTCTTCTGCATATATTTACTTTATATATGTGTATACACTGTCACCATCTTCAGACACACCAGAAGAGAGCATCAGGTCCCATTACAGATGGTTGTAAGTTGCTGTGAATTGAGCCCTGAATCTCAGGGAGAGCAGCTAGTGCTCTTAACCACTGAGCCATCTCTCCAGCCCTACTGAAGAGCTTTTAATATAGTAGGTGATATTTTAAAAGTGGACCTCACAGTCCAGGCCATGTCAAAAACAAAAACAAAAACAAAAACAAAAAACAAAACAAAACAGGGTTCAGTTGACTCTTTCTCATTTTGACAAGTGAATAGAAAGTAGCTATGGGAAGTGCTCAGCTATGGAAGTTGTAAGATACACTTCGGAATCAACTGCTTACATTCTAAA
This sequence comes from Mus caroli, assembly GCF_978045245.1. Lineage (NCBI taxonomy): Eukaryota > Metazoa > Chordata > Mammalia > Rodentia > Muridae > Mus > Mus caroli. The sequence goes on from NW_028227264.1 coordinate 2,819,195, forward strand.
GGGTGTGAGTAGGAAGATCTATGACTGCAGGAGGTGGGGAGGGTCATTTCAGCCCAATGACCTTATTGCCTGTAGTTAGTCCACCACAGTTACTGAAATTAACCTTAGAAATGGATATAGTTAAATAGATATGAGCTCTGCTAGTCCCAGAATGTGAGGGACAAGAGGTCTTGGTTCTAGAGTCTTTACTGAAAACATAAGACACTCAAGGAAGCCTGTGCTTAGCTAAGACTGGTGGTGGGAAGCTGGTACCTAAACTGATTTCCCAACTACAGTGAAAACAGGAGCTGGGGCCATCCATTCTTAATGAAAATGAAATGAAGCAAATAGTGAAAGCATTGATGCAGTCTATGGTGGCCACAGGCAGATGTTCCTTCAAAGATGAAGAACAAACTGAGAGGCAGTTTTGATGTCATGCCAAACAGACAGTTAATATTGTTTTCAGGAAGAGCTCAGAAGAGCAACAGGAGAATAATTATGAGAGAAAAGTTAGAAAATTCAATAACATAATTTGGCAGGAAACACACACACACACAAAACGACGATGACTCCAAAAGTAAGGACAACCAACCAAAAACAACAAAGAAAAGCTTTAGTTAGCTCCGTGGGTGCAGCGCTTGCCTGGCACTTGAAGGCGTGAGCTCCACTCAGGACAAGTACGCAAACACCTGCGTCCTCACACTAGGGAAACGGAGGTAGGAGGATCAGAAGAGCAAGGCCACCTTCTGTTATATAGTGAGTTTTCAGTCATCCTGGGATACATGAGATTCTGGCCTCTGTCTCCCTCTCCCTCTCTTTCTGCCCCTCCTCCCCCCTTTCCCTCAGAGACATAGTAGGGTTATTTTTTAGAATACCTCATATATGTGTTTTAAAACAATTGGGAAAATTAAGAAAAAGAGATCTAATAACATGAAAAACACACACACATTGCAAAGCTACAATTGATTCCTATGATAGTTGCAGCAAATAGTTCTAAAAATTTAAATATCTCATACTGATATTAAAAATTTGCCATGGATTTCAGTGCCAATCTCCTTTTCTTGTTTCTGTCTATCTATCTATCTATCTATCTATCTATCTATCTATCTATCTATCCCTGTCCTCTTCTGTTCTCTCTTACCACCTCTCCTTCTTCTGCAGCTTCTTTTAACTTGTTATGTTATTTCTTCTTTTGCTTTATAAAATGAAAGAAAGAATTATGAAGACATAGTAGTGGACAAAATGAATCCAGGGGTTCCCAGCATGACTCTCCTGGGCAGTGAAAGAGTGAGGTAATGCTGAGAACCACGGATAATTGCTTTGCTCCCTCCAGCCACTTCTCAAATCTAAGGTCCTATCCTATCCCTGACCACCTGCCTGTTTGTGTCAGGAACAACTGCTACATCAAATGCATTCTGTTGCTCTACTCAGTATAAGAAGGCTCTTAACAAAGTACAAGTCATTTTTCTACTGAATGTTTGGGACCCTGAAGTCAGGAATGCTAAAACCTTAAGACATGATGTTTAAAATCCCATCTTTTCTGTAATAACAAGAAAAGAGAATTAAGTCAACCCACAAAAGAGCAGAAAAAGCAATCAGGTGTTAATCATATTGAAATTCTTCATCTCTGTTATCATGATGCCTGGCAATGTCTCCCTTCTTCCTACGGCAGGGGTGACTCAATTATCCATTAGGCACAACACATTTCTGTCAAATTCCCACTTCCATATAAATGATGCTAGGTTGAATTATGAAAACCTGTCAAAATGTTTCTAAAAACACAGAGGTTTATATGTGCTGTTTTTTTTTTTTAAGATTTATTTATTTATTATATGTAAGTACACTGTAGCTGTCTTCAGACACTCCAGAAGAGGGCGCCAGATCTCGTTACAGATGGTTGTGAGCCACCATGTGGTTGCTGGGATTTGAACTCTGGACCTTCGGAAGAGCAGTCGGGTGCTCTTACCCACTGAGCCATCTCTCCAGCCCCTATATGTGCTGTTTTATTTCTAAAGTGTGTAAGCTGAAAAATATCTACCTAAGAAGTACATTAATAAATTATGCTAGCAAATGACCTATTTTCAGGAAAATGGGCATGCACACAGATAAGTTATAGGTCGTCTAATAAGTGATAGGAAACAGAAAACAAACAGAAATAAAAAGAGAATGTATGTTTCAGTCACAAAATGAAGTCAATTATATTCATTCCGTATAATAATTAAATCTGATGAAATATACACAGGTGAACCAACTGGTGGGCTTCTGTCCTATCAGAACCTTCTATCGGTAAGCCCACCATAAGCCTTACTTAAATTCAAATGGCTAAGCAAAGTTGAAAGTAAAGGAACATATAAAAGGATTAGTGATACAGCCCAGCAGCAGAGGGCCCACCTAACATGTCTGATAACCTAGGATCTCCATACACACACACACACACACACACACACACACATCACTCACACACATATACATATAAACACATTCACACACACACACACACACACACACACACACATCACTCACACACATCACTCACACACATATACATATAAACACATTCACACACACACTCATACATGCACACACATGCACGTAGAAACACACACAAACACACATAGATACAATATATTAAGGTACCTATGATGACTATCCAGAAAGACCAACGAGTTATTCTCATAAGTCTTCTATAGAAAGCAACAAAGCATCAAAAATTAAAAGGAAGGAAGGTAGGAAGGAAGGAAGGAAGGAAGGAAGGAAGGAAGGAAGGAAGGAAGGAAGGAAGGAAGAAAAGAAGGAAGGAAGAAAAGAAGGAAGGAAGAAAAGAAGGAAGGAAGAAAAGAAGGAAGGAAGAAAGGAAGGGAAGGAGAGAGGGAGGGAGGGAGGGAGGGAGGGAGGGAGGGAGGGAGGGAGGGAGGGAGGGAGGGAGGAAAGCAAACTACAGCAAGGACAAAATTTAATAGATTTGAAGTTTTCCTTCTTTTTGGAAAGAAACCCTCATTATTTTAAGACATCTTGGACCTACGCTGGTTCCTACATTCTGTAGGTTTTCTCATGGTGTCCTTGACCCCTCTGGCTCCTACAATCCTTCCTCCCCTTCTTGGGTAGTATTCCCCAAGCTCTGCCTAATGTTTGACTGTGGGTCTCTGCATCTGTTTCCATCAGCTGCTGGGTCAGCCTTCCTGATGTTATTCTAGGCATAGAAGTTTTGAATGAACTTGAAGCAAGCAGAATAATGATCTTCACAATATCAGGCCTTTCCCTCTGAATCTTATTAATGTCTTATTTGGGTAAATGCTGTAAAAGATGTTATTAATATTGTACAAATATAGTTGAGTTATTCTTGAATTGTTAATCTAATCAGCTAAGGATTAGGATATTTTGGTTGCTCTCTCTCTCTCTCTCTCTCTCTCTCTCTCTCTCTCTCTCTCTCTCTCTCTCTTTTTAAGACAGGCTCATATTATGTAGCTCTGGCAGTCCTGGAACTCCTCTGTAGACCAGATCTTGAACTCACAGAGAACTTCCTGCCTCCTCTTCTCGAGTCCTAGGATTAAAGCCAGGCTCCACAACACCTAGCAGTTAGAGATTTTTCAAATGAATAGACTCATATCTCTATGCTCCCTAAACACTAAAAGAAGTGTGCTTATCAGAAAAACTCAGGGACATTTTCCACAAATATGTAGGTAATGTGAAGCCAAACACTGAGACACTTGAAAATGCTGGCCTCTGAGATTGGAGTAGGCACAAGCTAAGAAGATCTAGCAACCACCAGAACCCAGAAGAGGGATGCATACAGGCTCTTTTCTTGCTTCAAGGTGAGCTCTGAAAGTGAGCAATATTAGCCTCCTCAGATCCTCCTTGGATTGGCACAAAATTCACTCCTGTATGGATTTAGAGACACCTAAGAATATATTAGAGTACTCTGTAGACCAGAGGTTCTCAACCTGTGGGTCAGGACCCCACTGAGGGTTAAACAACCCTTTCACAGGGATTGTCTAAGAACATCGGAAAACACAGATACTTACATTATGATTCATAACAATAGCAAAATTAGAGTTATGAAGTAGCAAAAATAATTTAATAGTTTGGGAGTCACCACCACAACATGAGGAACTGTAGGAAGGTGGTGAACCACTGTTATAGACACTTCCTTTACCATACTTTCTGCATGACTGTCTTGGTCATCCGATTCCAACTGATGTGGGATTGGCAGTTGTAAAAGTAAACCACTGTTGGTTATTTCAACAAATCCATTGGTGAGAGGGACCCTTGAGCATAGTGGGCTCTGGATGGATTGAGGTAGGACAAGTCATGGGAATGGGGGCTTTTACAGGTCAGGTCCAACACTGGCTCTTTAAGAAGCACAGCTCCCTCTCCAACTTACGTTAGATCATTTTGACCTCCGTGATGACTGAGAGGCAGCTGGTTTTAACAGACACTGTGATGTCAACTCTGATGACTTTCAAAGCTGATAAGAAGAGCCGGAAACGGGTAAATTAAAATGTCAGAAAACTCACTGTTCTTATAAGGATTCCATCATTTTTCCTTGCTTCTTGAATCATGGCAAGGGTGTGGGTTTCATTTCCAGATGACTGATCAAGTAGACACACTGTCCCAAGTGTCCTCACTGCTCATTAAGGATGAGACATTTTCCAGAGCTCAGCCGTCACTCCAAATGCTTCTGCTTATTGATGGCTTGGTCTCCAGATAATCATGATCTTATAATGTGTGGGACAAAGGGCAAGTGTCCCCAAAGATTAGAACCAAGCTTTACCTGTCTGGGAACTTGCCCTGGCTCTGCTTCTCTCCTAACATAAAGTGACAATGCAGTGACATACATGTATAAAGATGTCAGTTTTTAAAACCCAACTTTAATGAATAAAGGCTAACAATAAAAGTTTACTACTCCTTGGCTCTATTTCATCATTTTATTTGCCACTGAGCATCAGAATGCATGGGTCTAGCAAAATGGCAATCTATATGAAGTATGGGATCCACCTACTCATTTGCAAGAGTTCATTTTAAATCGCCTGTCATTAACAGAAGGAATCCTTCATGAAAAGGATGTGCAACTCCATAAGAAAAACAACAGTAGCAACCAACCAGACCCCCCCCCAAGAGCTCCCAGAGACTAAACCACCAACCAAAGAGTATACATGGAGGGACCCATGGCTCCAGCCCCATATGTAGTAGAGGATGGCCTTTTTGGACATCAATGGAAGGAGAGGCCCTTAGTCCTGAGAAGGCTTGTTGCCCCTGTGTAGGGGAATGAATGCCATAGTGGGGAGGCAGGAGTGTTGTGGGTGGGGGAGCACCGTCATAGAAGCAGAGGGAAGGGGTAATAGGGTAGGGGTTTGGGGGAGGGGAACCTGGAAAGGGGAATAACATTTGAAATGTAAATAAAATAACCAATAATTTACAAAAAGAATCCTCCATAAAAATGTCACTTTCTATTATCCCTACCAATGGCCATTGATTCTTCTTAAGAATGGGTTATAATTGGCTGGCCTGAATCTTCCCATTTTCCTTCCCGTGTTTCCTAAGAGCTGGGGTTGCAGGTGTGGGTGTGTAGCTTTTAAGGTCATACTCCACCTCAACCAGGGTTCTCTAGTGAATGGGATTGTGGGATTCCCACAGATGGTTTAAAGGTCACCACCTGGTATACAAGGTCACAAGTCTGGATTATACCATTTCAAGGATTTTAGAAATTCAACACTTAAGATTAAATCTCCACCTTAGCTAGACCCCATTTCTGTACAAAGAATAGAGTTTATTGTCCAAATTCCTCCCAAAGTGATTTTGAAGTGAAAAAAATATTTATATGTGATACAGATAAGAGCAAATTCGTGGCTTGAGGCAAATTCATTTTGGGATTTTTGACACTCCAGTTCACACCCAGAAAGGAGGAAAATGTTGCTAATATTCTTGTGTATAAAGGGAGAGGGGACCCATCCTTATGTGGATCCTCTTTGTTCGTCTCCTTTCTGTCATGCATGCTTTCTAACTGACTGTTTCATGCATAAATTTTCTTTTTCTAAAACACTCTAGGGCTACTTCCCACAAGCTTTGACATGTGTCTGAGCATTTTTTCATCCTATTGGGTTAATCCCACCCTAAGGTATTAGCATAAGTGGTGTGGCTCTGGCCTTTGATGTGATTTTCCTGAATGGCGCTGATTATGCACTCCAGCAGACACACCGTAGACACACCGTCTCATCGAATCTGGGCTATCTTTGCCAAATCAAATCTTTAAAGTTCACTTGCAATTTAATGTATTGTTTTTGAGTCATCTTGACATTTTGACTTCGTAAGTGTAAGCTGAAAACTGCATTTACTGGAAATTCGTTTTTAAAAATAAAGCAACATATGCCAGAGCCCCGATCTACGGATGCTTTATAAAATTAAGCAATACCCATGAGGCAATGCTGCTGAAAGAAAATTTAAAAAGGAAATTTATCTCTAATATCTCTGTGTCACATGAAAGAACAGGCCTGTGTAAAACACCAGAAGAAATCATAGATTATAGAGGATTGTCATGGAGTATATATTTCAGGGATAAGCAGAAGAGTGGCATGAAACACTAAAGGGGGAAACTTACTATTATTTGGATAACTTGGCAAAAAGCCCATCTTTATTTTAAAGTTGTAGACACTATAAGTGGATTATTCCTTGGATACTGAGCTTATATTGTATTAAGAAATCAGTGGACTCAACGCCGTGGTACACAGCCATACCTTCAATCCCAGCACTTAGGAAACATAGGGAGGAAGATGGTAAGATTCAGGGTAGCCAGATCTACATGGTCAGAACCCATTGTCAAAAAGAGTCAATGGACATTGGTAGGGATAACAGAAACTTTGACATTTTCATGAAGGATTCTTTCTGTGAACTCTTGCTAATGAGTAGGCAGAGCCCATACTTCATATAGATTGCCATTTTGCTATACCCATGCGTTCTGATGCTCAGTGGCAAATAAAATGATGAAATAGAGCCAAGGAGTAGTAAACTTTTATTGTTAGCCTTTATTCATTAAGTATGGATTCCTTTATGACATCTTCATAGATGTCTATCGATGTATGTGGTTAACATTCATTCTCCCTCCCTCTCTTGTCCCCCTCTTCTCCTTTCTGTTAGCTTCCTACCTCTTCTTAAATATTGCCCTTTATATATTTGTGACATAAATATGTATACATGTGTTGTATATACATGAATATGTATATACACATATGAATGTGTTGTATATCGCACATAGGAGAGAAACGTGATGTTTATTATTATGCATCTAGATTATTTCCTTTAATGTGATGAGCTCCAGCTCTATTCATTTCCCTATGAATGATGCTACGTCATTCTTCATTTAGGCTGAATACACACCATGGTGTGTGTGTGGGTGTGTGTGTGTGTGTGTGTGTATACATCTCCTTTCTGCCACATTATCTTTATCCGTTTATCTGGTGATGGTCATCTGTACTGAGGCTATAATGTGGTTGTTGCCACAATACACAATATGTAGGCATCTGTGCTATGTGCTGACTTGGATTCCATCAGTCATATACTTGGGAGTTTTGCCTTACATGCTGTAAGGCAAATACTGGGCTGGGATTACATTGAGCTAACATTGTAGCTCAATGTTAGAGCAGTTATATAAAAGGTCCTAGGTTCAATTCCCAGAGTGCATTCTGGTGTTCACATACACTTTAGCAGTCTGTATATTGAAGTCATCAAAGACTCAAATACATTGGCAAAACAGCATTCACCACTTATTCTCTGCTCAGTTCCAACATTTATTTATTTATTTATTTATTTATTTATTTATTAGCTATTTCTTTATATACATTCCAAATATTATCCCAAAGTTCCCTATACCCTCCCCACAACCTGCTCCCCTACCCACCCACTCCCCCTTATTGGCCCTGGCATTCCCCTGTACTGGGGCATGTAAAATTTGCAATACCAAGGGGCCTCTCTTCCCAGTGATGACCGACTAGGCCATCTTCTGCTACATATGCAGCTAGAGACATGAGCTCTGGGGGTACTGGTTAATTCATATTGTTGTTCCACCTATAGGGTTGCAGACCCCTTCAGCTCCTTGGGTGCTTTCTCTAGCTTCTCCATTGGGGACCCTATGTTCCATCTTATAGATGACTGTGAGAATCCACTTCTGTATTTGCCAGGAACTGGCATAGCCTCATATGAGACAGCTATAACAGGTTCCCTTCATCAAAATCTCGCTGGCATATGCAATAGTGTCTGGGTTTGGTGGCTGATTATGGGATGGATTCCCAGGTGGGGTAGTCTCTGGATAGTCCATCCTTTCATCTTAGCTCCAAACTTTGTCTCTGTAACTCCTTTCATGGGTATTTTGTTCCCCATTCTAAGGAGGGATGAAGACACCTTTGGTCTTCCTTCTTTTTGAGTTTCATGTGTTTTGCAAATTGTATCTTGGGTGTTCTATGTTTCTGGGCTAATATCAACTTATCAGTGAGTGCATATCTAATGACTTCTTTTGTGATTGGGTTACCTCACTAAGGATGATATCCTTCAGATGCATGCATTTGTCCAAGAATTTCATAAATCCATTGTTTATAATAGCTGAGTAGTACTCCATTGTGTAAATGTACCACATTTTCTGTATCCATTCTTCTGTTGAGGGACATCTGTGTTCTTTCCAGCTTCTGGCTATTATAAATAAGGCTGCTATGAACATAGTGGAGCATGTGTTCTTATTACCAGTTGGAACTTTTTCTGGCTATATGCCCAGGAGAGGTATTGCTGGATCTTCCAGTAGTATTATGTCCAATTTTCTGAGGAACCGCCAGACTGACTTCCAGAGTGGTTGTACAAGCTTGCAATCCCACCAACAATGGAGGAGTGTTCCTCTTTCTCCACATCCTCACCAGCATCTGCTGTCACCTGAATTTTTGATCTTAGCCATTCTGACTGGTGTGAGGTGGATCTCAGGGTTGTTTTGATTTGCATTTCCCTGATGATTAAGGATGTTGAACATTTTTTCAGGTGCTTCTCAGTCATTCGATATTCCTCAGGTAAGAATTCTTTGTTTAGCTCTGAACCCCATTCTTTAATGGGGTTATTTTAATTTCTGGAGTCCAGCTTCTTGATCTCTTTGTATATATTGGATATTAGTCCTCTATCAAATTTAGAATTGGTAAAAATCCTTTCCCAATCTGTTGGTGGCCTTTTTGTCTTATTGACAGTGTCTTTTGCCTTACAGAAGCTTTGCAATTTTATGAGTCCCATTTGTCAATTCTTGATCTTACAGCACAAGCCATTGCTGTTCGGTTTAGGAATTTTTCCCCTGTGCCCATATCTTCAAGGCTTTTCCCCACTTTCTTCTCTATTAATTTCAGTGTCTCTGGTCTTATATGGAGGTCTTTGATCCACTTAGACTTGAGTTTTGTACAAGGAGATAAGAATGGGTCAATTCTCATTCTTCTACATGCTAACTGCCAGTTGTAGCAGCACCATTTGTTGAAAATGCTCTTTTTTCCACTGGATGGTTTTAGCTCCCTTGTCAAAGATCAAGTGACCATAGATGTGTGGATTCATTTCTGCGTCTTCAATTCTATTCCATTTATCTACCTGTCTGTCACTGTATCAGTACGATGCATTTTTTTTTTTAATCACAATTGCTCTGTAGTACAGCTTAATGTCAGGCATGGTGATTCCTCCAGAGGTTCTTTTATTGTTGAGAATAGTTTTTGCTATCCTAGGTTTTTTATTTTTCCAGATGAATTTGCAAATTGCCTTTTCTATCTCCATGAAGAATTGAGTTGGAATTTTGATGAGGATTGCATTGAATCTGTAGATTGCTTTGGCAGGATTGCCATTTTCACTATATTAATTCTGCCAATCCATGAGCATGAGAGATCTTTCCATCTTCTGAGATCTTCTTCAATTTCTTTCTTCAGAGACTTGAAGTTCTTATCATACAGATCTTTCGCTTCCTAAGTTAGAGTCACACCAAGGTATTTTATATTATTTGTGACTATTGTGAAGGGTGTTGTTTCCCTAATTTCTTTCTCAGTCCCTTTATCACTTTTGTAGAGAAAGTCCATTGATTTATTTGAGTTAATTTTATATCCAGCTACTTCACTGAAGCTGTTTATCAGGTTTAGGAATTCTCTGATGGAATTTTTGGGGTCACTTATATATACTAGCATATCATCTGCAAATGGTGATATTTTGACTTCTTCCTTTCCAATTTGTATCCCCTTGATGTCTTCTAAAATCTTAAAAGTTTTATCTACTTAGTTGTTTACATCAAAAGAGATCTAACCTATAAAATATGATACTTTTTATCTTTTTTTATTTCTTCAATTTATTTCTAATTCCTTCCCTCTTTGCATTGATGAACTATATGTATAAAATGCTTCTACACATGGTACAATCAATAAGAAGTAAATGTAAATTTAGGGTAAAGAGCAAATAAGTAGAGTAAGGAATAAGATTAGTTCTCAAAAAAGTGTCTTTGTACTGGCTAGTTTTGTGTCAACTTGACACAGCTGGAGTCATCACAGAGAAAGGAGCTTCAGGTAAGGATATGCTTCCATGAGATCCAGCTGTGGGGCTTTTTCTTAATTAGTGAACAAATGGGGGAGGGTCCATTGTGGGTGATGCCATTGTGGGCTGGTGGTCTTGGGTTCTATAAGAGAGCAGGCTGAGCAAGCCAGGGGAAGCAAGCCAGTAAGTAATATCCCTCCATGGCCTTTGCATCAGCTCCTGCTTCATGACCTGCTTGAGTTCCAGTCCTGACTTCCTTTAGTGATGAACAGCAGTATGAAAGTTTAAGCTGAATAAACCCTTTCCTCCCCAACTTGCTTCTTTGTCATGATATTTGTGCAGGAGTAGAAACCCTGACTAAGACAGTCTTCTGCCCTAAATATTATCAACCACAGACTACCAAATAGTCCTTGGTATTCTAAAAAGGAGTTAGGAACAGATACGTCACAGCTGTCACCAGGCAAATCCAAAACTTTCACCTAAGAGCGCAGTGAGTTCTGGTAATTGAAGTCTATCATAAAGAGGTCCTCTATGCTGTAGTAACAGAACCCTACAGGATCTCTCGGGGAATTAGCAAAGGGAGGTTTTGTGGTGGCTGTGATCACTATGGAGAGCAATTGAAAATGATCACATTGAGGCAAAGGCACCTTTGCATTGAGTCAGCAGCACATCAGTGGTTCTATCGGAGTTTCCCAGAATTCTTCAATAGACTCGAACACTCATAGGGAATTAGCCAGGAACAATGTGGAGAACCTTCAGTGTGTGCACATTAGTGAGTGGTTGTCAGCATGGATGTGCTTTCTGAGCTTTGAGAAACTACGCTTAACAGAGGTGAAGCTATGCAATGAAGCTTCATACCATCCACAGAGATCTTAAAAAAATAAAAAGGAAAATTTCCCAAGTGTGTGTAATAACCAGCTTTGTGTTGTCTGCCATTTCTCATACCAAAGAAATGTCTGTGTGTCACAGTAGAATTAAAACACACACTCAAGTATCAGCTACCCACACTAGAGCAGACCTTCTCTTAGGAAACTTGACATGTTGATTTAAGGCTAATTGGGAAACAACTCAACTTCATTACACTTGAAAGAAGCACAGGATTTGGTCATAGGAAAAACACAGATCTTCATAGGAAATAATATAAAGTACGTTTTAAATGAATTCCAGAATATTCAAGTATATAACATGCCATATGTTAGTAAGTTTTATGTGAGTATTTTTAAAGCCGGCATAACCTCCAGCCATCTTGAACATTGCAAAAGAAAGAGTAGAATAAATCATCCACAGACTCTCTGGCTTTGAGCAATGTAATTTCCTGGGGCATGCTAAAATAAATTGCTTGCTAGATGCACTCCTTTGTAATGAATGAGATACCATGTCAAGCAGGACTCTTAGCTCTAAGTAAATTAAAAGTTTTCTTTCTGGAGATAGAAAGTTGGACTAGTCTTAAAGACTCAGCTAGATCATGAACATACGAATTACTGGGAAGTCTGCTGTGAGATTGTGTCTCCTAGAAATAGGAGAGAAGCTCCAACCATAGCACTTCTAACAATATGGCTGCCTAAACAAGACCTTAACACTGGCAATACTAATAGTAATTTAGGACAAGGTTGATGGGATCTCACTGGCCCTGGGCAGTTAACTACCGGGGACTAATGACTGCTGAGAGAGGGAGAATCTGTTCTTTTCAGAGATGATCCACCTAACTGGTTATCCAATACATAGAAGTCATAAACACAGATACAACACCAATATGCTCAGCGCACATTGTATGTGTGTGTGTGTGTGTGTGTGTGTGTGTGTGTGTGTGTGTGTAACAATAATGATCAAATGAAAGGAGACAGCATAGAAGTTGTTTGTTGTTGTTTGGAGCGAAGGAGCATGGGAAGGTTTGAAAAGAGGGATGGGAAGGAGGAGATGAAATAATTATAAATTAAATTAATTTAAAATTTTGATAAGAGAATGATAAGATAGCAGTAAACCAGGCTTAAACGCTCAATGCATAAGACTTCACTCTTCTCCTGGATATTTTCTGGAATCTCACAAGGAAGATTGTTAACTAACCTCCTACCTATCTCCTTGAAAGCTAGAGTTCTCAGCTGCAGCCCTATCAGGCACATCTCAGGAACAACCCAATGATCTCATTTAAATCCCTTACTAACTCCACAAGGATAATAACTTTAAAAATCACTCCAACCCTGCCTGTGATTGTTGTTAAGACAATGAAGTTCAAGTTTCCCTTTAGAGGTTGACTCCCACACTTGAGTTTATTTTACTCTTTCTCTAAGCATTTCATAGTCTCCTAATGTCTGTGCTTAAAATCTATGTTTAAAATGTCTTTTAATAAACTCTAATTATAGATGGTCCAACATATAACAAGGACACATGCTCCACTATGTTCATAGCAGCCTTATTTATAATAGCCAGAAGCTGGAAAGAACACAGATGTCTCTCAACAGAGAAATGGATACAGAAAATGTGGTACATTTACACAATGGAGTACTACTCAGCTATTAAAAACAATGAATTTATGAAATTCTTGGGCAAATGAATGAATCTGGAGGATATCATCCTGAGTGAAGTAACCCAATCACAAAAGAAGACACATGATATGCACTCACTGATAAGTGGATATTAGCCCAGAAGCTTGGAATACCCAAGAAACAATGTACAAACCACATGAAAATCAACAACAAGGAAGACCTCAATTTGGATACCTCAATCCTTCTTAGAAGGGGAAACAAAATAGCCATGGAAAGAGTTACAGAGATGAAGTGTGCAGCAGAGACTGAAGGAATGATCATCCAGAGTCTGCCCCACCTGGGGATCCATCTTATATACAATCACCAAATCCAGATGCTATTGTGGGTGCCAACAAGTGCTTTCTGACAGGAGCCTGATATAGCTGTCTCCTGAGAGACTTGGCCAGTGTCTGACAAATACAGAAGTGGATGCTCAGAATCATCCATTGGACTGAGCACAGGGTCCTCAATGAAGGAGTTAGAGAAAGTACCCAAGGAGCTAAAGGGGTTTGCAGCCTCATAGGAGGAACAACAATATGAACTAACCAATACCTCCAGAGCTCCCAGGGACTAAACCACCAACCAAAGAGTACACATGGAGGGACTCATGGCTCCAACTGCATATGTAACAGAGGATGGCCTTGCCGGTCATCAATGGGAGGAGAGGCCCTTGGTCCTGTGAAGGCTCTATGCTCCAGTGTAGGGGAATGCCAGGGCCAGGACACAGGAGTAGGTGGGTTGATGAGCGAGGGTGGGGGTGGGGATGGGGGGAAGGGGGGCTTTCGGAGGGGAAACAATAAAAAAAGAAAAAATAAAAACTAGAGATAAATATAAAATAGTGTGAATGTATGGAATATAACTGTCTGAATGTAACAGAGAGGAAGATAGCTATATGCTTTTGTAAAAAAAAAATGGTTTTCTTACCTAGAAGAAAATCAAAATGTGGACTTTTGAAGTACTAGCCTTCTTGTTGATTTAAGTCTCTTTTATCTTTCCCTGTATGATGGAAGAATTTTTACTCTATGTGGTGATGTTTATTTTTTGATAATAGAATTGTCTATTCCTATTCCTTAGTTCTATTTTGACACTTGAGATTTATTATCAATTGCATGAGCCCTTAGGATGGGAAAATATAAATGTGTTTATTTTTCTCAGGGATTTCCCCAGTGACTTCCTTTATCAGTACTATTTTTAGACAGACAGAAAGTTTAAATGTATGTTCAAAGGTGTCACAACATCCTTGACAAATGTCTTAAGTTTTACATATTTCAGTGCATCAGGCCTTCACAGGATCAAGGGCCTCCCTCTCATTGGTGCCAGATAAGGCCCCTTTCAGCTCCTTGAGTCCTTCTCCCAATTCCTCCATTGGGGTCCCTGTACTCAGTCCGCTGGTTGGCCGTGAGCCTCTGCCTCTGTATTTTTCAGGCTCTGACAGAGCCTTTTAGAGACAGCTATATCAGTCTCCTGTCAGCAAGCACTTCTTGGCATCAGCAATAGTGTCTGGGTTTGCCTTCTGCATGTGGGATGAATCCCCAGGGAGGCAGTCTGCTCCACAGGGACAAAGAGGGGAGCAGAGACTGAAAGAAACAATGCCTTCTATTCTGTATATTTATCACCTTACGTAGCCAGACATTTATCTGACTTGAAGTGGTGAAATTTAGAAATTCCTGGCTCAGGGATTTTAAGTGTGAGTGGACCAGGAAGTATGCTACAAATTAATGCCTTCCTCATCTAACAAGGAGTTGCTCCCTTGAAATTTCAATATGGTGTTCACCTAAAGACTCACACAATGATGACACCAGTAGACATGCCAACACAGATGTGGGAAAGCTCATGAGGCCAGAGCACAATCAATCGCTACTAAGAGAGGGAGGATGAGTCTACTCTAGGGATGAGGCCCTGATTGGTTACCCAATCCCAAGAGGTCATCCCTAAACACATATACATATGAACAATGTGAAATGGACTGTGAAATGTGAAATGGATTGTGGTTTTATATATCCAGAAGTATAGATGTAATGATGGATGATACTAACAAAAGGAAAGGAGGAGATACAGGTGAAAGTGGGGGATATTGGAGGAGTTGGAAGGGGATCATGAGGAGGAAATGACATAAATATAATACTTACAAAATCTTTTATATATATATGTGTGTGTGTGTGTGTGTGTGTGTGTGTGTGTGTGTGTATACATATATATATATTTGTGGACTCAGTTTCTATTTTTATTTGTTTATTTTTCTTCATTATTTTTTTAATTAGGTATTTTCTTCATTTACATTTCCAATGCTACCCCAAAAGTCCCCCAAACCCTCCCCCCTACTCCTCTACCCCCCCACCCCCACTTCTTGGCCCTGGCGTTCCCCTGTACTGGGGCATATAAAGTTTGCAAGACCAATGGGCCTCTCTTTCCACTGATGGACGACTAGGCCATCTTCTGCTACATATGCAGCTAGAGACACGAGCTCTGGGGGTACTGGTTAGTTCATATTGTTGTTCCACCTATAGGGTTGCAGACCCCTTTAGCTTCTTGGGTACTTTCTCTAGCTCCTCCATTGGGGGCCCTGTGATCATCCAATAGCTGACTGTGAGCATCCACTTCTGTGTTTGCTAGGCCCCGGCATAGTCTCACAAGAGACAGTTATATCTGGGTCCTTTCAGCAAAATCTTGCTAGTGTATGCAATGGTGTCAGCGTTTGGAAGCTGATTATGGGATGGATCCCCGGATATGGCAGTCTCTAGATGGTCCATCCTTTCGTATCAGCTCCAATCTTTGTCTCTGTAACTCCTTCCATGGGTGTTTTGTTCCCAATTCTAAGAAGGAGCAAAGCTCAAAACCACCTATAACTCAGTTACGGGGGATCTGACTCCCTGTACTTGCCTCTCTGGATAGTTCGTATGTGTGGTGTACTTAAATCCATGTAAGCACAGCATTCACACACATAAAATGAATTTTTTAAGTCCTTAAAACACAGGAGCTTTAATGCATTGGACAGCACACTAAAGAGAAATAATGACCAGTATCTATCTATCTATCTATCTATCTATCTATCTATCTGTCTGTCTGTCTGTCTGTCTGTCTGTCTGTCTGTCTATCTATCTATCTATCTATCTATCTATATTATGACATTGGTGTGTTTCTGCAGGGTTTTGTGTGCATTCATGAGATATATCTCAATCTACTATAAAAACGTAAAGAGTATAACTAGCTTTTTAAAAGGTGATGGTTAAGAACTCTGCATTTCGCTGGGCAGTGGTGGTGCACTCCTTTAATCCCAGCACTTGGGAGGCAGAGGCAGGTGGATTTCTGAGTTCGAGGCCTTGGTCTACAGAGTAAGTTCCAGGACATCCAGGGCTACACAGAGAAACCCTGTCTTGAAAAACCAAAAAAGAAAGAAAGAAAGAAAGAAAGAAAGAAAGAAAGAAAGAAAGAAAGAAAGAAAGAAAGAAAGAAAGGAAGAAAGGAAGGAAGGAAGGAAGAAGGAAAGGAAGGAAGGAAGAAAGAAAGAAAGGAAGGAAGGAAGGAAGGAAGGAAGGAAGGAAGGAAGGAAGGAAGAAGAAAGAAAGAAAGAAAGAAAGAAAGAAAGAAAGAAAGAAAGAAAGAAAGAAAGAAAGAAAGAAAGAAAAAAGAACTCGGCATTTCAACATATATAATGAAGTGTCGATAAGTATTCAGTACTCTATATATGCACATATCATAACTTACTTTGCTAAATATAAGTAAAATAAATATTTTCTGATTGCAAATCAGACCACATAATGTATTGTAGATACTGGAGTGGAGGCCAGAGACCAGGCAGGGACCAGAACAAAAGACATGCTTCTTTTCTGCTTCTACTGCTAATATTTTTTTCCTCACAAAAATATATCATGATTATGGTTTCCCCTCCCTCTACCCCTCCCAGTTCCTCCCCCCTTTTTTGTTTCTCATTAGAAAACAGGCTTTTAAAGGAGAACAATAAAATAACATCAAATACACTAGAATAAGCAAAAACTAACACATTGGAATTAGGCAAAGCAAACAGGAGGAAAAGAGCCCAAGAGAAGGCACAAGAAACACAGACCCACTCACTCTCACACTCAGAAATCCCATAAAAACACAAAAATGAAAGCTATAGTATATTCTCAGAGGACCTGGTCCAGAGCCATAAAGGCCATGTGCATGCTGTCTCAGTGACTGCGAGTTCATATGTGTGTTGATCCTGTTGATTTTGAAGGCTTTGTTTCCTTGGTGCCTTCCTTCCCCTCTGACTCTTGCATGCTTACTGATTACTCTTCAGCAGGATTTCCTGGCCACTGAGGGGAGAGATTTAATGGAGCCACCTCATTTAAAGCTGAGTGTTACAAGTTCCCTCACTCTCTGCTCAATGTCTGCCTGTGGGTCTCTGTATTTGTTAGCAGCTTCTCCGGTGATGGGTGAGCAAGACACTGATCTATGAGTATAGCACAATGTCACTAGGAATCATTTTATTGCTACTTTTTATTTTTACTTTGAAGAACCATAGTGTTTGGTTTCACCCTAGCTCCCTAGGCTATCTAGTCTCAGGTTCTTGGTCACCCAAGCAGTGTCAGATAGAGGGTTCCTTCTTGTGGAGTGGGTCTTACGTCAAATCATTTATTGGTTGGTTACTTCCAACAAGCTTTGTGCCACCTTACCTTAACTAGCGGGCAGCATAGCCTTGTAAATCAAAGGGCTGGTGTTTATGTTTCTCTTTTGGTAACTGGCAGAGTGCCTTCCTGTACCAGAGACACTAGATGATAGGGGTGAAGGCACCAGGTTGACTCCTCCATCCATGTTCAATGGCTTGTGTGGGCATTGTCTTTAGCAATGAGTCTTTGCTGTCAGTTTGTGAAGAGCAACATACAGTCTTGACTATAGCCTGGGTTGTTTGGGGGTTCCCAGGGTATCCTTTGACCACAGTTCAATTAGCTGTATGTAACCCAATCTTGACACTAGAAGTTCCTTTTGGTGACAAGGGATGGAAAGATGAGACTTTGTTTCTCCCATTATTTGGCCATTTCATTTATATTGCCTTCATCTACTCATAGTTTTAGGAAGTTTCTACTGTATCAGGCTTCCAGACTACTCACATGGACCTTACTTTTAGCCGTCTCTCCCCATACTTCCTCTCTTGGCTCCCCTCTCCCGTACCCACCACATTTGATGCTCCCATTCTACCTACCCTTCCAGCCATCCATAATTATCTATTTGATCTCCATTTCTTAAGGAGATGTATCTGTCCTCCCTACTTCCTTATTCTATACCTAACCTCTGTGTTTCTATACAT